>NC_139625.1:37502171-37566741 GCF_964638095.1 Poromitra crassiceps | reverse complement strand
AACGAACCTTTCTTCCAAAATGACAGGCCGATAAAATTATGCTTTAATTATGCCCAAATGCTCTATGCTGCTTACATAAATAAATATGAAATATGGCATGTTTTACATAACCTAAGTTGAAGTGTGTAGTTTTCTTATTTTGCTCAGTGAATGTGTACATAGTGAAAAGCATTGTGTTTATGTCTGCATCTGCCAGTGGGGCGTGATTTCTAACCCCACATAGGATAAGCAATAACCACGCCCTGTGGCGCCGGGATTGGCCAGGAGCAACACTGGAGGGCACGCAGCCCAGCCCCGGGCGCCGCAGTGCAGCGCCCGGGGACCAACTCCACTGCTATTGCCATTGCCTTGGTCAGCGGCACTGACAGAGTATTCACCCTAACATACATGTCTTTGATGGTGGGAGGAAACCCACACACACACAGGGAGAACATGCACTGGGAACCTTCCTGCTGTAAGCCAACAGTGCCACTGAGCCACCATGCATAAGTAGGAGGCGTAATAAATAAGTGTGTCGACTCGATTCCACTACAGGAGACTTACTTGATGTTCTCTGAAATTAGGTGGAGAAAAAAAGCCCAGTGCCACATTATCGGTATCAGCCAAAAGAATTGGAAAATATCGGATATTGGCCAAAGAAATCCAATATGGTGCATCTCTAAGCAGAAGAGGAAATGTGGAGACAGAGGCAGGGGAGAGCGTGGGAGAATAGAATCCTGGAGAGGAGAGAAAGAAAGGAGGGGGGCGGGCGAAGAGGAAAGGAAGGAAATTGGGTGAATGAGGAAGAGAGCGATAGAGAAACGGGTGATGATAGAGAAAGATGACTAGAAAGAGAGTAGCCCCCCCCCCCTCTCTCTCTCTCCCTCTGTCTCCCTCTCTCGCCTAATTAGCTCCCTGGCTATGATGAATGGCACAGCACTTAGGACCCAATCGGCGAGCCGACCTTGTCATGTGTGTTGATGGGGTGGGGTGACTCTACACCCCCCTCCCACCTCTGTCCCCCGCGCACCTATTGTACCACCTCCTGTGGAAGCAGATGCTGCTAATATCTGTCCCTGTGTGTGTGTGTGTGTGTGTGTGTGTGTGTGTGTGTGTGTGTGTGTGTGTGTGTGTGTGTGTGTGTGTGTGTGTGTGTGTGTGTGTGTGTGTGTGTGTGTGTGTGTCGCTCACTTTTGTGTGCGTGGGCGCTTTGTCCTCCAGCCTGAATGCGCAGCTGTTACACACATCGGGACACACACTTTCAAATACACACACACACCCGCCTCATGTGTAACATGCTTTGTTTCCCAGGCTGAGACAGCTCATTATTAGCTGCTGGGAGGTGACAGTGTAATGCATGTTGCTCACTATGGAGAAGGCACGTCGCCTTACTTTGCATCTAAGCTGTCTGTTCATATTTGCATCACAATGTCTGCACCATTATCTCAATTCAAGGCCTAAAATGCAGGCTCAGACCTCGCCTTTGATTCTTAACTCATTAGCCGTTTTCCCACATGCGTACCGGAAAATTACCTGTAAGTCAATATCGGACATTTCCCTTCACACTTCGGCTCGCGCATGTGGGAATCTATCAGCGAATTTGCCTGTATGTTGGGGGGCGGGGGGAGGGGGGAGCTTATTTGGGGGGTCGGCAAAACTCGAAATAAGTTTGCTTGTCAGTTGTCACACAATAAATCACACTCGTTTGACTTAAGAGCAGCGTCAAGCCGCCAGCGTAATAAACACAGCCGATTTAACCCTCCCCTCTCTGCTCGAGAGCAGCAGCCACACAGGACAGAGAGGCTTGCAAGCTGCTCAACGCTTGTATGTATGTAGAGAAAGCAAATGCACGAAGCGAAATGTGGAAGTAGTTTGCTTTGATGTGCGCGAATGATTAGATGATGCACTTTGAAGAAGTTGGATCCGTGTCTGAGAGAAATAGTTGCTGGTTCGATGTTTATCCGTTCACCTGCGTCGCGTTGAAGCACTTTTTACAGACTGGCTTCGTTTGATGTGTCCGGGGTTGCCTTCAGAAATCAGCAAGCTGACATACTGCTCTTATTAGGCTATCACAAGATAATTTCGCCAGTTTGCTTTAATGTGCGCGAATGATTAGATTATGCCCGCTGGAACATTAAGCAACGTGTGTAGGCTACACCTCGCCCATGATTGAAGGACCGCTGTCGCGGAAAATGACTGGACCCGTTTCCACTTGCGTCCCCTTATGAGCATACCGCTCTTCTAACTGGCTCGAAACTGGTGAAATGTCGGGGACGGACGGGTCGCGCTTATACCGGCACGACGAACTTTCTCACATGCAGGCATTAGACCACGTTCCGGTCATTTAGCGGTACAAAGCACATGTGGGAAAACGGCTATTGAGTGCCAGCCACTTTTGGAGAACGGACGCTCCCAGTGCCAGAGTTTCAGAGCGTTTTCAGTTATTTCTCGAGGCCCACAGAATATTGTGTGATATTACTATGTAAACACCGAACACGCACAAAGAACGATGAGACTCTCTTCTATCATCTGCAAAAAAAGTTTATTGATACCATTTTCCGTTCTTTAGTTATGAGCCGGAGAAGATAGGTTGTTTTGAGCAAAAAGAGACGTTTCAAATTAGAACCTGAGATATTCCGCCTTTTGTGAAATGAAGCATTTCAAGCACATTCACTGAGTCTGAAGCTAATATTTTCTGATGTAGTGACGTGGTGTAGTTGTGTGGGGCCCTGCGTGCCCCACCCCCATCTCCCCCCCTCAGCTGCAAACTCCTCCCCACACTAACACACAGCCTCACGCACCCAGTCTATTTTCGGAGCGCCGTTTTTGTGCGCCGGCTCCCAGCGTGACACGGAAAAGCTAAACCGGACTGCTGAGAATGGTTTGGCCCTTCGGCGTCGGGTGCTGCCTTTCTGGCGGCTAATCGTGAGGAGAAACTATGCAGACAGACAGACAGAGGCAGAGGGGCTCAGTTGTGGGCGCGGATTGACTGCTGTTCGCAGCCAACGTCAGCTGCAGCCAGAGCCATCTATATGGCTCTGGCTGCAGCATGAGCGGTTTCTCTTTCATCACGGGGCTTTTTCCTGGTGTTTTCCTGACCTTTCTCTAATCTGGAGAGCACTGTCGCCACCTAATGAGTCCGTAAAATAGGTTATACACCTTCAATAGCTACAATATTTGTACAGGAGATGCCTGAGGCTTTGATCCACGTCCCACCATCAAAAAACGCAATTGACGAACATACTCGTCCTTGGCACTCTACGTTAGTATCTGAATTGACGAACATACTCATCCTTGGCACTCAATGAGTTAAAGTAGGTATGAGGGACTTTTCACTGATTATGAAACAGTCTAAGTTTAATACTGATGCCTCACATCTTACCTACAGCAAATGAGAACATCGGCGAGGAAATCTGCGATTTCTAAATGTCTGCGCGCTGGCCGGGCACATGTCTGTCTGTCTGTGTTACGTCCGTGTGAAACTGGTTGTAATTCTTGTTTTCCGGCCTGGCCGGCGAATAAACCAGTAACGTCAACCTTATGCAGTAAATGAAACAGCGGGCGAGGCTCACTGACTCGGAGAAGCCCTGGCCAGCCTGTCGAAGCTCGGCTGACTCGCTGGCCACTGCAGGAGGAGACTGTGTTCAGGAAATGCAATCTTTGTTCTGGGAACACTACCGCTTTTGTCCAGAGGGGCCACTAAAATCAACTCAAAATGAAGTCCCTCATCGCTGCTTTAAATACTCTTTCCGAGCTCTTAAAAATGTTGCTTTTTCTTAGTGCAATACTTGTCTAGTGAGACATATCCCTGGTTGCATACACTTTTATACAGGTTGACACAACATGAGGTCGTATTTATTTTAAAACGTGTGACAATTTCGGACCAAAAATATGGGCTTGATGTGCAAAAGCCTTTACTCTTCAGTATTTTTCTGGGTTTGAAGCTTAATTTGATTCAAATTGCCATTAAAAAGATCTTTAAAACATCTTAACTACTTGAAGCTATAGAATTGATTGATTGATTGACTTTATTTGGTGATAAAAAACAGGACATAAGACAACATATCACCAAGGATAAAAACACAATAAAGCCCGAAGGCTTATTTCCATTGTGGTCCCCATGGAGACAAGACAGACAACGTAAATACGTGTAACAAAGAAGTGCAAGTGGGAGCATAATTTAAAACTAATACAACTCCATTAAAAGATAAATTACTAACTCAGTTTATAATTTACCAAAATAAAAAAATAAAAACTAGAACTAAACATATCAATCAATAAAATAAAAGACCAGCTATACCATAAATAAATAACCAATTCAAGAACTGAAAAAGACAGGATAAAACGGTTTAAAGTGCGGATGTTTGTAACCAATTTTTTAAGCCTTTTTTAAAAGTGCAGATAGACTCACTCAGTTTCAAGCACGAAGGTAACATGTTCCATTGAGTCGCTGCATTATATTTGAACGAGTTCCTCCCCATCAGGGTCCTAAATCTGATAGGGATGAAATCAGTAGAACTGCCTCTCGTAGAATACTGGTGACGCTCACTCACACAAGAAAAGTAGCTTTTAAGATACATAGGAACAAAATTCTTAACAATCTTAAAAGTGAACAGCAGCTTGATGTATAAAGTGCGCTTCTCAACTGTCAGCCAATTAAGACTGTCAAAATGAGCTTGGTCCAGGTGGGTACGTGGATGGACTTTAAGAATGACTCGAATCAACTTGTTTTGAGCCGTTTGTAATTTGTTTTTGAGTTTCTGAGAGAGACCAGTATACCAGCAGATGGCAGCATAGTCAAAATGACTCTGAACAAGTGCAGAAGCCAAAGAGTGAAGGACTGTAGTACCTGGCGAGAGCACATGAGACTAGCATTCTGCAGAAAGTGTTCCTCATCAAACAGAAATCTTAGTTCAATTACATTCAGAATCCTCGAACAAAGGTGTCTTGATATCTGGTACCTTGTTAGCGATGTGTCCTCTTATTATTATTACTATTTTTCAGATTTCCCCCCATTTTCTCCCCAATTATACTTGGCAAATTTATCCCCATACTGCCCTATTTGCTGCCCCGGTTGCTGCTCCACCCTCTGCCGATCTGGGGCGAGCCGAGACTAGCACCATGCTGCACCAGTTACCTTCCACCCCGATCAGGCGCCCCGACCGACCAGAGGAGGCGCCGGTGCAGCGACCACAGTGGTGTAGTCTACGTGATACGCAGGTATACGCCGTATACACACTGCAAAATTACTCAGATTTGCGTACGCGCACTGGGAAATGCGCTATGATACGTATCGTTTTTAATTTCCATTCATAAAATTCACCCTGTGCGCTCTGTGTGTTACCCTATGTTCACACACAGCACCTAAGCCTTGCCTTTACCCACGCTTTTAAATAGGCGTCCTTTTTAGTCAATGAGGCTGTGTACACAGGGCACCTCAACGTGAACCTTCAAGTTCCGTGTACCCACGCCTCGCCTGAGCTGTGCCGATTTTTACGTCAGTTCTATTTTCAAGCCGACTAGACGCGTGAAGGCAGACTTTTTCTGTCAAGCCATGAAAGAAAAACGCAACAATATCCATGGGAAATGGCAAAGTCAACTGAATTTCAAAATAAAATGGTGTTACAGCGTTGAGCAGAGAGAGAGAGAGAGAGAGATTGACGGGAAGGGGGGGGGGGGGGGTCAGGGTCAGTATACCCTCTGAAAAAGGGTCAGTATACCCTCTGAAAAAAGGTAGACTACACCACTGAGCGACCAGGACACATACCCCCAATCTGGCTTCCCAACCTCCTCAGGCACAGCCAATCGTGCCTGTATGGACGCCCAACCAAGCCGGAGGTAACACGTGGATACGAACCTGTGACCCTCGTGTTGGTAGGCAGGGAATCTACCACTACACTACCCAGACACCCATAGTGATGTGTCCTCTTCTTGAGACTGTTCTTAATCTCTAACAGACAAATCAAGTTCAGCCAGTTGAAAGTCCTTGATCCACATTCACATGTTTTGCACCAGGGCTGCTTTCAGGTTTGTCTTTGTTGTTGTCGTCGTCGTCGTCATAAAACTGTGTGTAGGCTGTATCTTTTTGTATTTTGTAGAGTGGCCTATAATGCCCTATAATATAGTTTAATTGTGGGGGAGTTTCCACACATTGTTCTGTCTTCCTCCCTCCAGAGCAGTAAGAATTGGCGGGCTGCAGTGGATCTGACAGGCCGGCTGCTGACAGTCCATGGCCAGGGATACGGCAAGAGCGGCCAGATCACCTCCCACACCACCGACTCACTGCAGGTAGCACACCAGTGGCTATGCACAGATCCATGCATCCTTCTATCTATATCTGTCCACCTCTCTCTCCATCTTTGTGTTGTGTTGTGTGTGTGTGTGTGTGTGTGTGTGTGTGTGTGTGTGTGTGTGTGTGTGTGTGTGTGTGTGTGTGTGTGTGTGTGTGTGTGTGTGTGTGTGTGTGTGTGTGTGTGTGTGTGTGTGTGTGTGTGTGTGAGAGTGTGTGTGAGAGAGTTGAAGCCAAGAGATGCCTGCATACATTAGAGTCGAAAGGAAGAGAGCGCGCACGCACACGCACACACACACACACACACGCACGCACGCACGCACGCACACGCACACGCACGCACACACATTCTCTAGATGACAGGCAGAGGGCAGTACTACCCAGGGAGAGCAACAGCTGTGACCAGAGGAGATTGGAAGATATGCATGATCTCTCTCTCTCTCTCTCTCTCTCTCTCTCTCTCTCTCTCTCTCTCTCTCTCTCTCTCTCTCTCTCTCTCTCTCCATATGTATTAGGGCTGTTAAACTTTTTGTTATAACTTGTACTTGTGTAGAGTTCCATGCGCTAACAAAGGTGTGTGTGTTCATGTGTTTGTGTGTGTTTTCCAGCTGTGGTTTGTGCGGCTGGCCCTGCTGACCAAGCTAAACCTCTTCCAAAATGCTGAGCTGGAGATAGAGCCTTTTGGCAACCTGGACCAACCAGACCTCTACTACGAATACTATCCTGCTGTTTACCCCGGGAGGAGAGGTACACACACACACACACACACACACACACACACACACACACACGTGTGAGCTTGCACGCACACATGCACACACACACACACACACACACACACACACACACACACATGTGAGCGTGCACGCACACATGCACACACACACACACACACACACACACACACACACACACACACTGACTTGTATTAACACTACCATGTCCTCCAACCTTCAGGGTGCTTCTCCAACGACCCAATTTCCCCACAGGGATCTTCTAAAATGTCATCTTATCTCATTCAGTTCATCTTAGTTACAGTTGCTGCCTTAGCTTGCCCAGCTGGTACTCTAGAACATTAAATAAGCAAGCTAGCACTGTAACTATATCCATTATTTAGCTCTGCAATCCTGCTAGTTGTTAGCTATAATAATGCTAGCCAGCTAACTGTTGTAGACTACAGTATCCCAAAAACCAACCAAAATGCCAAAAGCAAGTGATTTTTTTATGTCAGTATTTGTTGCTAAGTTGTTTTGGCCATCTAGGATACAATAGTGCCTTTTAAACATGAACTCTGGATCATGTCAGGCTAGAGAGATCAGGATATTTTCAGATTTTGCCTTTCTAAACATGAGGGGTCTTTGTTAAGAAACAACTGGATATGAGCCGTTTTTTTCTGCCAGTGGGCGGGGGGGGCGGCGGCGGTAGCATGTATCGAAAACAAGAAATGTGATAGGAAACAGCTTTAGCGAATTTGTAACCAAACTCCATTCAAAAACATGCCGTTTTAACAGTCCATTCTGACAAGTCATATCTGACTAGTTTTAAATGTATTTCTCCCCACAAAAGTTTGATAGCCTATCAGTCAGTCAGCTCCTATCCTCTCCGCAGTGGGGAGGCACAGTCACACAACACTGCCTGCCTCAAATGGCTGCCTCACACAATAGAATTGGCTGCATCACGTTAGCGACAAATCTGGAGACTTCAAAAAACATGCCGTTTTAAGTTTTAACGGAGTCCATTCCAACGAGGGGTGGCAATGTGCCAAAAATGAGCGCTTCGCCTTTAGGCTACATAAAGCCGCCCAGTCAAAATAGTGGTCGGACTGTCGTCAATCACTGTGGGTGATTTATTTTACAAGTGGCATTTCAAGTCATATCTGACTAGTTTTCAATGTATTTCTCCCCACAAAAGTTAGGCTTTTTCTGACATGGGAGCAAGCAAGCAGCGCAGCAGCGTCCCTCCTGATGCACTGGACCTGGCTGCCTGCAGCTGAAGCGCATTGGCCAAACAATTCAAGCCGTTTTTGCAGCACTTGAGGAAACCGTGAGTTTGCTCGTTGATATAAGCCATTGCCCGAACGATTCATTAATTAATAAAGTAGTGAACGTGAAGTGAGTCACGAAGAGCCACACCCGCCCACTCAGACGGATCTGCGGATAATGACCTGCCACTGTTTAACATGAGCTGCGATTGCGTGGAAGCGGATCTTATACCGGCGGTCGAGGTAGATAAGATACGGACTCGCGGGAGTGCGCGTAGGCCGGCTAATTGTTGTTTAACATGCAGGCCAACCGGCTAGGAGCAGGTTATAATACGGATTCCACCGCATGTTAAGAAGTGGCTAATAATTAGGCAGTATCAGAATGTTCAGGGTACGGTATGAATGAATGAATGAATGAATGAATAAAGTTTATTTCGCGCCACATCACAAAAAAACAAACATGCGAAACAAAACAAACATACGATGCTGGCCGATGACGGTAGATGATGTTAAGTTAGCTAACTACTAACACTGGCTAGTAGGAGGATTTCAAAGTTCAAATCAAGTTACAGGTTACCATGTGGATTTGTATTTAGATGTTTCTGCCATGTAGATGAAAAAAAGAACATAGCAGGGCTTAAAATTTACTTTGCAAACTGGGGGGGAATTCCCCCCTTATGTTCTTCAGATAGGGGGGATTTATAGATTTTTGGGGGGGATCTATAGATTTTGGGGAGGCTTTTTTCAGCCAATACCCTACTATAACCCACAGATATCTGCTTCTCATGTCCGATAAGCGATAATTTCTTTCTATTTTTGTATTTAAAAAAGGAAGGTCTTAACCTGTAGTTTATGCACACCGGAGTCTAAATTACTATGGCTTTTGTCAATGTGTTCTATTTCATCCCTGCTGACCGCCAGAGGCGGTGCTTAAGCACTGAATATTCCCCTTCGCGCATGCGCAGTTCGAGTATTGTATACCAACAATGTCACCTGTGACCCCCTGGATGACCGGACAGAGGTTATATCTTCCGGTGTCATCAGGGATCATTTCCTTTTCAACTTCTCGCGCGCAGAGTGCTTTTGAAAGCATTACCGAGATACTTCATATTAAAACGTTAAATCCGTTGCTAGTAGTTCCGCGGCCGTTGTTGGTCGGAGCAGCGAACGTTCGCCCTCCAGGAGCTGCGACGGAAATATCTTCCTCGTATGAGAGGAGTTATTTTTTGTTCAGGTGGACGCTGCGGTGTTCTTTCGCCGGTAAGGCAGTGTTTTCCACTTCCCTCTCCGGACAAGGTGAGGTGACTTCATAATTGTTTGCAAAGCTGTATCTTCAACGATACCTACTGCTGCAGACTTGCCGGTGAGTGTTGCGTTGCGCAGCCTCCTCCCGGCATTACAAGTGTGGGGGTTGCGTTAGCGCTTCCCGGTTGTTATTAGTTATCGTTATTGTTATGTAACTTGAATAAACCTCTGTTGGGGAAGGCTGCGTGCGCGCTCCCTCTTCCCAGCATATGGCCTCATTTTGTTCATCAACGTTATAGCTTCAGCTCTATGATTAGAGTTTTTTCGTTGTAAGAGTGGTTAAAAGAAAAAAAAAAAAAAAAAGAAATAGCCTCTGCTGGTGTAGGCAGCGTACGCGCTCCCTTCCCCCAGTATATGGTCTCATTCTGTTCACTAACGTTATAGCGTCAGCGCTGTGAGTAGTGTTTTCATTTTGGATGAGTTTAGATGTTTTGTTTGGCTAACCACTGCTAGTGACAGTAATATTAATTAAGATATATATTAATTAATTACATTGTGTGTATATATATATAGGCTACTGTGTGAGTAAGCCTCTGCTGCCTGCTGGTATAGGCAGCGTACGCGCTCCCTCCCCCCAGCATACAGCATCTACAGTAGGGACCAGTGGCGTCCGCGCTCTGGGCTAACTGTAAAGGGTGTGCATTAGCCGGTGTGGCGGTGTTCCTAACTGGTGCCACCATGATGGATAATGCACATTATTGCACATCCTGTGAGGCCCCTCTGCAGCCAGAGGATGGCCATGATCTCTGCCCCGCGTGCCTTGGTCCTGTGCACCTGAGGGAGGCACTGTCGGACAATCCATGCATGAACTGCAGCTACATGCCTAGGGCAGTTAGGGCTGTCAGACTGGCAGAGCTGGAACACCCAATGGGCGAAGGTGACATCCCCCCATCGGGCCAAGTGTCTCCGCTCCAACGTAGGAGCTCTAGGCGTCTGGCTGAGGCCGCTGCGGTTGGACCCTCCAAGAAAAAGACGAAGTCTGACCGCAGTGGGCTGTCATCAAAGGTGGCTCAGCTGTCCGCTGAGCTGGCCCAGATGAGGTCCATGCTCATGGCTCAGCAGCCTGGTGTCCTCTCAGAGGAGGCTGAGGTGCCCACTCCTCCAATGCCGGTGCTTGCCCCAGAGGAGGATACACTCTCCCTGGCAGCTTCTGCGACTCACTTTCATGATTATGGGGAAGACTCATTGGATGGGGTCTCCCGGGCCTCAGGGCCGGGCTCCCATTCCTCCGCTCACAGTTCGCTGACTGAGACGGAGGACCGCCCCATGCGTACGGTCATGCGCAGGGCGCTAGATCACCTACGCATGGAGATACCGCAGCAGGCGGAATCGGCTCCCGCAAGCGCCTTCTTCAGGCGCAGGCCAGCCTCCACTGCCTTTGAGGTCCCTCACTCAGTGGACTACATAAGGGAGTTGCAGGCCTGTTGGAGGGACACTGGAGCTTGCTCCCGTCTCTCTGCTGATGGTCGAACCCTGGCAGCCATGCACGACACGGCAAGAGTTGGCCTGGATCACATGCCAGCTATGGAGCCTGCCATCGCATCCCTCATTGTTTCCCCCGATGAGGCTCTGCGAAGGGATGCTAGGTGCCCCCGACCCCAGTGTCGGATGACTGACGACCTTCTCACAAGGGCTTATGGTGCGGGAGCTCGGGCCGGTCGTATAGGCAACTCCCTGTCACACCTCATGCTCGCCCTCTCTGCTTCACTACAGGAGGGCAATGTGAATGCTGACTCCGTGGCCTTCTGTGATGCGTCACTGGAGGCGTTCGGCCTTATGTCCAGGGAAATTGGACGAATGATGTCCATCCTGGTCCAAACTCGTCGCCAAGTCTGGCTTTCACAGTCTAATTTGACTGAGGCGTCGAGGAGGACTCTCCGTAGCCTCCCAGTGGAGCCAGGAGAGATGTTCGGGTCAGCGGCACAGGAAGCGCTGGAACGAACCATCCAGGCTGGGCAGACCAGACAGCAACTGGCAGGTCTTCGCCGTATGCCTCCACCCACCAGGCCCAGGGGCCCCTCGGCTGCTCCCCGAGCCCGCTTTCCACCACCAGAGCACATCAGTAGCCGTCGTGAACCTCAGCAGTACACGCAGAGGCGGGGCCGTGACTTTCGGCCCTCCAATCGGCCTCGGGCCCCGGATCCTGTCCGCCCCCCCTTCAGGGCCCCTAGGGGCCGGCGGGGCGGACATTGAAGCCGCGCGGCCGGCTGTCGGATATTTTTTCCATCAGCAGCTCAGGTACTGGGCTGCTCATGCTTCAGACCCGTGGGTGGTTGCCACCTTAACCCACGGGTACAAGCTTCAATTCCGACGCCGGCCCCCAACATCCAGCCGGGTCAAAATTACCATCATACACGACCCGGTGAAAGCCATAGCCTTAGACCAGGAGTTGGCTGCCCTCCTGGCCAAGGGTGCCATCGAGGCTGTAGACCCTCTGTCGCACCCCAGGGGGTTCTACTCGACATACTTCCTCGTGCCGAAAAAGACTGGCGGATTTCGTCCAGTCTTGGACCTGAGGGAACTCAACAAGTTCATGAAGGTCATGCCCTTCCATATGTTGACCACGGCAGACGTTCTGCGAACTGTAGCCCGTGGAGAGTGGTTCACATCCATAGACCTGAAAGACGCTTATTTTCATGTCCCCATTGCCCATCAACACCGGCAGTTTCTGCGCTTTGCCTATCGAGGCCACCACTGGCAGTTCAGGGTGCTGCCATTCGGGCTCTCTCTCTCCCCACGGGTGTTCACGAGATGTGTGGCAGCGGCGCTTGCACCTCTGCAGTCTCAGGGCATGAAGGTCCTTCCGTACCTAGACGACTGGCTGGTCTGCGCACCATCCCGAGCTCAAGTGGCCCAAGATACAGGGTGCCTCCTGTCCCACGTGTCCCACCTAGGACTCAAGGTAAATATGGAAAAGAGTTGTCTAGAACCATCTCAGACCACAACCTTCATTGGGCTAGCATTAAACACTGTTACTATGACAGCCTGTCCGTCCCCACACCGTGTGGACGATATCCTACGCCTTCTTCCCTTGTTCCAAAGGGGAAGACTGTTGCCCTACGTCACGTTTCTTCGGCTCTTGGGCAAACTGACATCCATCGCAGCTGTTGTTCCGCTGGGCTTGCTGTCGCTGCGCCCCCTGCAGAGGTGGCTGAACGGCTTCCGCTTGGACGCCAAGCGGCACAGACACAGAAAGGTCAGAGTGGCACAGCAGTGTCTCCTCGCCCTAGCCCCGTGGAGGGACGGGGCCTATATGGCAAGGGGGGTCCCTATGGGCTCCATCCCGTCCCGCAGGGAGACTGTCACCACAGATGCCTGCCCCGCAGGATGGGGTGCAGTGTGGCAGAGCAGGACGGCTCGCGGGCAGTGGTCTGGGGAAGACCGCGCCGGACACATCAATGTGCTGGAGCTGCGAGCAGTGCACCTAGCTCTCAAGAACTTCCTGCCATACCTGAGGGGCAGGCACGTCCTCATTCGGTCAGACAACACCTCGACCGTCTATCATATAAACCATCAGGGTGGAACCAAGTCGGCACGGCTGCTGCAAGTGTCAAGGGACCTCCTGACATGGGCGGCCCCCCGCCTGATCAGCCTACGGGCAATATATCTACCGGGAGAGCAGAACCACTTGGCAGACTTCCTCTCCCGTCAAAAGCCTCCATCGGGGGAGTGGTGCCTCAACCCAGAGGTGGTGCACACAGTCTGGAGCCGCTTCGGCAGAGCAGAGGTGGACCTCTTCGCCTCAGAGGTGTCGACTCACTGCCCTCTATGGTTCTCCTTAGCGGAGACAACCAGCCCTCTGGGCCAGGATGCACTGGCTCATCCTTGGCCAGAGGGTCTTCTATATGCCTTCCCACCGCTTCCTCTGATTCGGCTAGTACTTCAGAGAGTTCTTCAGGAGGGCCACAGGATTCTGTTGGTGGCCCCCTTCTGGCCAGGGAGGACATGGTTCCCTTTGCTGCACAGACTCTGTCGCAGCGCTCCATGGCGCCTCCCCGACAGGAGAGATCTCCTGTCCCAACTGGAAGGTCAGATCTGGCATCCCAATCCCCAACGCCTCCAGCTGTGCGTTTGGCTGCTGGAGGGCCCGAACCACTACTCAGCAGCTGTGTAGACCCTGTCAGGCATACTATAATGAATGCAAGGGCGCCATCCACTCGTCTGCAGTACGACAACAGATGGAAGCTATTTTACAACTGGTGTATGGGTCGGAGCGAGGACCCAGTACATTGTTCTGTGCCTACTGTCCTTGAGTTCCTGCAGTCCCTCCTGGACAAAGGCCGGGCTCCTACTACTCTGAAAGTGTACGTAGCGGCAATATCGTGTCGACATGCCAGAGTCGACAATGGCACAGTGGGGAGCCACAGTCTGGTGTCCCTCTTCCTGAAGGGGGCTCAGAGGTTGCATCCTCCAAGAGCCCCGAGAATCCCAGCATGGGATCTTCCCCTGGTGCTGGATGCTCTATGCAGGCCTCCCTTTGAGCCCATGGCACAGGCGGAGCTAAAGTGGGTGTCATGCAAGACTGCATTCCTCCTGGCCATTACCTCAGCAAAGCGTGTCAGTGAGCTGCACGCCCTGTCTGTCAGTGTCTCATGTCTGAGGTGGAACTCAGATGGCTCGGGGGTCACTCTGTGGCCAAACACAGCATTCCTCCCTAAGGTGCTGTCGCACTCACACCTCAACCAGCCAATACGGCTTGCACGATTTGACCCCCCACCAGGAGAGAGGGGGGACAAGCGGGAACTGCTGTGCCCAGTGCGGGCCCTAAGAGCCTATATTACAGCTACCATGTGCATTCGACAGTCAGAACAGCTCTTCCTCTGTTATGGTGGCCCTAACAAAGGTTGCGCTCTCTCCAAACAGCGTCTGTCCCACTGGATTGTGGACGCTATCAGCTATGCCTATGGGGCGAGTAACCGCCTCCTGCCATCCGGCGTGAGGGGCCATTCTACCAGGAGTGTCTCCACATCATGGGCTGCCCTGAGAGGGGTATCCCTGGGGGACATATGTGCTGCTGCCTCATGGGCGTCACCAGACACTTTCTCCAGGTTCTACCGGGTGAATGTTGCCACTCCCCATCCACTGGGCGTGGTCCTGGTGCCAGAATCCTCTGATTATACTCATTGAGGTGGGTACTCAGGATTCCTCGTGACTTTGCTGGTATAAGTCATTCAGTGCTTAAGCACCGCCTCTGGCGGTCAGCAGGGATGAAATAGAACGAAAGTTACGTATGTAACTACGGTTCTATGAATCCCGAATGACCGCCAGAGCGCTCTGTCACTCAGAATCCTCGTGTGCTCGCGAGAAGTTTCTGTAGGAAATGATCCCTGATGACACCGGAAGATATAACCTCTGTCCGGTCATCCAGGGGGTCACAGGTGACATTGTTGGTATACAATACTCGAACTGCGCATGCGCGAAGGGGAATATTCAGTGCTTAAGCACCGCCTCTGGCGGTCATTCGGGATTCATAGAACCGTAGTTACATACGTAACTTTCGTTTTATCTGCAGACTAGGAGCCATATACTTTTGGTTCTATCAAAGCCTTTATTTTTTTGTATTGAGTGATACACTTCAATAAAACACTCGTTATATTCTTTGTTTTGTGTTCACAATAGTGATGTCAGTTAGATTTGGTTAGGTCAGAGCTCTGGAATATTAGTTAAATCATCCATCTTTGCTCACTACATCTGCCTTTCTTACTGTCATGTTACTGGCAAAGCTGTAACAAATTTGGCATTTGGGAAGTTGAAGTGTCTGTTGAAGTGAATAGGCAGGCATTGGAAGTCTGTCCCACTATAAACCATTATGCTATCGGTCTGTGTGTTTCCACCTGATTAAAGCAAAGACATTATGTGATGTTGACTGATGTTTTATGTATTACATAAAATCACATGTTTTCTTTAATCAGGTGGAAGCGTTTTTCAATCAAAGGTGAAACAACACAGATATTATGGTTTATAGAGGGACTTACCCCACATGCAATTTAACATTAGCACCGGTTAGCCACTGTAACGTAAGGTGATCAGACGTCCCCGATTTTCAGGGACAGTCCCCGTTTTTGGTGACCTGTCCCCGGCTGGAGCTGTCCCCAAAAATGTCCCCGATTTTCTACTGGCGTCTGTGGGCTCCTTCTTAAATCTAGAGTGAAGATACTTATAGGCTAAGAAACTGTAAGACCTACAGCACCCATTGGGACCAACAATGCCATGCTACCTTGTCGGGAGGGGGGCTAAATAATGAATTTTAAAAAACCGGCATGGTCAATTTCAAAGGGGACCCTTGACCTCTCTCACCTCAAGATATCTGAATGAGAATGGATTCTATGAGTACCTACAAGTCTCCCCTTTACAGACGTGCCCACTGGTCAACCACTCAAGCAGAAAGGTTGCAGGAGGCTTACGGGCGGGTTAAAAGCATATCACAGCATCACGTCTATGTCGCCCATTGATCCAGGTATCCAACAAGTGTTTACATGTTCTGCTGCAGCTCTTTCAGGAAATCTGGAACAATGAAAAAGCACTTAGGAGGAGTAGGCTACACCGAAAACACTTTGAGATCTGAGGCTTTTCAGAAAACATCTGGCGCTGTAGGTTTGGACGGCCAGGCCTATTAATGCTGCTGGAGAACACAGTGACATTTTGTAAAGGGGCACAGTGAATGAAGTGTGTGTGTGTGTTGGGGGGGCACCAGGGGCCTCTTTGTGAAGCCGACACTGTTTATTACAACAGCCATGGGCAAAGTAAATGAAACCGGAATCATCCCCCTGTTTTATTTCATAGGTAATAACATTGGATATTTTAATGATATATTGATTGCCGGACTGGAAATGTCCCCGATTTTCATTTGAGAAATCTGGTCACCTTACGTTAGCCGGCTGTTCTGGAGCCACCGACCGACAAAAAACCTGGACGTTTCATTTTGGGTAAAACATGAGTTTTTTTTATATGGATTACGCCAGCTATGGGAGTATGAAGTGCTTTGAATGCGCGATATTTGGTCACAACAAATATGCTGTTTGCTGAGCGGGAAGGCTACACCACTGCCTGAGGTAAGGTAATGTTGAGCTAACAGAACGCCCTCTAATGTGTCAGACACGGCGACCACTCATTCGTATTCAGCAAACGTTCGTTCCGCTCTGTCGGCTTAACATTATAGACATTGGTGCGCAAACAATTGCGGGACTTCTCCCGCATTATAAATTACAAATCTGCGGGAATTGGCAAAAATATGCGCGATTCTCGCAATCCCGTGCCGGATTTTAAGCCCTGCATAGATATATTAATTCCAGAGTACAGCTGACATACAGGTTGAATCCCATTCATAAGTGTGCAGTAACGTTGCTATGAAGCCCTTCTCTGGGAGTTTTGGATGTGTTATATTCGCCTGGCTTCCAAAAAGGTTTTACATTTCCCGTATACACACAAGCACACCGCCTACACCGCAGCTGTCCCATTCAATAGTGAAAGGAAAGTTTGTGCCAGCTCAGGAGCTTGATATTAGATAGAATCTCCAACAACTCTTACTTGTCTGCAGCAGTTCTCTTTCTCTTAGTTTTCCCTCTTTTTACCCTGCACCAATCGCTCTCTAATGTATTCCCATTACTTTGGATGTGCTTGGCCCCTCGGGCTACCACAGTGCAGGCAGCAGCAGAGACACAGCTCCACACATACACACGTGGACACCAAAACACACACACGAAGCACACCGTGCAGCCTTCTAAAGTGAGCACCGATTGAATTTCTATTGCTCAATATTAAATGCTTTGTGCCCTCCTAGGTGCTCGCAGACAAACTGGCACGAGTTTTGTAGCCGAGCATCAGAACTCTCCGGCCCAGCGCGCCCATCGACTATCTATTATCCATGATCGCACTCTTACAACGCCTTAAGGGACGGCTGCCCACGTAGCGCCCTCCACAGAGTTAGGGTTGACAGAGTGCTCGAAAAGGAATCAATGTTTGTCAGTTATTAATTTGTTTGCCAAGTTGAAAAGTCGGCTTCTATTCAGAAATGCACTCACTTGACAAGTGGGCTTTTTGGCCCTTCTCACATGTCCTTTTTTGTATCTTCCTGCTCTACCTTCAGTTTTAAGGCCTTTCATGTACGAATCAATGAATTAAACTAGGAAGAGATGCATCCGTGTCCTCACAGGTTAAGTAACATGGACTCCTGGTCAAACACTAGGCTCCTGCTTTGATAGCGTCATGGCTGCTTTGAAAAGGGATCACTGCTTTTTATTCCCAGCCGGATGAAAGAGGAGCAACGACTGTGCAAAACCTCAGTCTCGACTGGTTCCATTTTGGCCAGACAGGCAGATGGACGTACAGACAGAGACAGACGGACAGACAGACAGACAGGCAGATGGACAGACAGACAGAGAGACGGACGGACAGACAGACAGACAGAATGAATAAATATGCAGAGAGACAGGCAGGCAGAAAGAAGGGTGGCTGCAGGTCTTTTTTTTCAATATTTTATTTTGCAGCTTTTCAGAACATGAAAAACAAGAACAGACTCAGACAGGAAAAGGAAAAAAGAAAAAGATGAAGAAAAAATATATATAGGTACATAGATTTTCAACATTACAATATTACAAAGTGGTGCTACCAGTCATGTAAAATGCTTGTGTGCTTACAAAAAAATACTGCAGTGTGCATGGGATCCACTACAGGTGGTCCATAAGAAATTAGCTGGGTGAGTCACTTGTCATTTTTGACTTCGTCAAAATAGGTCAGGAATGGGTCCCAGTTAGATAACTAAAAATGACTTCAATTAATTGGTCCTCTGGAACCTGAGTTTCTCGTATAATTGAGACCATGTCTGTCAGCCACAGCTGAAAAGAAGGTGGAGAGGAGGACTTCCATTCCTTCAGAATTAGTTTCTTGGCAACAGTCAATCAATCCCCTGTGTCAGAGATTGCTGCACAGACATTGGGTGGAGCAAAGAGGATTCCGAGCAGCCGAAGATGGCAAGTTCCCCCTCCGGTTGAAGGGTTATTTTGTAGGCGTTAAGAGTACCAGTCAAATATTTTGGGGTGGCTGCAGGTCTTGAAACAGACTTTAAATGTCTCAAATTAATTTAAAATCAGTTTGAGAAAATGGCCCATTCACACAGACATACTGTATACTGATAGGTCTACACCTACCCCCCCCCACCCTTCCGTTTGGAAAATGTATCTTATATTGCCAGTTAGAATGAAAAATTAGATTAGATTTTTAAAGGCTTGATTTTAAGTTTAACTGTAGGGGTGTCACAATATATCGTCCCACGAAATTTCGCGATAGTAAAACGTCACGATATGTATCGTTGAGATGAAATCTCATATCGCAATTTTTTTTTTTTTTTTTTTTTTTCAAAAATAGACAAAGAAACGTCTTTGTTTGTTGAAGTTCAATGTGTGGAAAGTAGTTCAGTTGAACAAGTCTCTGAAGAGACACATGAGAAGTTATACAGGAGAGAAACCATTCAATTGAGTTTCTGGCAAAACTGTTTACTTGACAGGAAAAACTGAAGCATAAAAAATAGACTAAGAAAAGTCTTGTTGTTTGAGTTTGAAGAAAAACTGAAGATGCATAATGAGAATTTATACTGCTGAGAAACCTTTTAGTTCAAAGTAAATCTAAGTGACGGTGTAACTCATTCTATTTCAAGATAAGCCTTATCTCCAATCTCATGTTTTTTCTAGTTGTTATTGTAATAACAATTTCCCACAACAGCATGTTTTGTATTTGTGCATTTCAAATAAAATACTACTTTTCCAGTCATATATTGTCATTATTCAAGTTTAAAAAAATATTGTTAAAATCGTATCGTATCGTATCGTTATCGTGAACCCAGTATCGTGATACGTATCGTATCGTGAACTGAGTGTATCGTGACACCCCTATTTAACTGTGATTCTGTGTTTTCAGATGAGGGATTAAAAAAACGCATACGAAAACAAATGGACTGTGTGTGCAAAGACCTTTAGTCATTATATCCACATTACTGATGATTATTTATCAAAAATCTCAATATTTTGTGAAAGCACCAATAGTCATCCCTACAATATTGTCATAATATCGATATTGAGGTATTTGGTCAAAAATATTGTGATATTTCACCCAGCCCTACATCTCATACAGTATGTGGCTTTGACTTAAAATCAAACATTTTGGCCACTTTGTAGAAAATATAGAGATATATAGCGGGTGTATCGCCATTCAGCCTAAGGTATGATTTTTGGTTCATATGCTCCAGCCAGCCGTCCCGGTAGGTAAAAGGGGCATACAGATTGACAGAGAGATAGGTATCGAGAATGATAGACGGACAGAAGCACAAAGCAGCAGCCAAGCTGGTCCAGCTAGCTGAGCTACGGATCTGATGACAATATCAAGAAACACTGATCAAAGCCTGGGGACTCACCTGGATATAGGCTCTTCCTCATGCGTGTGTGTGTGTGCGTGCGTGCGTGTATGTATGTATGTGTGTGTGTGTGTGTGCGTGCGCGTGTGTGTGTGCAGTCTGTGTGTGTGACAGAGAGAGGGATGAGGCAGAGGAGTGAGTGATGGAGCCGTGTAGCACAGAGAGAGATGAGAGGGTTTAATAAGCAGCCATACGTAGCTCCATGCCATCTGTAGGTTCTTGCCTCCAGGGCTGTGTGCGTGTTTGTGTGTGTTTGTGTGTTTGTGTGTGTGTGTGTGTGTGCGTGTTTGTGTGTGTGTGTGTGTGTGTGTGTGTGTGTGTGCAGTCTGTGTGTGGGTGGATGGCTTCATATTCTCCTCTCTGTCTGTCTCAAACCCCCCCCCCCCCCCCCCCCCCCCGCTCTCTTGCTATATCCTCCTCAACCCATCTTTCTTCTTCCTCCCAGGCTCCATGGTGCCGTTCTCCATGCGCTTGCTGCACGCCGAGCTCCCCCAGTACCTGGCCAAGCCCCAGGAGGCTCTGGACCGCCTGCACAGCCTCAGAACCGTCTGTCATGCTGTCAGTACACACACACACACACACACACACACACACACACACACACACACACACCCACACTGAATGAACATAGGGATGTGCACACATGAACACACTCGACAGAAAACCACATGCCTGCCAGCACAGTAGGCGTACAGATCCTTATGCCCACCTGTACACACAGTTATATATGGATGAGTTCTAATAGAGATGACTTTCTTTCTCTCAAAAGTTTTTCACGTCTTTATATTAAAGACATGAAAACTATGAAATGACACAAATGGGATTATGCAGTAATGAAGAAAGTGTCAGAACTGTCTTCTATTTTAGATTCGTTCAACTTTTTGCCTTGATGGAAAGGCAAAGGGCACCCGGGTGGGGTAGCGGGTCTATTCCCTCGCCTAACAACACGCCCTCATTGTTAGCCCTTGTTAGCCGACACAATTGGCTGTGTCTGCTGGTGGGAAGCTGGATTAAGGGTACGTGTCCTACAGTAGTGACTGCATTAGCACCTCCACCTATTTGGGGAAGGGGAACTGGGGGGAATAGCGTGATCCTCCCACGCGCTACGCGGGAAACTGCTGGCTATTGAGTACTCCACATGCATCGGAGGAAGCATGTGAGAGTCTACACCTCCCCAGATCGGCAGAGGGGGTGAACAGGGGAAGTTGGCTAAAATTGGATTGGATTGGATTATACATCAAAAGCTTCAAATTAACTATTTTTAATTTGTTTAGAAAAATATATTTCCAAGCATTTAATTACAAGTGTTTCGATCAAAATGGCTTTAAAGCCAGTCAGTTTTTCCTACCTGTTTCACGTTGATGTTCGATTGAAACGTACATGTGCACGTGCTGTAACAACGCACGTCACCATTTGTGCCAAAGAGCTTAGATTGATAAGAACCGAAGATAGTTTGTTCCACTTATGTTCCACTGCAACATAATAAGACTACAAGCGCTCTTGTAAAAGTAGCAGAAGGGCGTCTCCTCTTGTGTTCAGTATACTCTTTGCGACAAAACGGAAGTAGCGGCCATGCTGTTTCCGGTCATATCTTTGTGAAAAAAAAATTACTTTAGAAGGCAAAATATCGCTTATTGTCAACAAAATGGGCAACAGATATCAAAGGTGATGGACTTTATGGAAAGAGCGTAACTCGAACTGGTGAAAAGTTACTATTGCAGTGTTTTGAGCCTGGTGAACACAGTTGGCAAACGTAACGGCTAACAGCTAGCTAATGGCAGATGGTATTTACTGTAAAGGGTAAAAATGCCTTTTTACCACGTGCGCAGCATGCTGGTCGAGAGAAGGCTGTTTCGGTTGAGTCAGTCAGGAACGTTAAAGTGGAAGGAAAAGGGGACGCTCATTTCGATGTGGCTTTGAGACATCCCCTCGCATTTCCCGACGGGGTTGGTGTTTGAATCGTGCACCTTAAATGTTCACCCCCGCCCACTTGGAGCGCCGGCTGAATGACAATGAGCGGACCTAGACACACACAGACACACACATGGGCTGCAACGGTGGACCAACACTTCAAACCAAGGGCTGAAAGGAAATCACTATTAATCAGCCAGAAATTAGCCAAAAGTTACATACAAGCGTTAATATCTGAGATGAATGTTGATACAAAGGACTCTGGATGTGTGGAATTTGTTTGTGGCTACATAGAAACAAATTGCATCACAATTCTCGCCGCAGTTCCCTGCACTGAGCCGTGGCAGGTTGCCTGTTTGCGGCTGTAGTGCAACCAGTACAGCCTGCCCAGTGCCCTGTAAGAGGAGAAACACGACGGGCATCTTGGCAAATATCGAGTTTTGAAATGCATGTTTCAACATTCTGACCCAGTGATCCTTTGTATCGACATTAAAGGAAGATATTCACATAGTTTTGTAAGTTTTGGTTAGGTATTTCGCGACTATTTTAACATAGACGGTATGGGTGCCGCGCTTCCAACCTGGGAGTCGCAGAAGCGCCAGCCGCAAGCAGGTCCATGTAAAAAACATTTAACACTGAAACGTGACTATGGAGCTATAAAATAAATTATTTTTGCACACCCGACACAGCGACAACCACATGGAATAATTTAATCTCCAGATTATGAAGCAACCCAATCGCCTACATAAAGTGTTGGCATTTTACTAAAACAGAATATGTGTAGGCTACAATTACAATGTACAATTAAATATATCTTAAAGTAGCCTACTATAATCTTATAATCATGTTTTCTAGTGACTCCTGAGCAAACCAGGCAACTAACAAAATAGTATAATTTCAATATTAATAAGTTATCAAGAATTGTATTAATTAATTAGTGGAAATGTGACAAAATAGTGTATCTATGTGAATCTGCAGACTTCATTCAATCTGTTTGAACCAGAAATAGCTTTATTATCCCAGTTTGGCAAAAATGATGACGTAATGAGTGGTGTCCCATTTCCTGGTCAATTGTTTTCAAACCCTACCCCTTATGGCTCCATTTTGAAGGACAAGTGCCAAAGCAAAGAGCACTCAAAAATGAGGGGTAGGTCAAAACAAACAAATGGGATTGGGCCAAAGTAACAAATAATTTCAGATTAATGGAGTTTATTTATCCCAACTCTACTTTTTTAGTAAATAATTATTATTACATTTATTTGTTTATTGAAATTCATAGTCTGCACTGTTTTGCATAGCCTATTTGAATGTTTTTTTCCCCCAAGAAGGATTGAAAAGAAAACGCCAAAGTAGCACATCTTTCAATTGATTTTTTTTTTTGTGTTGATCCGATACATGACACACACACACACACACACACACACTGTATTATACTTGAATATTGGGGTGGATGTGTCCTTTATCTCACCCTGTTATATATTTTCTTTCGCCATTACACTATATAAGAACTAACACAAATTGAATGGAATAACAATTGCCGCGATTTTGCGTCACTCCATCCGTGGCTGTAACCATCTAGCCACAACAATGGGTATGCTTGCCCCCGCGGTTGCCACACGACGCACGTGGTCCTGGGCCGGGTTTGCCCTTGTTCTCTTTCTCATACTCCATTTCAGTAGCACTTCCATACACCAGACTTTCCAGTTTTATTCATAACTATATTCTGAAGTGGGGTTTTTTCACAGAGCGTTTGTTCATGTATCATTCATAGCCTGATTTATATAACGTATTTGTTTTTTTGTTTTGTTTTTTCAAAATTAGTTTTTTTCTCATAATATGCAAATTACTGCATATTCAAGTAAATAATGCCTCTTTTGCATATTTAAACATAAAATTTCAGAACACTTCACAAAAACTTACTGTCTTAATGTAAGTAATCAACTGGGGAAGTTTCATGGTAATATCTATTAGTTTAAAAAAAATACCTTATTCATACATACATTGAAGTTTGGAAACTTCAATCAAGTTTCCAAACGTTTGCCTAAGTGCTGCTAGTGAAAGCTAGCACTGATCTAAGTGCTGCTAGTGAAAGCTAGCACTGATCTAAGTGCTGCTAGTGAAAGCTAGCACTGATCTAAGTGCTGCTAGTGAAAGCTAGCACTGATCTAAGTGCTGCTAGTGAAAGCTAGCACTGATCTAAGTGCTGCTAGTGAAAGCTAGCACTGACCTAAGTGCTGCTAGTGAAAGGATTCGAATGTTCACATTTTTATCCTTAAACAGATTCTAGACAACTTGGAGGAAGGCTTGGCTGAGGACGGCAGCATGATCACCCAGACACAGGAGAACAGGCAAGGTAGGTGCACGCACGCACGCATGCATGCACACACACACACACACACATGCGCATGCAAACGCACACACCCATACACACACATGCCCACGCCCATACACACAAACACGACTACAGACCTGGCCCCCGTCCCAGACTGCATCACACTGTGGGAGGAGAGTGAGGTCATGGGCCCCAGTGAATAACACACACACACACACACACACTTTCTCGCACAAACACACACACACACACACACACACACGCATTGAAGCAAAGGCACACCTGGTGCAGGACTGCAGCATACCTTGGGCAGCACACACACACAAACACACAGATACACACACACACTCAGAGGCACACACACACACAGCGATGCGGTGCTCTAAAAGTGTTTAGCACCTCACTGCCTCTGTACTCGTGCTGAATATCAAATGCTCCCTCCAGCCCTTCACGCCAAGCACATCAATACAGATCAATCCTATCCAATCCACTCACATCTGCACAAGTGTTGTAGGGAAATAGGCCAGCGCCTTTATCTGAAATTAACCAGGTTTTACATAGACACTTGCAGTCCCTCGCCCAACTTGACTGGACTCAAATTGACCTGTCTCCTCTCCTCCCCTCTCCTCTCCTCTATCCTCATCTCCTCTCCTCAGCTCTCCTCTCCCCTCTCATCTCACCTCCTCCTTTTCTCAATTCTCTCCTCTCCTCTTTCTTCCCTTCTCTACTCTACTCTCCTGCCCTCTCCTCTCTTCTCCTCCCCTCTTCTCCTCCCCTCTCCTCTCTTCTCCTCCCCTCTCCTCTCCTCTCTTCTCCTCCCCTCTCCTCTCTTCTCCTCCCCTCTCCTCTCCTCCCCTCCCCTCTCCTCTCTTCTCCTATCTTCTCCTCCCCTCTCCTCTCTCCTCTCCTCCCCTCTCCTCTCCTCTTCTCCCCTCTCCTCTTCTCCTCTCTCTTCTCTTCTCATCTCTTCTCTTCTCCTCTCTCCTCTCTTCTCCTCTCTTCTCTTCTCCTCTCTTCTCTCCTCCTCTCTTCTCTTCTCCCCTCTCATCTCTCTTCTCCTCCCCTCTCCTCTCCTCCCCTCTCCTCTCTCTTCTCCTCCCCTCTCCTCTCCTCTCCTCCCCTCTCCTCTCTTCTCCTCTCTCTTCTCTTCTCTTCTCCTCTCTCCTCTCTTCTCTTCTCCTCTCTCCTCTCTTCTCCTCTCTTCTCTCCTCCTCTCTTCTCTTCTCCTCTCTTCTCCTCTCTTCTCTCCTACTCTCTTCTCCTCTCTTCTCTTCTCCTCTCTCCTCTCTTCTCCCCTCCTCTCTTCTCCCCTCTCCTCTCTTCTCCTCAGTCTTCTCTTCTCCTCTCTTCTCCTCAGTCTTCTCCTCTCTTCTCCTCTCCTCTCTTCTCCTCCTCTTCTATCCTCTCCTCTTCTCTCCTTCTTCCTCCAAAGTTCAGAGCAGCAGATGCTGAGCTTCCTCAGTGGAGAGTTAGATCTTAACGCGCTGTTCCACAGTGGCGCTCGCGAGTCGTGACCGCTCATTTTCGAGTCGGAACTTTTTCAAAGGCTGCGCATCAGATCCAAAATGTTGCAGAGGAACTAGAGGCCAGTTAAGCAGCCGATTCGGGGGGGGGGGTGAATCGCTGAAGTCGAGCTAAGCGAACAAAAAAGCTTGCTGTAATTGGGTAAATTGGCAGGGTGATGTGTGTGTGTGTGTGTGTGTGTGTGTGTGTGTGTGTGTGTGTGTGTGTGCGCGTGTGCGTGCGCCTGCGTGCCTGTGTTGGGTTTCGTACGTGTGAGGGTGTGCCAATTCTGCCAGTTTCTCGTCTCTTCTAAAAGCAATGTAATAGCTGTGCCCTCTGTCTCTGTCTCCCCCCTCTCTCTCTCCCTCTCCCTCTCTCTCTCTCCCTCTCTCTGCCCACGCAGACAGTCAAGTCAATAACACAGAGCCTTGCCTTCACACATCAGACCCCTACTGAGTGATTAGCTCTTCTTCCCAACACACACACAGAGACCCACGTGTGCCGCGCTGCATACTAATAGGCCCTTCCACAGGGCGCACTCTGTCTGAGAGGAAGAGGGGAGCTCAGTGTGTGCCTGCCTGCCTGCCGCAGTGTCTCCTCACCTCCTCTCCTTAAAATAAACCCCAGTGTGGAGGAGGAGAGAGGAGGTGTGACGAGGGGAAGGGAGTGGAGGGATGGATGGAGGGATGAAGTGATGGATGGGTGACTGGGAGAAAGGGTGGAGTCGCAGGAGGTGGAAGGAACGATAGATAGATAGATAGGGATGGATGGATGGATGGATGGAAAGATAGATAGATAGATAGATAGATCGAGATCTACGTATTTTCGGTTTCTGGTTCGAGACGATTTGATATTGATATTTCAGTTACAAAACTGATTTTTCTTGGATATGATTATAAAATAACTAATGCTGTAAATTGTACAAGGAGCCCTCTAACCTGCTGCATCCCCCCCCCCTAATTTTAACTCATTTTCTCCCCAATTGTACTTCGCCAATTATTTCCCCTGCTGCCCCGGTCGCTGCTCCACCCTCTGACAATCTGGGGAGATCCGAGACTAGCACCATGCTTCCTCAGACCTCAGACACATGCACAGTAGCCAGCTGCTTCTTTTCACCTGACAGCGGGAGCCTCACCGGTAGGACGTAGCACGTGGGAGGATCACGCTATAGACCCATTTCACGGGGGCCATTTTGTGCCGAAAAGTCAGGGTAAACACAGGTGCAAGCAACACACTAATGAGGGTTTCCACATTCCAATCATTGGAAGTTGGAAACCCTCATTAGTGTTTTGCTTGCACCTGTGTTTAACCTGCCTTTTCGGCACAAAATGGCCCCCGTGAAATGGGTCTATTCCAACCAGCTCCTTTCCCTCTGAACAGGCGCCCTGACTGACCAGAGGAGGCGCTAGTGCAGCGACCAGGACAATACCCTCAATCCGGCAGACACCAGCCTGTATGGACGCCCGACCAAGCCGGTGGTAACACGAGGATGCGAACGCGCAACCCCCGTGTTGGTAGGCAGGGATTTTACCGCTACACTACCCGGATACCCTAACCTGGTGCATTATTAAAAATATTAATGTTTACAGATGTTTATGAGATCTCGTGGCGCTAAGAACCAATCCATGCGAGTCTAACGGGGTTAAAGCTTCAATCAACCTCGGGAAAAGGCATTATATTAAAATATCGATATTGGGATTTATTGGGAATATCACTTCCTTCAAATTAATATTGATTTGAGATTGATATATCGATATATGGATTTTGCAGGAGGCAGAAGGAACGATAGATACCAACGTGTTGTCCGCTTCTCCTGATATTGTGTAATAGGTTGTCTTGTTGTTTTTGTCCCCGTGTGTTTACAGCCTCGCTGCAGCTGTGGAGGTGTCGTCTCAGCCGGGTCATGTACTCCATGGCCAACTGTCTGCTGCTGATGAAGGTAGGCGTGTGCGTGTGCGTGTGTGTGTGTGTGTGTGTGTGGGGTGTGTGTGTATGTGTGCGTGCGTGTGTGCGTGCGTGCATGCATGCAGCGCGTGTGTGACTGAGATCTCAGGCTGGTGGAGGATTCACAGTGAAATCCCCACAGACTGACCACTAATTGGATTCTTGGTCAGAGAGAGAGAGCGGGAGGGGGGGATGGGTTGTGGATTTGGGCCAGACTATAGAGAGAACCCGCAGTGCCATCTACTGGTGACAGACTGAACATGCACACGCACAAACATGTGCACACACATACACGCAGATGCCCACATTCTGTATGCTGTACCAGCACCCCGTCCCCTGATACATACTCTCTGCAATCCACATCTCCACATGTAGTCTAAATAAGCATCATCTCTTACCAAGCTCACACAGATACCCTCTCTCTGTCTCTCTCTCGCACTCACACACTCACACACACACACACACACACACTGACCTCTCTCCCATGCCCCGCTCAGCAGTCTAGTCACCATGTGAGCAATGTGTAGCAGGGCAGCTTGGAGGTGGGATGGGGGTCACATCGCCCCGCTAATACTCCATATGCTTGATTAATGCTCTCTCTCTCTCTGCTACAACTATACTCTGCTTTACCTCTCACGCCCTCCATCTCTCTCACCCTCCTCCTCCCCTGGCTCTCTCTGCCTCCTTCCGTTTACCTGCTCCCTTCAATATAGCTCCAAATATCCTGCTTTACCTCGCTTGCCCCTATCATTCCCTTTGTATAGCCCTCTTTAATCTGTTTACCACTTTAATATCTCCCTCCCTCTCCCCAGGACTATGTTCTTGCCGTCGAGACCTATCACTCCATCATCCAGTACGAACCCCAGCAGAGAGTGCAGCTGCTCAGTGGAATAGGACGCATCTTCCTGCAGGTACACACACTTTCCCATGCTGCTAACCTCTCTGACAATTTATTATGTTATTTACTATATTTCTATAAAGAGCAAAACCACACAAGCCTCTTACTATGCTCGTACGTATTAGTGATACAAATAATTGCATATACTGTAGTTCAAGCATATTATTATGTTATATTATCCTCAATGTTTTGATGTAATTATTTTTATCTGTATAACTCTCACTTTGTTGGGTTTTTACACCTATTATTCGCTGCTGCAGTGACTCATTTTCCCCCCACAGAGATCATTAAAATTTCATCTAATCGAATCTACAGTAGCCTAATCTAATCGCGCTTCACTCATTTAAAATTATACACACACACCTTTACAAGCGCACACACACACACACACACACACACACACACACACACACACACACACACACACACACACACAAGGGATGCACCGATGATCCGTCTTTTTCAAGATTCACTTTAATAGCCTTAGTAAGTAATAAAAATACAAACGAGGAGTTTGACTTAGTGAAAGAATGCAGCACAGCGGTCACATCACAGCAATAGTGGAGGACAAAGCAATGCAGAAAAACAATCACAACATTTAAAGTGCAGTCCTTTAAAGTGACATGTGATGGGGGTGGGGGTTGGATAATGTAAGTGGGGGGGAGGGACCCAACCCGTTATCAACTGGCTGTGTTTAGGGGGCACCGGGGGGTGGGTGATAAAGTCCTTATTCATGGGGCTTTCGGGTCTCGTTGAGGAGGCGGATGGCAGTTGGCAGTGCTAATACTGACGCTATTTGGGTCCATACCGAGTACCAATCTGATACCAGTGTTTAATTAATAAGCTATATGCCTCACGTTGTGGAAGAGAGTAGACTGAGATAATTTTCATGTGTAAAGCAACATCAGGCTTGACTTAAAGTCCCTGGAAAGAAAAAAATATGTGTTTTTGAATTTTGTTTGTCACACAACAGCAGCAAGTGTTATTAACCACCCAGCTAAATTTGAACAATTAAAAATGTCAAGTGTAAATTAGGTTTCAAAATCATGAAAAAATAAGCAGTATTCTCCACTTTGAAACTGTAGGGGCATGTCTGCTGAAGTGTCCCCAACACACACACACAGTGCTGCGCAATTCGATAGACCCTTGAGGCATTTTTTCAAATTGCAGGGTAGAGGCACTTCAGCCTTTATATAGTAAGGGAGGGGCCATGTGGAAGGCTCCATTGCGAACCCTCTCTCTGGGCACTCTTAAGGCCCACCCAAAAGATCTTGATCACAGAAATGGTGAAAAAGAAAAATGCAACTCTAACACACATAGACACACACACACACACACACACACACACAGCAGTGCCTAAAGTGTTGTTTTCGCTGGACAGATCGGCGACATTAAAACAGCAGAGAGGTACTTCCAGGACGTGGAGAAAGCCTGCCAGGCCGAGGGGAGCCAGCCCGCTCACACCACATACGTGCAGATGAACAGGTCTGGTTGTGTGTGTGTGTGTGTCTGTGTGTGTGTGTGTGTGTGTGTGTGTGTGCGTGTGCGTGCGTGCGCGTGTGTGTGTGTGCGTGTGTGTGTGCGTGCATGCGTGTCCATCTGTGCTGTGCATTTAGCGCCTCCATAAAGTGTGTAGGCTTGTTCTGCAGGTTTGTTGTTATTCGCACCACGTTAGCGCCGGTGCTTTCATCCTCCGGGGCCTTTTGCCAGCTCGGCGCTTCCTCCCAGCGTGCGATTTAGCACAGGAGGTCACACCTCTGTACCCTGCAGGCATGACAAGCAGTAAGCCAAGCCGAGGCGACAAAACCTGCGCACACGCTCACTTCAGACAGCCAGCTGATTGACTTATACTAAAGAGGTTCATTTGGCCTACTTGTATAATTTATTTAGAATATTTCATCTATAAAGGCCAGTTAGGCAATGTTTGTACCTGACATGTTTCGACTGCTGTGCACACGCCAGGGGGCACGGTCATCCCACCACTTCAGGTGGGATGAGAAAAAAAATCCATATAACCACGCCATAGATGACGTCACACCAACATCACGTGACACCTCTGATGAAGATTTGCAGAAACAGCAGTCGAAACATGTCAGGTACAAACATTGCCTAACTGGCCTTTATAGATGAAATATTCTAAATAAGCTGATTGACTTGATCATAGTCACGTTCTAATTAGCGTTAATTTCTTTCTTTCTTTTCCACACTGTATTTTTGTGTGTTTGTTAGAAAGCAGCCAGGGTGGAAAAATGCTGGAGAAATTGAGGATTATGGCTATTATTGTACTTGTAAAAACAGAGTTACAAAGTGGTTTACAAGATGATGAATAATGTGAGCTATAAAAAAAAAAAGTACATACACTACATCCCAGCCAACTCAATTGGCAGAGATAAAAATTGAATTTTTAAGTGTTTTAAAGATACTTAGTAGTAGTAGTAGTAACAGTAGTAGAAGTAGTGTGTGTATGTGCAATTATGTTTGTCTCTACTGTTTTATGTGTTCCAGGGCCTTCGTCTACCTCAGTCAGAACAACTACGCCGAAGCACACGCGTCCTTCGCTGACGTCTTGAAAATTGACCCGAAAAACCCGGTGGTGAGTGCCAGCACCACATCCACTGTGACACACCTACACTCGTGCCATTTACTCTGCAGCAGCAGAGTTCAAAGATAGACTTACTGTAAGTCCTGCTATTGGTACTGTATGCTCTGCTCATGGAGAACGTAAGCTGATCACTTCCACAGAAGAGAACCCTATCTCTGTCCTATATTGTCTATTCTTATTCGTATTTTCCGATCCATAAAAAGTATGGAAATCTAATCTTAACTAAATTTAAGGCCTTAAAAAATATTGAAATATCTATAGTTATTATAGATATTGTTTGTTTTTTCTTTTCACCATGCAATAACAGGTTTATTTTTTGCATCAAGTTTCATTGATGCAAACATGGAATTAGAGAAGTGAGATTCTTTACGCAGTCCAGTTGTAAAGTAAGGCAAATTAAATAAGACAAATGAATTGTGTCATTTTCACCAAAAGGTAAACATGGGATCACCAGCAGCAGTGGTGCTGGTTTGACTTTCTTATGTCGCATTGCGTGCACTTCAAGGTGGTAACCGTCCGATTGGTCCACATGTATGTCCACTCCCAGGCCAACAACAATGCGGCGGTGTGCCTGCTCTACCTGGGCCGGTTGAAGGAGTCCCTGGGCCAGCTGGAGGGCCTGGTGCAGCAGGACCCGGCGCTCTACCTCCACGAGAGCGTCCTCTTCAACCTGACCACCATGTACGAGCTGGAGTCATCGCGCAGCACGCAGAAGAAGCAGGCGCTGCTGGAGGCTGTGGCCTGCCGCGAGGGGGACAGCTTCAACACGCAGTGCCTCAAACTGGTCTAGCAGGCACTGGGAAAGGGGAAAGATAAGATGCCAGAAAGATAAGTGGACAGCAGGTAGTGCTCTACAGTGAGTAAACCTCGAGACGCTCTAGCGACAGACGCTAGAGCTCATGGGTTTTAGCCTCCTTGCTAGAGTGTCCGCCTCCCATGCCGGAGGTTCCGAGTTTGATTCTCAGTGCGGACTGTCAACGCAACGCAGGTTACATCAGCAATGCTAAATAGTAAGTAACAACACGCACACTACTGCGCTTCCCCTCCTTGTTAGATGGAGTAAGACCCCCCCCCCCCCCCCCCAACAGTAGAATCCATAGAGGAAAGGAAAGTTGTGGAGATGTAATGCGAGAATGGGCGATGTTTTAGTGCCAGGCTTGGCTTCCCCAAAGCATGTTGATAGTTGATCTATCAACAGAGGTGTTCCTCCTTAGATTATGGTTTTTGGAAACCCCCAGGCACGAATTTCTCCTGTCGATCTCCAAATTCGATCTCCATTACCTAGGTTTATTACGGTTAAGATGTCATGAAAGAAATAAGTCACACCACTACAGAGGAATCATCAAATCAAGTTAGCATTAGTTTGGAACACAGATGTTGCACTACAGACTTGTAGTGGTTAAATTTTGAGTGAGTTGCGTGTTAATAAGGTGAGACTTGGCGTGACTTGAATGGGCATTATCCTGAACCTCTAATGTTGTGCAGCATTCACTTTAAGACTTGTGATCTCCTACAGAGGCCCTGTTCTAACACTTCCTCCTCCCTTTCTCTGAGCACTCATTATTACTGGATTAACCCAAGGCAGACCACTCATTCTCACTGTATCCATGTTGTGTTAGTTAGATCTTTGGTTACCTCATACAGGAAGAGAAAGCCTCAGAGCACACCCTATCCACTAAACAAAAGGAATGTAAAATATTAGCAGTCCAAAATTGTACATATCGAAGTAGGGAAATTGTAAAAAAAAAAAAAGAAAGTATCAAAATGAGTTCCTCGTTAAATCTTTTATTGGTTTATCCTATTGGACCTATGTAATTATCTATGTTTACATGTTGTTGATCATAATTCATTTTCATTTAATCTTACTGTATTGTTCTGGATATGAAAAAAGAAAGGGCAATGTTGTTTTATCCTAAATAAAACTGTTCTTTTAAATCAAATTGACTGGAGACTGGAGTTATTGGAAGAGTTTGGATGATAGGGTTTTAAAAGAGACAGATTGAAAATAGCAAGAATATTTATTTGCATGTGAATAATTGAAGTGCTCCATCGACACACTTTTGTCAAAGTAACAACTGATGTTAGTAGTGCTTTTGTTCAATCATAACAGTGTTAAATACCATTTTTGCAATCATATTACCTGACAAAATAACTTGATTCTCTCATGAACTACTAGAGCATCACAAGGCACAATACGTTATCTACATAGTTAAGTTTTACATCACAAAATTCCTTAAACCCAATGTACACCAGATGTGGTAAGGCTCCGTGTGGATCCGGAACAGACTCTCGCCCATGTTAATAGATGGGCAATACGTATGTAAAATGTATGTAGTATGGAAAAAATATGCACCTGTTCTATTTTTGTCGGATCCCGCATGTGTCTGACAGATTACATTGGTGTGGGTATGTTCAGGCAGCTGCACAGAGCCGTAACGCAGGCAGTGGACAAAGGCCTTTAGTGCACAAACTGACTGATCATTTGTCGTGTTCATTTGGTATCGTCTGTAGTGTAACGGTCTTATGTACTTCTATACATACTATATGGAAACCTACGTTATCCCCAAAGGAGAATTCCATCATAAGCCAGAGATCTAGTTTCAACAGTAACATGAGGAATCCACTTTGTCAGGTGTCGTCTTCTGCAACGCTTTCTCAGGAACCCTGCAGAGAAGCCAGGTACTTCTGACGGATGTCAAAGTGGTCAGCGGGCCTGTTGTAAGCTTTCCACACAGGCTCCCCCACAAACAGACGCATGGCTTTCGTGTAGTTCTGTGGAAACAAAACAACACTCAGATCAATGTGAACATTGCTTGATAAAGACTTTCCCCTCACTAGTCTCAAGCTTTCCTCATTTGTCCCCCCCATTACAGTAAACACAGGTTGTTAGGTAGCCACAAGTTAATGAACCAGTTGTACTGTAGTTTCCATGAGAAATGCTGACAATGTTGACAACCCGCTTTGAGGTTAACTGAAACATGAAAACAAGCTCTTTTTTTTACCCACAAGTGCCTGAAGAAAAGTAACTGACTTTAATTCAAAATGTCAAAGAATCAGCTTAATGTCCTTGCATGGGAGAACAACTTTGATGGTTCTTGGCAATTACTTTTTACTCTAGCGCTGCCTCTGAAGAATTGCGTAGGCAGTAACAACTCCTTAACAGTCTACACATTGATCTCAGTGATATTACTACATTAAAATACACTTAGCTGATGTATTTAGCTGGGCATTTAGTTGAGATTTCACCTGTCAGTGGTAATGACAATTACAATATAACAGCATTAATAGATCAAACATCTACAACACTTTTCAAGTACTCAAATGTAATGAAAAACCAATGCACATCTGCACATTTGTTAAATATGTCATGTCACCTCCATCTGTCAATTTGATATATTTGATCATGTGAGCAGTTTTTGACAGTGGACATGCATGAGTGAACACATTTCTTTATGTCCAACCTTCTGTAAACTTCATAATGTTAACTGATAGCACATAGCAATGCACACTTGCACACATCTGCTGTGTAAATATAACTGTAAATATTGTGTGCTGATTTCTAGTGTTTCTAGTGGCTGGCCAACAATGCACATTTTGCATAACTTATGGTATATGTTGAAAATTCATACATATTCAGATGTTCCTAAAATGAAAGTTAAAATATTTTCATAGTTGTCTCCCCCCCATGAGTAGGGTTTATATTTCATATTTTTTAATATATATATACACTTATGAATGCTATTAAATGCTTGTTTTAGTGTCATGCAGCAGATAAGAAGATGTACAGTCTCGTCCAGGGTGAAGCGGTGGTAGATGCCGGCTGGCAGGGTGATCAGGTCTCCCTTGGCCATGGCGATCCTGATCCAGCGGTCCTCCTTGTCCCTGACGTCAAAGTAGGCCCGGCCGTCCAGGATGTAGCGGATCTCATCATCCAAGTGCAGGTGCTCCTTGAAGAACATCTTCAGCTGGAAGGATGGGCAGCAAAAAGACAAAAGCACATACTGTAAGTGTAAATAAAGGAGGGGTTTTCATTAAAGTGTGAAAGTGCCCGTAGCCTATTGTGAAAAATACGATCACTCCAGTTGTTAGGAGATAAGAGCTTGGTTTAAGATCAAATACATTAACTGCAGCAGATGTAAGGTTTTTGCAGTGTCGAACTCTACGGTTACCTTTTCCTCATAGTCGGGTAGTGTGTCCTTATGAATGGAGATGATATCACTGTAGGAGTAGCCTTGGACTTTGCAGATCTTCTCCAGCTCTGGGTCTGTTTCATAGATATCAGCATTGAGCTGGAAACACAGGACAGCTCAGTGGTGGAGGAAAGTCAACATTTTTGCTCAAATTTGCCTTGCTGATTTTATTAGCTTGCTAATGTGAACTGCATGTACAGATATAGGTACTTTAGCAGAAAACCTTAAAAGTCTACCAAAGTGGAACTTAACCTTTATCGTTAATTGCATGTTATGCAACAAGAACGGTGGTTTATGCAGTGATTTGCTCTTTAACACATTGACTGCCAGACGTTTTTCTTTGCTGTAGTTAGCTTCTGCCAAGCCGTTTTTTGAGGATTATGGCTCATTTTATAAGAGCCGAGGATTCGTTTCAGCTTGGAGTTTGTGAACATACAATATCTCAAAAGTACTAATAGAATGTGTACTTTCTCTGTCTAAAAGAGTTAGTTTGTAGAGTTAGTAGTTATGTAAGCATTAGCAGTTGAATACAGCATGGTTTTAGCGTGAAAAATAATATTCAGAGATAAACGGCTTTTTGTGAAATTGGATGGAAGGGTCACTTTAACCATTCATTTTTGGCTCTCTCTCTCTCTCTCTCCCTCCCCCTCTCGCTCTCTCTCTCTCTCTCCCTCCCTCTCGCTCTCCCTCCCTCTCTCTCTCTCTCTCTCTCTCTCTCTCTCCCTCCCTCTCGAGTTGCTTCAACTCCGCCCTCCGTGGGCGGACAAGCTTGTCACCAGTCAGTGCTTTGCTGTGCCTGCATGTCTGGGCCGCTGTTTGAGGAAGTCGGGAGGGACTCGCTCGTTTGGAGTTTTGGTTGAGAGAAGCTTTTGCGATTCTGGTCATATTTATGCTGCGTGTTTCAAAGTGTGTTCCTGCACCTGTAATCTATCACCCGATCATAGTAGATCGGCTGAATCTATTATGTAAATTTGCAATCCCGCATCGCCAGCAATCAGCGCGAAAAGGAGAATGGCTGGGCTGAGAATGGCTTGACAAGTTAAAAAAATGCTTTCCTTCCTCTAGCAAGGAGAGCACTGTTGCCACTTAGTGGGTCGGTGGAATGGGTTGTAAACGTTCGGTGGCTCCAATAATTATATAAGAGATGTAAAAGGCTTAGATGCACAACCCACCGTCAAAAAAAAAAAATCGATGCCAAAAACGTGTAAACACGTTGTTGGCAGGGAACAGCTGGATTCTGAAAACGTGTTCATACGTTGTTGGCAGTGAATGAGTTAACAGCCATTATAGTTAGCAGATCTCGCGAGAGAAACGAGCAACAAGTCAGTGATCTGTTGCTTGTTTCTCTCGCGACATCTGGCAACGCTGATCATAAATGCATGGATAGCGCGCAAATCGACTTTAAACCACCAGGTGTTTTGATAAAAATTCAGTCTTTAACGGTAGTCCTCCGTGACCGTGAGTTACCTGCCAGTGAAAAACACCGAGCTTCTTGTTTAGGTCATCCAGAGAAACGGGCTGGTTCGGCTTCAGTCTGTGCGGCTTCCTCTGGTCTTCCTCCGAGCTGTCCATGAACCAGGCCTCTATCCCCATGCTGCATCTACTGTCTCTCCAGGTAGGCTGTATCTACTGTTTCTACTGTGTCTTCCACACGCTCTGCAGTCTGCAGACAGACCGAGACCTGCCCGAGCCAGACACGTTCAGTTGCTGCACGTGACACTGTGACAGCGACAACACTTCCGGTAACAAAGACGCGCGTGAGGCGTTATTTCGAATCGCACATAGGTTACGCAAAAACCACGCCCTGTGCCCGCCTACGCAACAGTGAAGCGCCGGGATTGGCCAGGAGCAAGTCTTTTTTCTTCTTTTGACGTTACTTTTGACAGCTGGAATCTCCCACACCACAAATTAACCAACTGAATTGCTCTTGATAGCGGACATTGAAATTAATTATTTAACGCCAATGAAAACGTAACACAAGCTTTTAACACACAATCGATTTTTAAACATTTATTTCAAAACATCATTGTAAAATTCGCTTTAGCCAAAGCTTCAATAACAGAGCTCAGCTGACAGTTTAACCTGCAAATGAAAACTATAAAATATATCAAATTAAAAATACAATAGGCTACAGCACATAGGCCTAGCCACCGTGAGACCACCACACATGCTGCCTTCAGTGCTGTCGAAAAATAAAATAACGCGTTTCACCCAGATGAAATAAAAGGCCCACGTGTTCTTAAAAATTGAAAATTGAAAAATGTATACAATATCTTTGGGGTCTTACAATATTGAGATTTCAGACTGCCCCCCCCCCCCCCCCCCCCGACTTTAGATTGCATAATTGTATTCATTCATTCATTCATTTTTTCCTGTGTATTTATTTATTTATTTATTTATTTGCAAAGCAGTAGAACGTAAATCCCCACTGACTTGCCTGTATTCCTGTGCAAAATATCCCAGCTTAACATTAAAATAATTACGTTTCATTTCAAACGAAAAAAATTACAAATTTTAAAAAAGCAAAACAAATCTCAATTATAGCTGCTGCGCAGCAATGGGTCTTGGCCGGGCAAGTCTCAAGTCTTTTAGCTATAGTCCAAGTCGCATCTCAAGTCTTTAGTCACAAGTCCAAGTCAAGTCTCAAGTCTCTTATGGATGAGCTTTCTATCATCTGCTGCATGCAATCCAGTGCTTAGATTAGAACACTGCCGTTCATGACAGGGCTGGGGCAGAAGGCAGCAGGTTAAGTACATGGCAGTTGAACATAGAAGTGGAGAGAGTAGGGACAGTGGAGGCAGAGAGAGATAGACTGAAAAATTGCTTATTTATACTTTGGCATGTCATCACCGATGACATGACAGCAACAACTATGACATCACCCACCCAGTCTGCTCAGCCAGGAAGGATGACATCATTGATGACATCATCACTGATGACATCACTGATGACCATTGCTCAAGTGACATCACATCATTAGGTAATTAGGGCAATTACGATGCTCTTTAGGCTATACATGAGGGCAGAATTCAAAATACTGTCAAAAATTCAGTTTTTGACATACAATTCTTAGATTTTGCACACTTCAACTACTCTGACAGCAAAATCTTGTCAAATTTTTTTTGTGGAGATTCGAGCTTTATTTAGCAAGAATTTGCATTAGCTGTTTAAAGTACCATTTACAGTAAAACATTTTGATGCACTGTGGGCTAAATTTTTGATCTATCAAAAATCTGTGTGATACTTTTGTGGAGGACACTACCGATGCAGATGCTCGAGTTTGGTGTCGTTTGAAGAAAAAATGTGGGAGGAGCATGGTTTAATTAGTTTTACAGTTTTTGCAGTTTTGCTGTCTTTAGACTTCATAATTGACCATAGGTTGCAGCGTACAAAAGTTTCTCCTCATTTGGGCCCACATTTCGGTGAAAGTGGCAAAGCCATAGCCCATATGCCTGATTTGTAGGGGTGTCACAATATATCGTCCCACGAAATTTCGCGATAGTAAAACGTCACGATATGTATCGTTGAGATGAAATCTCATATCGCAATTTTTTTTTTTTTTTTTTTTTCAAAAACTTTTTTTTTTTTTTTTTTTTTCAAAAATAGACTAAGAAACGTCTTTGTTTGTTGAAGTTCAATGTGTGGAAAGTAGTTCAGTTGAACAAGTCTCTGAAGAGACACATGAGAAGTTATACAGGAGTGAAACCATTCAATTGAGTTTCTGGCAAAACTGTTTACTTAACAGGAAAAACTGGAGATGCATAAAAAATAGACTAAGAAAAGTCTTGTTGTTTGAGTTTGAAGAAAAACTGAAGATGCATAATGAGAATTTATACTACTGATAAACATTTTAGTTCAAAGTAAATCTAAGTGACGGTGTAACTCATTCTATTTCAAGATAAGCCTTATCTCCAATCTCATGTTTTTTCTAGTTGTTATTGTAATAACAATTTCCCACAACAGCATGTTTTGTATCTGTGCATTTCAAATAAAATACTACTTTTCCAGTCATATATTGTTATTATTCAAGTTTAAAAAAATATTGTTAAAATCGTATCGTATCGTATCGTTATCGTGAACCCAGTATCGTGATACGTATCGTATCGTGAACTGAGTGTATCGTGACACCCCTACTGATTTGTTATGAATTTTCAAAGTTTGAAACTTTAGGCGGTCGCTGTAGCGCCACCATCAGGACTATTGGCGCCACATTCACGTCAACTTAGTTTGGCATGGGACTGGACCTTTGTGCAAAGTTTGGTTTATTTTCATGCATGGGAAGTCTGACTTCCTGCGAGAAGAAGAAGAAGAAGAATACAGGTAAATACAATAAGTGGCCCTGCCGCTTCGCTGGCCCGGCCACTAATTATGTATTTTTACAACAAATTGAGGTTTTAGAATATTGCACTAAATATTCAGATTTTGAATTATAATAGAGAGGCAAAGTGGAATGTCACTTCCTGCTTCAGCACTGTACCAGAGATTTTCATCCGCCATTTATTTTCCCATAGACATTTCGTAAAAAGCGTATAAAATAGTTTTTACTTCGTTGAACCAAATGGTTCAGCTAACGCTATAATCGGGAGAGACCATAGAACAATTTCACTCAGAAAAAAAACCATCGAAAAAATATTTTCTTTAAACCCGCATTTTTTTAACGTTTTGGTCCCAGTGAAAATGTTATGTGATCTGTTTCTAAATATATCTGTACCGTTTGGTTTGAACCAGTAAAACTATTTTTATACGCATTTTACGAAATGTGTAGGGGAAAATAAATGGTGGATGAAAATCTCTGGTACAGTGCTGAAGTAGGAAGTAGGCGGTCACTTGGCCTCTCTAGTCTCTATACGAGGGATCAGCCGAGAAGCATTTTGGTAAACAAACCGCGTCACTGGGTGGCAACGGCAATGGAACCCTATGGAGCCCAGGTGGCGCGAAGCTTGATTGTCTGACTCTAGCCAGCTAACTCTGTTTACATTTTAAAAACTGCGACAGTTCACACAACTTTAACACGACATGCATATATTATACATCAAACTCTTGAGCTACTTCTGCTCTCACTCAGAATGTCAAAATATAAGCAATGTTATGTATAGTTTTTGAGATATTAACGTTTGTTTGGCACAACTCATACTATTAACTGCCGCGGGGTTCCGCATTTCTGAGGTGGGTCTGGCTGCAGACAGTAGGAGAACCTCACGCCTCCGCAACTGACAGGAAGTCACGTGACCGCCGCAGCGGAAGTTCTTATTCATGTTGATAGCATTAACGTCTCTTTTTATGCCAGGCCGGAGGCATTATGGATCCGGGTTGTCCGTCCGTATGTATGTCCGTCCGTACGATGTTGCGATATCTGATGAACGCCTTGACGGTATTTCATCAGATTTGCCTCAAACATCGACTTAGACTCAAGGCTGATCTGATTAGATTTTGGTGGTCAAAGGTCAAAGGTCAAGGTCACTGTGACCTCTCGAACGCCATTTTCAAGCTTGTTAACGCAATATCTCAGGAACGCCTTGACGGAAATTCATCAAATTTGCCTCAAACATCGACTTAGACTCAAGGATGATCTGATTAGATTTTGGTGGTCAAAGGTCAAAGGTCAAGGTCACTGTGAACGCCATTTTCAAGCTTGTTAACGCGATATCTCAGGAATGCCTTGACAGAATTTAATCAAACTTGTCTCAAACATCGACTTGGACTCAAGGATGAACTGATTAGATTTTGGTGGTCAAAGGTCAAAGGTCAAGGTCACTGTGACCTCTCAAACGCCATTTTCCAGCTTGTTAACGCGATATCTCACGAATGCCTTGACGGAATTTCATCAAATTTGCCTCAAACATCGACTTGGACTCAAGGATGAACTGATTAGATTTTGGTGGTCAAAGGTCAAAGGCCAAGGTCACTGTGACCTCTCGAACGCCATTTTCAAGCTTGATAGCGCAAAATCTCAGAAATACCTTGACAGAGTTTCATCAAATTTGCCTCAAACATCGACTTGGACTCAAGGATGGACTGATTAGACTTTGATGGTTAAAGGTCAAAGTTCAAGGTCACTGTGACCTCACACACCCAAGCTCTGTAACCCAACATCTCTGGAGCGCCTTGACGGAATTTCTTCCAATTTGCCTCAAATGGCGATTTGGACTCAAGAATGAACTAATGGCGGAGGCATAAGTCCGCGTTGCGGTCGTTCTAGTTTTAACCTCCAATGCTCAAATGCCAACCGCCGAAACTCCAGTAGGTGGCGGTAATGCACATACATATGTTTGCCAACCGCCATAAAACTCAAAAAGAAGAAGAAGAAGCCAGCCACCGTAAAACAGAAGAAGAAGAAGATTTTGACATCGGAAGAAGAGGATTTTGGTTGATTTGTTGGCTGCCTGAATAAATAAGTAAAGTTTTATTGATTTGTGTGTGGTGGTGGTGGTGTTTCTTTTAACCCCCCCCCCCCATTGACTAACTGCCATGTATTGATGTTCTGAAAATAATATAGACTGTAGGCTACAGTATATAAATATAGACTGCAGTCTATAACTGTAGGCTACAGTATATAGACTGTAGGCTAGAGTAGCTATTTGAATATAGACTGTAGGCTACGGTATGCCTATATAAATATAGACTAGGCTACAGTATATAGACTGTAGGCTACAGTATATAGACTGTAGGCTACGGTATGCCTATATAAATATAGACTAGGCTACAGTATATAGACTGTAGGCTACAGTAAGACTGTAGGCTACAGTATTTAAATATAGACTGTAGGCTACAGTATATAGTAGGGGTGTCACGATACACTCAGTTCACGATACGATACACGATATTGGGTTCACGATAACGATACGATACTATACTATATTTTAACAATATATTTTTTGCGATCGATTTGTAAGTTGAGGGTGCATCCTCCACGCTAATTTGAGTAATTTCACCATTTTCTTCCTGCGTGTCTGTAACGTCCCTCGTCTGTTCAAATGAAGCAATGAAAAGGAGAGCGAGCATGCAATCAGATGCAGATCAGTGCCACCATGTTCAGCGTCTTTTTATCGCGATATGAGATTTCATCTCAACGATACATATTGTCACGTTTTGATATCGCGATATATTGTGTGACGATATAGTATATAGCCTAAATATAGACTGCAGGCTACAGTATAGATGGTAGGCTACATAGGCCACAGTAGGCTATATAAATATAGACTGTATGCTACAGTAGATCAATATAGACTGTAGGCTACAGTATATAAATATAGACTGCAGGCTACAGTATAGACTGTAGGCTACATAGGCCACAGTAGGCTATATAAATATAGACTGTATGCTAACAGTAGATCAATATAGACTGTAGGCTACAGTATATAAATATAGACTGCAGGCTACAGTATAGACTGTAGGCTACATAGGCCACAGTAGGCTATATAAATATAGACTGTATGCAGTAGATCAATATAGACTGTAGGCTACAGTATATAAATATAGACTGCAGGCTACAGTATAGAGTAGACTGTAAACTACAGTATAAAAAATTGTGAAGGGTCCAATATGAATGTTCTGTTTACACATTTTTGACAGGGCTATGTAGGTGTGTGTGGGGGTCTCCATGGCGACCAATAATTCTGACTGTCACTTATAGTTAGATCTTTACTAAATCTTTACTAAATGCTATCCATAGCACATTTACCTGCTAACTTCTCAGTTTTATATATTGTATAAAGCCTTTTAAATCTGTGTTCAAAACATGAAGACGAACTGCCGACGTCATGTAGGCTACTTCATTGGCAAAGTTGCATTTATGTTCGTTGTGTGTCTGTTTAACTTCAATATGTCAATAGAGATTACAAAAAGATGAACTTCCGCTGCCGAGGTGTGAGGTATTGTCAATAAAGATGAAAAAAATATGAACTTCCGCTGCGGAGGTCACGTGACTTCCTGTCAGTTGCGGAGGCGTGAGGTCCGCCCACTTGTCTGCAGCCAGGTACTCTTGGCATTTCTGGGTGTCAAGTGACGTCACGCTGATTCGTCCTATACATAGACCAGAACTGCGCCACGTCTTCAAGCATCCAGCGCCAAGGCCGCGCCCCTTTTTAAGGGCAAACCCACCATAGTGAAAGACGGTACAAGAAGCCGAAATCACGTCAAACAAACTATTTAAAACAGTTTCATTTGATAGAGATATGCCGAAGAGTTGCTGTGTTGTTATAGTTTCACTAACTATTAAAAAAGGGTTAGGGTTAGGGTTTGCGATAGATATGTTTTAATAGAGTAGGGGTGACACCGTCAGTGTGGACGATGTAACCTGGTGGAAACTGGATATAGCTTTCATATAAGGCAAGTACCTCGTGTCGATGTATCTTGCACATTCTATGCCCGGCCGAGTTGAAATATATTGTCATGTCATGGTGTCTTTGGGTCATTTATAAACAAAATTAATTCTGTTATTTTTTTATAGATTTTTTTGGTACTGCTATTTTACATTAAAGTCAATGCGAGTGGCTTGTGTTGTCCCCTAAAAAGGGGCGCGGCCTTCATGTTTTGCAAATTACCCGGATGTGCTGGTCTGGTCTATTGATAACCGTTAGTTACCAGTGTTGGGGGTAACTCATTACAAAAGTAACATATTACATGTAATATGTTACTTTTAGCAGTAACTCAGTAACTTATTACCAATAGGATTTCAGTAGTATTATACCAGTTACTTTGTCAAGTAACGTAACACAAGTTACAAATTGTTTTTTTTAATCAAAGCACATATTTAAATATGGATACAATCCTTTCCTAATAAAACGGTGTGTTTTTATGCAAATAACCACAATAGATGACAATAACAAAGGAAAAGGGTAACATTTAGAATTTTGGATGGTTTATACTGACTTTGGTGGTTGAAATTATTTTTCGTGATGGTTCCGGATCTCATTCTGCTACTGCTGTTATTTTGGTGAAAGTAATGCAAAAGTAGCCTAATAAGTAACGAGTTACTCTACACAGACAGTAATGTTGTAAAGTAACTTATTACTTTCAAATGCAATTAACTACTAATAAGTAGTATATTACATTTTGAAAGTAACTTGCTCAACACTGCACAGACCACACGTAGCACATTGTCTGGGAAAGTGGGGCTTTTCTATGATGCTGCATTCATGTCACATGGGAATAACCCACAAAATGACTTCATGTAGTTAAAAGCCTTGTATTTAAAACACAAAAGTAGAATTAAACACGTTTATAAGGCGCAACTTATTCAATCTGAATCTTGTGAGCAAACGCTAATTTGGTCCTCAGCTAGAAAACGTACAACCGCTTATTTTGCCATCTTGCGTGAGCCCCTCCATGCTGTTAAAAGCAGGCACTGCATAATCGGGTGCTTCGGGCAGATGCCCGGTGGCCTGGCCTGGCATGGCCTGCCAAAAAAAAAAAAAAATTGTGTGTGCAGGCCAGGCCACTCACTGAACAGCAGGCCAGTATGTATAAGTGTTCCTAGTTGCGCAGATTGCAGGCAGGCAGGGAGGAATGAGTTAACTTTTCAGTCAGAAGCTGCTGAGACCCCAGCGCGGGTGGGCGGGGCTTGCTGTTCAACGGTGCCAAAATGGAGATGAAAATAGATGCAGAGAGGTGGAAAGCAAGGAGCCTATGTTGTGTAATGGCCTAAACTACAATATCAGTGGTAGACAATTGTCTATTGCCTCTAGAATATTCGAGAAATTAAATTAACACTAATTTGTATTTATTTATTTATTTATTTATTTATTTATTTATTTATTTATTTATTTATTTATTTATTTATTTATTTATTTATTTATTTATTTATTTTAGGCTATATAAGAAAATCCCATTGGTCAAATGTAAACAGTAGTGGCTAAACTGAAAATATGGGTTGGATTGCTTTTGGGGTTTTCTTCACAAAAGTGGAGAAGGAGGCAGAAGCAGCACTAGCACTGCAGGAGGTGCTCCTGCAGAGCTGGAGGTGGTGTTGAACTTATCAGAATCAGGAACCTTCAGGTAGGCTACAATTTCAGAGCATAAAGTGAAACATGTAGGCTATGCTTATTGCTTTCACATTAATGTGCTTTATGGGATTATCAGTAGGACTGCACAATACAGTTTAAAGTGGAGATGAAGCAGTTTGATTTTTTTGTATTTGCATTTAACCTCAGACAAGCCAAGACAGACACTGCACTCTTCCTTAAATTAAGTTTGCTGTGAAGCTTTTGTACAGAGGCATGTTTTTTATTTTTACGTCTTCATATTATACTTGCAGTTATCTAGGCAATGTTGAATTCTATTAGTGAACAAATAGGTAACATAAGATGTAACATCACGTTAGCATTATATTCACCAAATCTTCCTTCAAACGGCCCACATTTTTCGCGTGTGTCCTGTGTGTCCGCGTGTGTTGGCCTGGCCTGCATGGTATCTAATGCCTGGCCTGAATTATGGTCCCAGTCCGCCCCTGGTTAAAAGCTATGGGTAGGGTCGTTAGGCTGATCGAGCGTACCTGGGCCCGGTATACTCCTTCTGCCTGCAGACAGACAATGTCCTCCTCACCTGTGCGCACCTTTTTGTTCTGTTCTTTTGGTTTGTGTTGTTTAGTCCTTAGTTAATTATTGAGGATACAAAAAGTTTGGACGAGCCCCCATTTATGTTATGACCCGGCTCTAGGTTGGAACACAGGGAGTCATATGCCAAAGTAAAAGTTATAACAGTTGCAGTAATGTATTACCTAAACTAAGGAAGAGTGATGACAACTGATGACAACTGTGATTCATATGGGGCTGGATACCAGGCTAAGTCACAAATGAAATGTATTAAAAGCCATAAGATGCCATAATAGCTGAAGTTTTTGGTGGAGTTTGGGTCCATACACAGAACACTTTGGTTGCTCCAGCTTTTCATACTTCACACATATGCACTTAGAGAGTGATACAACTCAGTTAATGTTTCACAACAAATCAAACATTGCAACATCAACTACAAATGAAAACTCCAACAAGTGGTTGTGTGCTGCCGCAGCATTTCAAGAGCAGTGACCACAACATGACGCATGTGAGAAAATCTTTCATTCTGTTTATTTAAAATGAATGTATCATTCCCCACAGGATGAGGTCAGAATCCAGGATGTCTGAGAAACTGAGGTCCAGTGCCAAGTATGTGCCAAACCCTGTTTTCCCTAGTATAGTATTAGTAGTGAATAGTATTTTCAAGGTGGACACTCCTATTTTTCATAATGTGGTACCTGCTGTCATGTTTTGGGGACAGAGCAGGGAAGCCCTGTCAAAGACTTAAAGTAACATTGATGGAGGCCTGTTACGTATATACTGTATGCCTGCCACAATATTATGTTATTGTCTGACATGGTGTTTTTGTATGTTTATATGTTGTTGTTGTTGTTTCTCCTCTTCATTCTGCCACTGCAGCACAAACAACATAACGTAACAACAGCCACCACTACATTTTGATACAAGGTAGCACTGTAATGCACGATAAGTGATAATAAGTCAGATTTTTTACTTCCAATCTGGGAAACAGGAAGTTATGAGGAGCACTTGAAGACAGCAGTATCTCAGAAAATTATCTTCTTGACTTGTGTATCCATGCTTATACCTGAGAACTTTTTGACAGGTGTGATTATTGTAGTGTCACCATTGGAGTGGAAAATGTCACTCCAATGTAAAGTGTGCCACATGTGGTTAATAACCTACCTTACCTCTACATATACAAATACTACACTCCTAATAAATACTACACTATTAAAATGTTAAAATGTGTGACCTGACAAACAGGTTTTTACGTGTGTGTGTGTGTGTGTGTGTGTGTGTGTGTGTGTGTGTGTGTGTGTGTGTGTGTGCGTGCGTGTGCGTGCGTGCGTGTGCATGTGTGTATTATACACACAGTGTATATATATACACTACATATATATACAGTATATATATACTGTGTGTGTGTGTGTGTATATATATACACACACACACTATTTATATATCTATTTATATATATATCACTAGATGTATGTAACTATCATATATATATATATATATATTCATATTGGATAGTAGCCGGTATAGTACTGTAACTGTTGGGAATTGGAAAAGTCAGACCCTGATTAGTCACATTTGGCTGTTAGCCCTTACAAAACATTCCTATGGTAAAGTACCACATTAAAGAAGCTGTGGGACTTTACCATGGGGATTCCTGTGGTAATCATTGTGTTCCTGTGATACTTGTGCTGTGGTCGTCTTGTGGTTCTCTCAGTCTTGTGTGTTTTGGGACAATCTACCAAAGGAATTTTGGCATTCCTGTGGTCCTGGTGCGGCGTATTATGGCATTCTGGGTGGTTTTTACAAGTCCAAATTTGACCTATTCTTTCTTTCTTATCATTGTTTTGGAGAGCAAACATCAAGCAAAACAGCAGAAGAAATGTATGTGGAAGCCACAGATGAAAATGTGGCCGATGTTTTCTCTAATTGCTGCATGTGTTTGGTGACAAGCATAGTAATAATTTATCACACTGATGAAATAATAATGTCCTGTCAGTCATCAGTCACTGCTCCACTTGTGCCCAGAAAAGTGATCAATATAAGGAAGTTCTGATAATTTTGATAATAATTTGAATAATAATAATACTAATAAATACTATTTGATAATACAGGGACTTGGGTTTCTAAAACTCAAATATGAATAGGCCACTGATGTTACCAATTTGCCACTTGGTGGCAGCAATGCTGAAATATATGGCTACACAGGTAGCCTCCTATAGCTAACCGATGCCCAGTCACACCAATACACACATCCCATAAGTTCCAAGTCATCACTTTTCTTTGGCCTGAGTCCACTTAAAAAAAAAGATATAGCCCCTCGGTGGCGCCGGTCCAGGAACAACACACTGCCTATTGTCCCGGGCCGGGCCTAATCTCACTGCGCTTGGCCCGGCCCGAGGACAGCTCATTAGCATCTGTCAGCGCGCCCGGAGCTCGCCGCGCCCCCAGAGAGCTGAGGTGATGTCTGCACAGGACAAGTTAGCAAGGTTGCTAACATTGACACCAGTGTTTTGATGACAGACGGCACTGCTGGACGGGACGCGGGTGTTGAGTCTCGGCGTTACTTTGTCAAAAGGTGGTGTTGAGAGAAAGACCTGTGTAAGGACTGTATGAACGTGTGTGTGTTTGTGTGTGTGTGTGTGTGTGTGTGTGTTCGTCTGTGCCCAAACCCTCACAGTGTTTTTCAGTCACTGAGGCAATCCCAGGACAAAGGTGATGTGAGTTACAGTATACGGTTGACATGCCAGGCAAATAACATCATAAAGTCATATTTATTACGTCTACTTCTCACAGCGACGTTTTATCGCCCATCTTGTATTCATTTCACGCGATCTCTATTCATACTGATCGCATCATCCTGCGAGTGTGGGAATGGCCGCTACTTGAAGCAAGCCACATTTCTAGCTGTGATTCAGAAAGAACCACAGCAGCCCCGATGGGCCCAGACAAGACCACTGTCCTGTGGGCATTATATATACAGAGTGAAATCATAACAAACCTCTTCCTCGCCGGATCCTGCCACATGACTTCATCCTGGGTGTGGAGATTATGACATTCAATCAAAATACACTTCTCATGACCTCAGTTTGGACAGATCTTCCTCTTCGATACCACATGTAGGCCGATGACTTCATGTGCAGGGAGGAAGGCGTCTGTCAAACAAATGTGCCTTGTTTTGTGGGGTTTCCTTTCGCCCCTGATTCACTGTGAGGGGCACACGCAGCAGAACAAAAAGGTAATGTCTCTTCAAGGCCTGTGCTTGACCCTTTTGGTTACCTTCCCCCCCCAGGTATCGAGCAGCACTTGGGAAAAAGCATGGACTCACAAGTGGAGGAACGTAAGGAGTTAAGCCAGAGTAAGTGCACTTGTGTTTCTGTGTCCATCTGTCCATGCATTTCTGTGTGTTGTCTGCCCAACAAGTGTGTTCATTTCATTGCACAAAACGTACATCAGCAGCAGCACCACACCCACATAATCCGTTGACGGCTACGTATGAACAGAACTGCTCTGGGGTCTGATCGCAACGCAAATGCGTCCCACGTGCATCTGACATAATTCCTCAGTGACTCTGAGGCTATCTGTTCTTTTTACTGCTGTATCTTTTATTTGCTTTGGTTTCTGCTTGGAGATAAGGTTATCATTAAGTTCAACCACCATTTATGGTCAGACATGATGACTATTACTCAATCCAGCTAACGTTACAGTGCACTCATATGACTTCTCATCCTCCTTATGTTCATATGCTCAGGCTCAGATACCACCAACATGGAGGTAAATACAGAGACGGTGAACTATATCAGCAGTGATTATCATCAAGTGCAACCACCACCGATATAGACAAAACTCAATTTATATTTTCCCCTTTAAAGCTTCAGTTTGATACTACTTACTTGGCGTATATTAATTTATGTTATTATGTTGGATTTAAAATATCGGTAAACTCGATTCCACAAATAGCAAGGTTTCGGTGTGTTTACCCTCCTCCACACCCCTCTCTTCAACTCACATCTTCACTCAACAATGCCTTGGCAGCAAAGCAAAATATTCCCATTGATGCCGGGCACAATCACTGTACCTCAGATTTAGCTCACTGACCTAATTTAGCTTGTTTTCTGTGAGTGGGGCCAGAAAGGCCGTCCAGCTGCCAAAGTCCTGGAGAGTTTGGCAGCGTCTGTCTCACCAACTCAGCAATTGGTGGTTCCTTGGACCAGCGTTAGGGCTTGGATGGCTGCTGTGAAAAAGGCCTATTGGTGGTTCCTTGAAACCAGCGTTATGGCTTGGACCAGCGTTAGGGCTTGGACCAGCGTTTGGGCTTGGACCAGCGTTATGGCTTGGACCAGCGTTAGGGCTTGGGTGGCTGCTGTGCTGTCACCGGACTTTCCCAGCATGAGAGAATGGCACGGCGTGGCTCAGCTGTCACCGAGGGTCAGCAGGGGAGACTCGGAGCACTCTCTCGCCGGCCAGCCAAAACATCTAGCGTTCAGCTAGCCTCAGCTGCTAGCAGCGCTCGTGCTGGCAAGAGCGGGAGAGTTAAATATAGAGCCGTGCTTTAGCCTCGGTGACTCTAGTCAAAGAGCTGAGCGGGACAATAGAGGAGCTGGCAGAGTGAATAGATCTGGCCCTGTGACAACGGACATCACAGCGCACCTCTGCCTCTCTCCTCACCAAGCAACGGCCACTTTTCAACCACCGGGAGGAGGGAGCAGAATAGCGCCTGCCTGCCTCCTCCGTCAAAGCCTTTTTCTCCCTTGCTCCCCCACCCCTTCTCTGTTTTCTTCTCAGTCTCACACACTCTCCAACTGACTTCTCCAAAAGATACAGGGAGAGAGAGAGAAAGTAAGAGAGGTGTTGCTTTGGCAAGGAGGGCAAGGAGTGAGAGTGAGAGAGAGAGAGAGAGAGAGAGAGAGAGAGAGAGAGAGAGAGAGAGCAGCAGAGCTGGATAGGCTGTTGGTGAGTGAAAGAGGGAGGGAAGAGAAGAGATTGAGAGTGAAGTTACAGTGCTCTTTTATTGCTGACCTCAAGTCCTGAGAGGAAAGAGAGACTGGGAGAGAGAGAGAGAGACTGGGAAAGAGAGAGAGACTGGGGGAGAGAGAGAGAGAGGGCTGAGCTTGTCTCCAGTGATGGCACTTAGCAGCATTCAGTAGCCAGCACAAGCAGACACCACAGGCGGACCACACAGGAGAGGACATTAGTGGATACTGTACGGCTGTGAGGATTACCCTTGGTTTGACTGCTATTGCCTAAACCTGGGGACCATACAACAGCAGGTACGTCAGCTTCCCCTAAGCTTCTCATAATGACAGCATTCCTGTGTGGGAAACCTGTGCTTGGGTCAAAGCGGGGCTTATCAGCTGTTCTGCTTTAGGCTTGTCAACTTGAAATGCCTGGTAAGACGGTCTAGCCGTTGCTGAACTTTGTCATCACTTCATAAGGCCAATAAAGGGCAGGCTGTTTGAAAGAATGCAACCCGACCACTTTGCCTCAAGTCGGCTGCGGTCGACTGTTTTGCAGTGTATGAATGAAGCGACTCTTCCCTGGAGCATGTCATTAATTCTGCATGCTTTTAATGCATTCAAATTGTATGGACTTTTTTAAACGTTTTGCATTAATGAGAAGACAAGTGAACACTGTCGTGAAGGGCTAGACGGCTCTGGCACTGGGACAACACATACAGGAAAGAGCAAGTCATGAATCAAACATTTATAGTAATTACATGATATGTTGCTGTCACTGTGTGTGTGTGTGTGTGTGTGTGTGTGTGTGTGTGTGTGTGTGTGTGTGTGTGTGTGTGTGTGTGTGTGTGTGTGTGTGTGTGTGTGTGTCGGGCTGTTCAGGCTGAGAGGGTCTCTCTTGTGTTTTGCACGTGGGACGGGGAGCCCACTGGTTCATCAGCAAACAGGGGGTGATGGGCGTGAGAGCCAGACAAATGATACTCTATTGAGATGTTGAGACTGTTGGAGAGAGAGAACAAGTAATCCAGCTAATTTGGCAGTTCATGCATGGGAATGATATGCACTCATGCAAAAACACATACGCGACCTTTGACCTCAACGTCTCCCACAGCCGCCAACTCCAACGCTCATAACTGTCATGGCCTCTGTTCTGTTGCACCCGCCTGGATATTTATGAACTGTAATGACGCCAGAACGGATTCCATTTTATCGGCAAGACGTCATCAGCCTATGAGGAGACACATGGTTTCTGCTCGCCGCGTCCATTCGTCAAGGCGCACATTGCCTCGCCGGGCCAAAAAGAAAGCCTGAAATATATCTCACTTTCAGCGAGTGGACTCCAGCACAGGCACAGCTTAAGTTACTGTCAAAGATCCAATATGTCAGGTCCACCTATCTGTCTGTGTCCAGGGGCTAATGTGGAACAGCGAAGTGAGACCTCGCCCTCTCTCTCTCCCACCTTCCCTCTCTACTGTAGCTGATGTGGCCTCTGTGCACTTAATTATATCACCGTTGACACGAGGCAAAGAAATGGCGGAGAGATATCGCTCATTAACATATTTTGCGCTCCCTCCAGCTTCTGGGTCAGTGGATCCTCTCCGACGGCAGCACTTGGGATCTTTGGAGCTCATCCATTCGCATAGCCACTTGAAAGAGATCACTTGTTTCTAGCATCTCTTTGTGAACATCAATCACGCTGTTATCAGTCCCGACTTGACCCAAATGAGTCGGTCTTAAATCAATAATGATGCCACTGAAACCCGAGTGACTCATGTAAAGCGGTATTGTTGTGGAGCTGAGCTCTACCAAACGTGTCACTGGGCTGCTTACCTCACGGCATGCTTTTAGCCCTACTACATCACTTTGTTATTTCTGATGGGGGAAAGTGATAGGGACATAGCTGAGCAGTGAGGTGCAGCGTTAGTTCCCAGCACTGGAATGAGATGGCGGGGAGAGATAGCTAGCGCTTCGCTGCAATGTTTAGCAGTCCCACTGTTCAACTGACAGCGCAGCACAGTGTGAATGCTTATCCAGTACTTGTCAAATCCATATCGCTTGCACAGGGTGAGATGTCTTGCTGTGTTTCAGCAGGTGCCGCCATGTTTTTGAAAATTGACTGTCACTAAGTAAAGGATTGGATGGAAACAAAGTTGCCGCACAAAGAACAAGAAAAGACAAACTGGTTTGAAGAAGGAGAGTGGAGATATTTTGATGCATGAAGTCGCAAGAGAAGGTCTTCATGAGGAGGACTTGTACCTTGGATGTCTCAAGCACACCGCCTCCATCATTCTTTATGAGGAGCACATAGGGACTCCTGCACCTTATCAACTCAATGACCTCACTCCTCCTCACCATCTCATTCTCCACATGTACGGCCGTGTGTGTGTGTGTGTGTGTGTGTGTGTGTGTGTGTGTGTGTATGTGGGCTGTTTGTCGACATGGGTTTGTGTGCATTGGTTCTTACAATGCAGGGCGTGGACGTCTCCCCAGATTAAGCTCTGCTCTTCAATGTGATTGTATTGTATTCCTACTCTTGCATATTCTTCTATGTTCTTTGTGTACAACTTGTGTCTTTGCCATCGATGCTTGGCCTAGTCTCTGCAGAAGAGAGCAGGGCTGCCTGGCCAGCAAATATGTAAGGGATAATGTATATTGAGGCGGTGATTACGGGGGAAATAATGACCGACAGGTGGATTGAGCCCGACGCGCAGCGGAGGGCTTAATCGTTCACCTGAAGGTCATTATTTCCCAGTAATCACCGCCTCAATATACATTATCCCGCTTAGAACACAGCCTACAACTAAATCATTCAATAATCTGACAAAAATAATTATTCAAATAGATTTTTTAATAGCGTTTTCAACGACAAAGCGGTTTCATTCGTAATTGGCACACAAGACACCACAGCTGCAACTGGTTGGCCTAATTAGTAGTGTCTTGCTGACAAAAGGCTCTTATCAACTGATTAATCCAGGTGTGGCAGAGCAGCGGTCGGTTGTCGAGAAATAATGACCGGTGAATATTGTTGATTGACCAATCAGAATCGAGTATTCAAGAGAGCCGTGTTCTAAAGGAGGTGTAACCAGTCACGTGCTGCTGCCAGTGGTCAGTGTCTCTCCTATAGGCCTGGTGGGCTTCAACAACAGCTGTCACTGATACATGCACAGCTCCAGTCGTATAAGGGCCTCTGGTCATGAATGCTAAAAATGCAGCTTAGACGCATTTGGATATTTCGCAGAGCAGTGTCACTTATAACTTATATAATGTTCCCACAGTTTAAAAATAAGCTCTAAAACTCCATAGTAACCCAAGATCTCTCGACCATCTGATATCTTTTAGCGTGCAAGGTGGCACTGCACACTGTAAACAGTAGACCTGCATCACATGACTGAACTTCTGCTGTATTCTTTACGTTATGACGTGGTGTCATGTTTTATGCATGATGTTCAGTTAGGAATATCTGGAATGGTGTGAATGTTTCAGTGTATAATAGGCTAACAAGTGATTTCTGGCCCGTGCCAATAGAGAGGGGATGACATGCGGCAAAGGACCACTGGTTGGACTCAAACCCAGGTTGGCCACATGAAGGACTAAGCCTTTGTGGTACGCACTGTACCAGGTGAGCCACTGGGACGTCCGCCCCAGGTCGCATCACATTTAATCATGTGTTGCACCTTTGTGAGCAGGAGATCTACTCGTTTGTTGTGAGAGACACTCTGAATTCCTCAGAAGGGAGAGATTCGGTGATCTCAACCATATTCTCTCCCTCTTTTCCTCCATTCCTTCCTTCCCACCTTCCCGGCTCTCAAGGGGAAGTGACATCATCACGGCTGTTCTCGTGGACAGGAGTGCGATGACATGACAGCCGGCCAAAGATTTCCATCTGTCCAGTGATGTCATTGACTTGCAGGGAAGAGCTATTGTTTTACTGAAAGCACTGAGATCGAGGTGACTAGTTCTTCTGGTTGGTTGTCATTCAGTTTTGAAGACAAGCCACCACAGAGACAGAGTTCTTCCATTGCCTGCCATTATATTCCCCACTGTATTTTTTGGTTTCACATTCAACAAGATTTCATTGTTTTTATGATTAGTTGTTTATATTGTCTTCTACCCAATTAGTAGCCACACAGCAAACAAAACAGACCGTAAACATAACACATGCGGGCTGGACACAATTTGAAACAATACAAATGCTCACACACACACCCCAAAAAAATGGTGGTGGTGGTGGTGGTGGTGAATTCAACGGCTCAGTGGTTATCACTGTTGCCTCACAGCAAGAAGGACCGTCCCAGGTTCGAACCCTGGTCCATCCCAGATCCTTTCTGTGTGGAGTTTGCATGTTCTCCCTCTGTTCGTGTGGGTTTCCTCTGGGTGCTCCGGTTTCCTCCCAGACTCCCACCATCCAAGGCATGTATGTTAGGGTGAAAGACCACATGAACCGGGTCTCATATCAGACTGAAAACAGATATTGCCTGAGATGAAAGAGGGTTGAGAGGCGGGCCATAGCGTGTCGATGATTTGATTTGACAGTTCTGGGGACTGGAGTTGGCTTTGGCCAATCCTGGCATGTTCCGCCCCCAAATCGAGCGTGTTCTGGCGCTACGCGAGTGGGATCCGGAGAGAACCGAGCAGCCGGCTGCTTCCATGCGGACCGGTGCGGACACGCCGAGCCAAGAGTGCTGCCTGCCGGCTTCGGCTTGGAGAGTCGACTAGCCAAGGTAAAGAGCCGTGGTAAATACAATATTCCTGGAATGCGAGTTTAACGAACCAGTTACATGTCGTTTGCATTCTACATCAAATGAAGACATTACTTTATTATTTTGTATGTTGCATACTTATTGGCCAAGTATATTAACATTTATGGGCTAGAAATTCTGCACAGGTTATAGGCACTAGGCAGCCATCTTGCCTGCAGAATTTCCTTCTCGAAATGATTGATTGACAGCTGCCATGTCGTGATATGATTGGTTGAAATGGGGTAGAAATTTGATAGTTCTTCGTTACGTCACCATACTGTAGATTACAGTTATGAATGAAATCCTGAAAAATGAACTTTTGATGTGAAAATGTGTGAAAAACTAAAGAAATTTTATTTTTGTGATTTCTACATTCATACATTATTAAATAGGTGCACTGAATACCCAGGTATGTGAACTAAAATAAAATAAAAAGTCATTTTTGGGTTCAGCTCGTCTTTTATACTCTGTCAGTGCCCCTGACCAAGGCACTGGCAATCGAACTGAATTTGATCCCCGGGCGCTGCACTGCGGCTGCCCACTGCTCCTAGTTCTAGGAAGGTTCCTAGTAAAGGATGGGTCAAATGCAGAGGATGAATTTCCCCAGAGGGGCAACAAAGGATAACTTAAAGTGTAACTAACCCCCAAAACACTTTTTTTCAGCTTTTAACCAAAAGGGGGACTTTGGGGGTGGTGTGTGAAGAATGCTGGTCAAAATTCCCACATTTGAGACCAAACTGTTGCCATTTTACCATTTGTATCATTTTTCAGCAGCATAACTGGCATAAGTGCCCTCTATGGGTGGAACACTGCTTTTTTTTGCCCTCAAATGAATGGGAGATTTGGTACAACCTGACGTCACGTTGTCCCCAAAGACTATGGGATTTCAAGATAGTTACTCCCCTACTCCCCCTGTACCCTTTCCCGGCTCCTCACAACTCCAAGCCTATTGGAGGGAGGGAGGGGTTATTGTGTGTTTGCAGCAACATCATCAGCTCCAAGCCCCGGCACCAAAGTGAGCCTCCCTGAGCGACTTTCATCCCCGCCGTCATTTCCGCAAACAAATCTCATCGCAGTTTAGCGCACATGTAAAATATAACGCTATACTACGACGTGACAACGTGACAAAGCTGCTCTAAACACATCGGCTACTATAATATCGTCACTGTGCAATGAAAGCCACTTATCTCCAAAACGCCAACTTTTCAGGAAATGAAAAAAACCCTGTGCTCTTAAAATACTGAACACCACGTTGTCATATTTGACACGTCTTCATTGTAGACAGTTTATCGCTGAATGTGTCATTACATTATTAATATCTTACCTGAATAAGCTCAAATGCTGTTACAGGATTATCACACCGAGTCTGGAGCACTTTCTGCCGGCCAGGCAGCAGCTCGTAGGCACCTGCCTTTTAGAGCGCGAGCACGAGCTGCTGTGCTCCAGGCAGCGGGGACGCGCGGGCGGAGCTCTTCACTCTGCCAAGCCGGGGAGAGTGGCTCTGTCATGGGGTTGAGCAGTCCCGGAGTAACGTGACATTATTGTTGTCAGAAACAACTTCGATTTGCATACTTTAAATGAGTTTGCAGCCCAAGGACAACCCGAAAACACCTTATTGATCTATTTACGTCAGACGATGCCAGAATCACACAAAACCAAGCCGAAACACTGCCGGCATTCGGGTCAGCAGCGTGCCTGGTAACTTTTCCGGGGAAGTCCTCATGAGGTGGGGCGGAGCATGGAGGTCTGACTGTCACATACACTGCCCTGCGCTGCAGTAACCTTTAACAAGAATCACGAAAAGCCCCCAAACGAAAATTAAAAACGGATTTCATGGCGCGGTATATCGCCAGTTGGACGAGGGAATGACGTGGAGAAATCTCGCATTGTGATTACATGAGCGTGAGAGCGGGGCATTTGTCCTCACTATTGTGCTGTGCTCTCGTGTCACTAGTCTCTCCTAATGTAGTTACACAAGCCGCCACACACATACATGGGAGAAAAATAATTCAATTTCTAGTTCGCCACTGAATGGCCAAATTTATATAACTTTCAACCATTTTGAGCAACACTGTTTCCATACAGGCCACCAGCGTTGGCTAGTTGTTGATAGTTATAAAGATATTGCAGCTCTCATATAAATTATTTTCGAGGCGGTGGGCAAACTGTAATGGCGTCGATTTCCGGAAAAAATTCCTCAGCTGAGCACAGCCAGAGTATAGTATAGACAAGAGGATACGTAATTTCTTGGTTTTTCCCACAAGTTTTTTCAAATCACCGTTTTGTTACATATCTGGGGGGTAAGTCCCCCTTTAAGTTAAATATTTACTGCATTGCAGGCAGGGGCGTTTCTACGGGTGGGCCTGGGTAGGCACAGGCCCACCCACTTCTTGCCCTGGCCCACCCAAAAAAACAAAAAACAAAAACAAATTATGTTTGTTTTCTAGAGGCGAACTTGCTGCTGCCTTGCTAGCTAATGGTTTTGTAGCTTAAAAACGCAGGGCACATCATCTCCAGAGTCTAATGCATGACGACTTCATGACATCTAGGAATTTTGCACGCTTCGCGGGCAAAATTTCGTCATGCAATTGCCCCACCAATTTTATCCAGGCCCACCCAATTTTATCCTGGCCCACCCATAATTGAATTTCTGCCTACGCCCCTGATTGCAGGTTGAGTACGGTATTACATAATAATGCAATTCATTCCTCAGTATGTGAGGTTACAGCTGCAGCAGCCTGTATGATCGGTGTTCCAGGGCAGCAATGTGCCATGAAGATGCTGATGTAACGTACTGAAAAGGCTTTCAGATCTTAACAATGCATTTCATTGGGAAAGCCTCAACTCCTGGAGGTAACATACCCATACCAAAAAGTCCAACAACTATTCAATGCACTATGCAGAGACCCCCGATGGCAGAGGAATTGAGAGAGAATGTACATGTAGGATCTGCAACTGGGACAGGAATTTGAATCTGTGGAATTCCTGACTGATCTAAGAGGCATTCGAACGTGACACTGCAAACAAATGGCTGACCTTACGACTCAGCGCCGCATTTGAGTCCATATGCTGTCCCTATTCATAGCACAGCCTGCACTTGATCTCTTTCTTGATCTCCACAGCGTAAAGATGATATCCAGTCACGTCATGCATCCTGAGGAATCCTGTGCTTTATAAGTCAGTTTCAGTTTACGGACACCCCGCCCCGCTCTCTCCATAGATCCAATGAATGCTGTTGCTATGGGGATGGCGCCCCATTTTGAGGCAGCTGCTGAGTATGTTCAGCTCCGAGGAGTAATGGATGTGTTCATGTTTCCCATTATGAGTATAATCCCCTTAATGAGCAATGGAAGTGAGTCATGTATTCTTACAAGTTCTTGCTATTTTATGGGCTGATGAGTGGTTGATACTCCAGCTGCATCCATCCATATGCTTGGTGACGGTATGTCGCCCACTGCATGCTCACTGAGCTGCCTATCAAAGATCCAGTTTATTTCCCCTTATTTGCTGTAAGTCATGGGCAATGATATGTTGACCAATACCTAAGTTCGCCTTAGTTTGCTCATCAGCGAAACCTTATCTGCTGAAGCTACTGCAGGCGCCAGTGAGGGGCTCATGTTAACCAGTTAGACATGAGGAGGATACTACGACTTGAAACCCACCACCTATACTGACATTTTGACCCAGCGTGGCACGCCAACACTAGAGTTATTGTCGTTATTAGATATTAATAGAAGCCATCGTTACACTAAGGTCAAACTGTAAAAGCTTGACTTTCTACAGTATCAAACAAGGTTGTAACTTGTGATGCATGGAGGATACTTGACAGTGGGACTATTTTGTTAAGTTCTCCTTTATTGTCCCAGTGCAGAAATTCTTCCTCTGCATTTGACCCATCCTCTTCTAGGAACCTACCTAGAACTAGGAGCAGTGGGCAGCCGCAGTGCAGCGCCCGGGGACCAACTCCAGTTCAATTGCCAGTGCCTTGGTCAGGGGCACTGACAGGAGTGTTAACCCTAACATGTCTTTAGTCGCCTCACAGCTAGAAGGTCCTGGGTTCGATTCCCACCTGGGACGCTGTGAGCGCTGAAGGAGTGCTGTCCGCATGTCCTCGAGTGCCCACCGCCCGGGTGGGGTCGTCAAAAGGGCCTTTCTGTGTGGAGTTTGCATGTTCTCCCCATGCCCCCTGGGGGCTTCCTTCATATAGGAACCCCTCACCAAAACATGCAATATCCTGGTCGCTGAAGTGGTGCCTCCTCTGGTCGTTAGGGGCGCCTGTTCGGAGGGAGGGGAACTCTTTGGAATAGCGTGATCCTCCCACGTGCTATGTCCTACCAGTGAAGCTTCCCCTGTCAGGTGAAAAGCGGCTGGCTACTGCCCATGTCTCGGAGGAAGCATGGAGCCAGTTTCGGCTCTCCCCAGATCGATTTAAACACGATTTCAGACGGAAGCCCGTTTTTATTGTCACACGAACACTACAACATGCATGCGGCCACAACACACACTCATGCTGACGGTGGCCGGTGAAATATGTCCTCTGCATTTGACCCATCCAGGCTTGTCCTTTCCTCCAGGGGGCAGGCCAGGAGCAGTGGTCGCTTTTTCTTTCCAGTGCCCGGGGACCAACTTCAGATGTTGTCGTCACTGGTCGGATGACGATCTTCTGCATGTTTTTAGTGGGGGGTTATGTACGGAGGAACCCCCTGGGGGGTACGGGGAGAACATGCAAACTCCACACAGAAAGGCCCTTTCGACGAGATAGCCCACCTGGGCAGTAGGCACTGAAGATATGGGGGGGTCACAACTCCAGCGCCCACAGCGTCCCAGGCGAGAATCGAACTCAGGACCTTCTAGCTGTGAGGCGACAGCGCTACCGACTGCGCCACTGTACCCCCTCGGCAGAGGGTGGAGCAGCAACCAGGATAAATAAATTAAAATTAGCACTAATGGGGGATAAAAATGGGATAACAAATCGGGGAAAAAAGGAAAAGAAAAAGAAAAGCCTAACATGTCTTTGATGGTGGGAGGAAAGGGGAAACCGGAGATTTTGTCTGAGCAAAGAAGCATGCTGAAGGAAAGTGTGCATGTCTCAGTTGGTGTAGCCATCTAAACAGAGCAAGCTTGTCATCCTCGTCTACTTATCTTTATTTTCCTAGAATATGCCCGTTATGTAATATCTGACCCCCAAAGGTTTCTGCTTGTCTGGTCTGGAATGGACCGTCCATCACAAAGCGGAGACAGACCGATTTGTACTGAACCCTTCCATGGGAAATAGGTGCTCACAGAACCTTCAATATCAGAAGGATTGACTTTTGGTTCTCATCCATAGCTGCAGTTTGGATTGAAGTTCTCATATCTTGGCGAAGTGTTGTGTTTTTCTTGTCAGGATGGAAGAGCTCCTCAAGCTTGCTGCATTTTATCAGTGTCCTCTGGCGTAATGAGTTGCCAAACTCTTGCGTGCGAAGGAGCATTTCCCACTCCTTATTTAGTCAGGTTGGACTCACGGCGTGGATACATCAAACTCCCCAAATCAAACTATTTGTTTTTCCCCAACGTGTCGAAGAGGCTGTTGCATTATTTGCAACTGCTGTCCTCATCTTTCATCTCTGGCAAATGTGTTTGCCTCCATGCCAGATTTTTGTCACCTCCCACTCCTTTCTCTCTCTAAGTTAATATCACAGACATCGCAGACTCTAGGACTGTTCAGCAGTAGTGTAGTCTGGCCTTTCAGCAGATTCATAAACAGAGGGTGAAAATCTCTTACACACTAACAGAAATAACATGACATATGTGTTACTACCTATCGTCTATCCCAGAGCTTGTCATGTTTATATAGTTTACAGCTCTGCGAGTCAAGTGTCCCCACATGCACACACTGAGAATGTATACATCACTTAGCCCCAGTGTTGCGGGTATAACGCATTACAAAAGTAATATTTTACAAGTAATATATTTGAGCAGTAATGCAGTAATACAACTTATTACCAAATATAGGATTTTGGCAATATTATACCAGTTACTATGTCAAGTAACGCAACTTACAACTTGAAACTGAGCTGCTGTCAGCTCCTCGTTAGGTTGCATTGAGTTACATTATTATTATTCATCTAGCAACTGAGTAGCTAGATTCTCGCTGCTCACTAAAAATGAGTATTGGTGAAGTGAAGGTAAATAATAACGTTATCATGATGTGTTCAAATGTAATCTTGTAAAGTGTAGCTAGTTTTTGGTGAGAAACTTCGAAATATTAGAGAGGGAATTATGCTAACTTCCTAAGCAGCTTACTGTATAATAATTAAAACTCCTAATGCCAAGACCTTTTTTGTATCAAAGCACATATTTAAATTTATATACAATCATTTTAATCAAATTGCATGTTTTTATGCAAATAACCACTATAGATTATAATAACAAAGTAAAAGCATAACATTTAGAATTGTAGACTGTTTACACTGACTTCGGGTAAGGACGGTTGAAATTATTTTTCAGGACGGTCCCGGGACGGCTGTGTTGTTCTGTGGTTATTTTAGTGAAAGTAATGCAAAAGTGGTATAATAAGTAATTAGTTACTCTACACAGTAATACTGTAAAGTAAGTTATTTGTTTCAAATGAAAGTAACTAGTAATATGTAGTATATTACATTTTGAAAGTAACTTGCCCAACACTGGTTAGCCCTAGCCCACCCTCTGTCCCAGTGTGAATAGCAAACAACAAGAAGTCTAATAAGGACAAGGACTAGATTCAAGATTCAAGATTTTCAAGATATTTTATTTTATTGTCTCCGTTACAGACAAGGTGCAGTAGGTAAATAGTGCAAAATCACACAAAAAAAACAAATAGGGCACAAAATCACAGCAAACAACAAATAGACAATAAGGCAATAGTTAAATGTAAACAGTGTATGTGAAGGGCAATTAAGGCAACAGTTAAATAGGAGAGGTAATAATAATAAAGTAGAAGTGATAAAGTATAGAATAAGATGAAAGTGTTCACAGTGTCCACGAGTTTGCAAGCTTTAGACTACTTGAGCTACTTGTGATTTGTCTGTGACAGAGAAGCAAAGTAGTCCTTCCTTCACTGATAACATGAAGTCCTTTCCAGCATTGTTTTCTCATCTAAGAGATGCTTTGCCTCACCTTGAGTGAATGGAATTTCAGACCTAAGTTAAGAAGTATCTGACTTGCTGACCACTGATAACATTTTATGGTCCCCCTTTTTCTCCCTTTGGAACAGAGGCACGTGTTTTGGGGGCTATAAATACCCCATGTGACAACTGGACTTGGTGACCAGGGACCGGCCTTGCCCAAAGCTGTGGGGTTAGATTTGGGGTCCCACATTAAATTTAGGCTCAGGCCTTGACTGGGGCCTCCTAGGGTATTAGGCCCCTCTTTCATATTCAAACCGGGCAATTGGTAACATTCTGCACATGGTTCGGATGCCGTGAGCGTGTGTGGCCATTCTGGTGGTTGTCACGGACCTTAGAGTTAGGCTCATTGTCTGCCAGCCCTGCTTTTTTTTCCATGAAGCCAACTGGGAATGTCGCGTGCCAGATGGGAATGTTGGCCACGTGGCCTCAGAATCCCCATTGGTCCTCTGAAGAATTCATTACAATCACAATTAAAGTGGCCATGCAGTCAAGGTGGATCGAACATGCGAGACATTTCAGGAAGGTCTTGTCATTATCAGGGCCAATGAAATGGGAGCGATATATTATTATCATGAATAGCTATGCTATCTGTAATCTGAAAGTTGGACTCATATGTCCCTGTAGGTTACATTATACAATAATGTAATCTTGGACCAAAAAGTATTTTAATTAATCTGTGCTTGGAGTTTGAGTTCTAGCCAAACTAGGCCTGACATCAGGAGAGCAGCGTTTGTTCTGGGCAAAGTGGAAGGCGATGATGTGAACAACTAAACTGTTTAGGTCATGGAGATATCAACTTGATGAAGAGGCTTATCTTCAAGGGGGGAAGGCATTTGTTTGTTTCAGGGCAGAAACAAGAGAGTGCTTTCAGGATTTGTGAATCCTCTCTGACCTCTTTGCTCCGCCAGCAACAACAGCAAAACACATGATGGCATGGCACTTTTTGCAACAAGGCATTTCTTAAGCCTTGTGTTTGACTGAGATGCTTAGATTTCCCTACAGTAATTAGGCCTGCAGCAGCTCATAAATATAACTAACACATAGACACTTTGTTGCTTGCTCTGCTGAATGGGAGCGACAGCAGAAAATGAGGCAAGCGGATAGCTGGATGGAGTTGGATGGCGTCAGCCCAGAAATTATAAATAAATTGTTGGGTGCCTAACTTTAGTGTCAACCATCTCTAGTACTTCAGCACTCTGCCTGAGTGAAGTACAGTACCACACGTGTCCCCCCCCCCCCCCCCCCCCCGTGCCCCAGTTATACCCCGCTTAATGCCCTCCACCCCTGGGCATCACGTCATTCAAATGCCCTGTTACTGGTTGATTGGTAGTCGGACCACTGTAACACTTGTATAGCCTTCTGTGCTGCTACAATTCTGGTTCAATAGTTGGGGAGCCCGCGTTTGACGTGAACAGTTATAGACAGGAACGAGGGCATCGAAGTCGATCTCCAGTCGGGAACTGCCTCACCTCAGAGCCAAAGTCAACTCATTGAACTTCCAGCGTTAAGATAAGGAATGTGTGTTGATTCTAAAGATTCCCCCCAACCCGTTCTGTTCTATTACAATGGAGAGATTCAGTTGATGCTATCTTTCTCAACACGTCCCTTTCATGTGCTCAGGCCTTTTTCCTGGAAACCAAAGAGAGAAATTCAAAGAGATCGGTTTCAGGCGTCATTAGAAGTCATTGGAGTGCGTTCTCCGCCGACCACTACTGCAGAAGAAGATCAGCATTTTTCCTCCGAAGTGAACTGAGACCTTGGATGGACTGGCTGCCAAACCCCTTTACATAGCATAGAGTCCAGCTCCCCTTGTATCACAGCTAGTTCCTATTGAACATCTTCTATGACAGCTAGTTCCTA
>NC_139625.1:37329671-37499671 GCF_964638095.1 Poromitra crassiceps | reverse complement strand
AGACGCACACACACCCCCACACCACACCCACACACACACGTGCACGCACACAGACACACACACACACACACACACCACACGCATGCACGCACGCACGCACGCACACACACACACACACACCACACGCACGCACACACACATGCGTGCACGCACGCACACACACACACACACACACGCATTCGCATGCGCGCACACACACACACACACACACCACCACCACCAACACCACCACCCAGATTAGGAAGGTGACAGATGAACGCTGTGAATTTTGGAGCTTTCTTACAGCTAACCTTACACCACGTGCTAATGGTCTCCACTTCCTCATGTACTGTACTGTAGTTCTAATTCTGTGTGTGTGTGTGTGTGTGTGTGTGTGTGTGTGTGTGTGTGTGTGTGTGTGTGTGTGCTTGCGTGTGTGTGTGTGTGCGTTTGTGAGTTATTGGATAAAAGTGGGTCAGCAAGGCGGTGAATGGGGAGTTGTGATACGACTGGTGTTCAATGCCAAAGTCATAAAACTCACTGTAAATTGTCACTCCACAGTCTCCACTTTTTTTATATTATGACTTTCTCATTTCTGTCCATTTGCTTGCTTGTGTCTCCCTCCCTTTCTCTCTCTCTCTCTCTCTCTCTCTCTCTCTCCCTCTCTCTCCCCCTCTCTCTCGGAGCAAAACCTGAAACACCTTTCCAAATGAAAATTAAATGCAATAATAAAATGAAATTTACATGAAAAGCACACCATAGGAAAGTGCCATGAGAGGACAAATTCTGCCAAAGCTTAGAAAAAAAGAAAAAAGTTCTGATGACATGCACTCATTCACTCTACACTGATCCAAGTGACAAAATTGCTAATTTTCTTCTTTATTGGAGTAGCACCTCACTAGTTTTCCCACACAATGCTAAGTATCCAGAGTTTAGCTTAAAATAATGTTCTTGTTTTTTAGTAAAAGTTCCTTGTTTCTTTTGTCTTTTGTCTTGTGTCCAGGTAGACGATGAGGTCCAAAAGCAGTGGGGTGGAGAGCCCGGCCAATGGGGTGCTCGGGGTTCCCCAAGGCGACCCTGACATCAACCAAGAGCAGGAAGTGGGTCTGCCCATAAAGAGCCTGAAGGTCAAAGTTCAGCAGAAGGAGGGCGAGGAGAAGGTGGAGGTGATCGCCGACAAAGAGAGGTCACCGGTGGATCCCGCAGAGGCCAGAGAGCAGAGACTGGGCATCATGGAGATGACCAAACAGGATCTGCTGAAGCTGCTGGGCATCATGGAGGGAGAGGTTCAGGTGGGTCACATTTGCTGATTAATAAATCACAGTACAGTACAGTACAGTACAGTAAACAATGATTATTTCTGGGGGGGGGCACGGTGGCTCAGTGGTAGAGCTGTCGCCTCACAGCTAGAAGGCCCTGGGTTCGATTCCCAAATGGTGTGTGTGCGCGTGTGGTGTGTGTGCACTGAAGGAGTGCGTGCCCGTCCGCATGTCCTCAAGTGCCCACTGCCCGGGTAGGGTCGTCAAAAGGGCCTTTCTGTGTGGAGTTTGTATGTTCTCCCCGTGCCCCCTGGGGGTCTCCCTCATATAGGAACCCCTCACCAAAACATGCAATATCCTGGTAGCTGAAGTGGTGTCTCCTCTGGTCATTCGGAGGGAGGGGAACTCGTTGAAATAGCGTGATCCTCCCACGTGCTATGTCCTACCGGTGAAGCTTCCCCTGTCAGGTGAAAAGAAGCGGCTGGCTACTGCCCATGTCTTGGAGGAAGCATGGAGCCAGTTTCAGCTCTCCCCAGATCGACAGAGCAGCACTAATTAGCACTAATGGGGGATAAAAGAATCGGGGGGGAAAATATTACAAAAAAAAACTATTATTCTTTCTTACACATCAAAAGCTATGAACAGAGTCATGACTCTGATGAAGATGTCATGTCGAAACGTTAGTCTATACTCTGCACCTAATAAATGCATTGAACTGTTCGAGCTGCTTCACATTCCTTCCTTCTTTATTGATGCTGTCCCGGTCCTGTGACGCACCACACCTGCCTACTATAGCTGAAGAACTCCCTCTCTACTGTGTGAATGAAATACATTATGCATGGATACAACAGCATAGTTAACCTAAACTACACTTCATGGCTGACCACAGTTCAACTCCCTGTTCCCTTCCTAACCCTAACTGGGAGGACTGCAGAGCTGACCCCAGATCAGCATTTACACGCAATTTGCATAAGACTTTGACCTTCAACCAACTCTGAACTTAATGAGCAAGTGCAATATGGAGGGAAAGAAAACATGCCCTGTGAAATGAATCATGCATAAATACAGAGTCCGTTTGAATGGAAACTGCCTCATGCTTGCTTTGGAAGGAGTCGGCCTGTAATTTCTTTGCACGATAGCTCTATCTTGTGGTTGGAAATGGCAGTAAAAAACGCCAGAGAAAACAGGCAAACATATGGTGTTGAGCAAGTGACTTGTGCTGAGTGCGACTGTGGAGTCTAGAATCAGGTTATATAAAAGATCAATGAATCAAGCAGTCCAGGGGGTCGAAGGATAAATGCTCAAAGAAGAGGGGTTGTGTTGTATCTGAAGACATTTGAGTGTGCGGAAACACACAAGCACACTGCTGAATCATAGCCTACGTGTGTTTTCAGGCCAGAGAAGATGTCATCCACATACTGAAGTCCAAGCAGACTCGCCCAGAGGTCCTGGAGTCACGTTACGGCACTGCGTCTCCCGGTCCGGCCCTGCAGGCCCTGCAGAGAGACGCCCTCATCACGGGCACCAAGACACAAGAGCACAACATCTACCACAAGCCCATGGTCGAGGTCAGTCCTCAACTGTCTGTTGCAGGAATGTGTATGTAGCTGCTGTCAGATGGGAAACTTGTATCGCCAAGAAGTCCAATTGTCGGGTCTTAAGATGCTGGTGCCCATGCATGTAATTATATATAAGGTTTTGAATGCGGGTTTCCTGGAGTCACGAAACCCTCTAAACTCATAAAAGGTCAAAGCCTTCATTCCAATAGCCTACAAGTAAAATCGCAAAAGCACTTATATTGGACTTTCTTGTAATATCAAATACTTGCCAATTACAGTGTTTAATGCATGTCTTGATTCTGACTTTGAATGCAGTTCAAAAGGTTTAAACGTGTAAAAATGAAAACACCTAAAGAAACTTGTCATTAGTGATGATATCCTTGTGCCAGATATCTTTCAAACGGCTCCCCTAGAGGTGCTCAGTGGCCAACAGTTTAATACTGATGCTATCATAGTGTTAATGTCCCCCATGCGGTTGCTGCAAAAGAGAAGTTCATCTTTAGTCAAACAAGTCGGAATTAAGCATAACAAATCTTTCTCTTAAAATCAGTAACTTGCATGGGTACTTTATGATATAACTTAAAGGAACACAGCAAAGATCTGGGAGGTTGCCACATTTCCTGCTATGTGATGAGAACATATAGACACTAAAATCATTCATGTGTCCCTGGTAGATCATTCGCTCCAGTGAGTGCTCCGTGCTAACAGTTTAGTTAGCATTATCTCAAAAGGGAGAAGCTTAGCAACTCCAAAGCTAAATCACAAGTAATCTTTAATTATATGCGGCTAAATCTGACAGTTCTTGTGTAGAGACTGGGGAAATGTACGCAAAATATGATAAAAAAAAAACCACATATGTATTAAAAACCACAAACAACTTGTTATTAAAGGTCAGTCTTACTTTGGATAATGCTAGTCGCCTACTACTGTATCACTCAACATAGTGTATGTGTATGCTAAAGTGTTAGCATGAACCGAAGTGAACTAATAGGCTACTGGGGACACATGGAGGAATTTCTTGACCAATGGGTCAACTATTTCTCCTTGGTGTACTGTCTAAAACACTGATAGTGTTTGTGTGTGTGTGTGTGTGTGTGTGTGTGTGTGTGTGTGTGTGTGTGTGTGTGTGTGTGTGTGTGTGTGTGTGTGTGTGTGTGTGTGTGTGTGTGTGTGTGTGTGTGTGTGTGTGCCTCCCTCAGCTGGAGCATGTGCAGGAAAAGCACAGGGAGATGTACCGGCGCATGCTGGGTCAGTTGCTGCTGGCGGAGAAGTGCCACCGCCGCACGGTGCAGGAGCTGCACACCGAGAAACGCAAACACACAGACTACATGACCAAGAGCGATGACTTCACCAACCTGCTGGAGCAGGAGAGGGAGAGGTGAGGGGACAGTGACTGACAACATATTATTTGGTCAGTGTGATGAATTATTAGATGTACTGTAGCTGCACAGAAATACATACATTTCTGGCACATTTTGCTATGCCCACTATCATACTATAATTATGCAAGATTAAAGGACCTACCCAAATGATTAGTGGGCGAGAAGAAAAACTGCAGAAAGGAAAAAGAAGAACAAGAAAATGCTTGGCCACAGCTATGCCGTTCACACACACACACACACACACACACACACACACACACACACACACACACACACACACACACACACACACACACACACACACACACACACACACACACACACACACACACACACAAGGAGGCATTGTAACAAGACTGATCAGTGATGTCATAGGAGGGCACACACACACACACACACACACACACACACACACTGATGATGTGATCAGTGATATCATAAGGGACACACACACAAGGAGGCATTGTGACATCACTGATGCAATAACATTTAGTGACACAACACACACACGCGCGCGATGCGCACGCACGCCAATAGGGCAGGCGAGCGAGCGTATCAATACATTTAAATATATCCCATGTCATGTGTATTTCTGTGATTAATGTATTTTTCCTCCATGTGAATAAACAGCATACAAGATAATACTTTACATCAGTGGTACATACATATACATTCATTAATGAATTCATAATTTACCATGAATTAATGTATGATTTTCCATGAATTAGTTCATGGATTCATGTATAAAGTAATAGTATTTCAATACGTTAATTTACTATTAATTATAGTGTTACAGTAATTAATGCTACTATTAAGTAAGCATTAGTTAACTTTAACAGATAGTAATTAATCAATTAATTTTTTTATGTACCACTAATGCAAAGTATTATTAATGTAAAATATTATTAAGATTTGTGTACACATGGTTTTCATAATAATACATAACATATATTATGTTGTTCAAATGTATGCTGAGATAATTTTTTTGCATAATGGGAAAAGAACTGGCAGGAGAAAGCAGTGAAAGAAGAAGGAGGAGGGATGGTGAGAGGGAAATGGTTGAAAAGAGTGATGGAGGAGGAAGTGGGAGAACTGAGGAGAGGAGAGATACTGGAAACGTGAATGAAAGTGAAATCCTCCAAAAAAGCCTCCTGGAACAGAAAGTGGAAGAGCTGAGAGAAACCAGGGAGGAAACAGGAGGAAGGGAGGAAGAAAGACATGGAGAATGTGTGAATGATGGTTTCATCAAGCCAGTGAGGCGAGAGAGAGAGAGAGAGAGAGAGAGAGAGAGAGAGAGAGAGAGAAGAGGGGGGAGTTTCCAGCTAAAGTGATAACCTTACATACCTTTGTTGGAAGAGGGAGAGGTTTCGGGGCTTGGAGAGAGAGAGAGAGAGAGAGAGAGAGAGAGAGAGAGAGAGAGAGAGAGAGAGAGAGAGAGAGAGAGAGAGAGAGGTTTTGGGGCTTGGAGAGAGAGAGAGGTGAGTGGAGTGGAAATGAGAGGAGGGAGGTGAGGAGAGAGGAAGAGAGGTCAGGGTTGAAGAGTAATTACATAGATCTTTATTTATATACCGGTAGTACTTTTCAAAACCTAGTTACAAAGTACTGTACAAGAGAGAAAGCAGAGAATAAAAACATGCTACAATACAATCAGTGTGACTGGCCATTTAGTTAGGCCTCGCTCACAGAGTTTGCATGCAGCCTCTCCTCTATCTCCCCAGAGGGTTTTCTTAGTCCACTTCAATTGGCTGAATATAACTCTGCTCACCTGTGGCCTCCTCCACTCTGGAGCACACCATGGTGCTGAGTGCTGAGTTATTTTGGCCACTAATTAGCCATTTTTGCCCATTTAGTCAGCCCTAATTACGCAGGTCACCCGCAGGGGTGCTCTTTACACTTCCTGAAAGATTCAGCGTGATCACACATAAAATGGCATAGCTGTGGCCGAACACAATTCTGCTCACTCACTCACAGACACTTCACATTCTCATTACTAGTGGATCCATGGGAGTTAGACCTCCCCCTGGGAGTTAGACCCTCTCTGGTCTGGAACACAGTGGTCTCCAAAGCTTATTCACCTTATTCACCACGCCCACTTTTTCTCTCTTCCGCGTTCGACGCAACGTATTTGTTCTTCCGGTTCAGCGCTAGTTGGCGGCCATTTTCAAAATAAAACGTCAGTATGAATGAAGTTTGGCAACATTCTGAATTAAGCTACACTGCGGCCAACTTCAGTTACATGTTCATAACGTTACTGCTGCGAGGAGCCGATGGCTGTACCCGGTCGGCATTTAACGTTAGTTACAAAAGCACATCGACAGTGTTTTCTCACTGCCAGTAGCCTAACTACAGTAGGGTTTGACAGATAGCTAGTCCGACCGGTGTCAGCACAGTCAGCGCTCCCAGTCCTCGCTGCTCGTTAAAGATTTCCAATAGGCGTTATTCTGATAAACCGGTCACTATACAGTATGTTACGTTCTCACCCGACAAATATTAAAACTTTAAAACAGTTTTGGGTTTTTTTAGCTTGAAAACAGCTTTTTGGCAAGTCTAAATGACTGCGGTAGGCGTACTCTACTTCCGTGTTTAAAACCGGAAAGACGATTACGAAATGACGTCATGCAGAAGTGTCCTTGTATGGGCAAAGAATAAGGTGAATACTCCCATCACTTACGTATATAGCCTCAGACTGATGACAACACTGATGACATCATCACTGATGACATCACTGATCAGACTGATGACATCATCACTGATGACATCACTGATCTCCGTCAGGTCACCCGCACAGGTTCTCTTTACACTTCCTGAAAGATTCAGCCCGATCGCATGTACAACGGCCTAGCTGTGGCCGAACAAAACTCACTCACTCACTCACTCACTCACTCACTCACACACACACACACACACACACACACACACAGAAACTTATTTTTATTATAAACATAAATACATCCTACATACATGCACACAGATATACATATACCCATACACCACATTATGAATATATGTACACACATACACACACAGATAAACAACATAAAGTCGATTCCCTGCCTACCAACACGAGGGTCGCAGCCTTACAGGTTTGAGCCCCCGTGTTAAGGGTTTTCGTCCTGGTCGCTGCACTAGTGCCTCCTCTGGTCGGTCAGGGTGCCTGTTGAGGGGGGTGGAATATGCACAAACATACACAGAAAGCATATCTGTATAGGCCTATATAATTTACATGGAAGTGTAACTGAAGTGAATCGGCGCCGATTCCTTATGAGTCCCGAGTGGTAGATTGTGGTACATTGCCGTGACCTGGATGCCCAGTGGGTTTGGAGTGAGCTTAAGGGGGTGAGTGTAACCGAAGTGAATCGGCCGATTCCTTGTGAGTCCCGAGTGGTGAGTGGTAGCGAGTTGGTTGGTTAAACTCACTCCCCCAGTATAAAGGCACGTTAATCAGCTCCGCCAAGGGAGCTTGCTCTCTTGGTGCAGTGGTTAACGTGTCTGCCTCATAAGCCAAAGGTCGGCAGTTCAAATCCACCCCTGGGAAAGCCCTTAACATGGGTTGCTGCAAGTACCACCAACACAATGCCGTTACACAAACATGTAAAATTCATAAAAACCACTGAATGCTGATTTAAAGCAGTAACAACAGCATAATCACATGATAGTCACAGTAATCATTAAAGGCTTCAGAAAAAAAAAGTTTTAAGATATTGTTTAAAATTTTCAACTGAGGGACAGTAGCCTTCCTTACTGAAATGGGAAGCACGGTCACCTTTGGATTTCAATTTAGTCCTTGGAACAGCAAGGAGCCCTAGGTTGGAGGATCTAAGTCTAGTTGGTGTTAGAGAGATCAGGTGGTCACTGATATAGCTAGGAGCCAGACCATGTGGAGCCTTGTACTGTAGGTAATTAAAAGTATTTTAGGTTGTCTGGGTAATGTAGTGGTAGATTCCCAGCCTACCAACACAAGGGTCGCAGGTTCGTATCCACGTGTTACCTGAGGCTTGATTGGGCGTCCATACAGGCACAATATTCTGTGCGTGAGGGTAGGAAGCCGCATTGGGGGTATGTGTCCTAGTCGCTGCACTAGCGCCTCCTCTGGTAGGTCGGGGCGGCCCGGTCGGGGTGGAAGGGAACTGGTGGGAATAGCGTGATCCTCCCACGTACCACATCCTACCGATGAAGCTCTTGCTGTCAGGTGAAAAGAAGCGTCTGGAAACTGTGCATGTGTCGGAGGAAGCATTGTCTCGGCTCTCCCCAGATCGGCAGAGGGTGGAGCAGCGACTGGGGCAGCCAATAGGGCAGCATGGATATAAATTGACCAAGGGGGGAAATAATATAATAATATAATTAAGCAATATATCACGAGAGCAAGTGTGTTGTGGTGAATATATCCCGCTGATAAACTGTTATCCCACGAGGCCTGCGGCCTCGTGGGATAACAGTTTATCAGCGGGATATATTCCACAACACACGCTGCTCGAGTGCTATATTGCTTTTATAAAACGGTTTCCAAGTATGATAATATAATAATAATAATAATACTATAAGTCCGACTCCGACTGGCATGTCATTCTGATAGAGTCAGTTGAAACACTACTGTAAGGCGGGACCGCAAGAACATGCGGGTGATTTGATTGGATCGTTCTGGAGACTGAAGTTGACATTGGCCAATCCTGGCGCTTGCTGAGTAGCTGAGATTTTTCTGGAAACCCGACAGGCAGCTCGAGCCGCAGCGCTGCATTCTCAGCGCTTGTTGAGAAGCTGAATGCTCTCTGCAAAGCTGACACCAACTAACGTTACGGGGTTAAATGCGGAGTTAAATGCAGGGTTAAAAGCCTTTCTTTTGCAAAGAAGATATTAGCCCGCATCTATTCTTGTACAAAACATCATTTTCTGTGAAGTATTAGTAAAGTTATAAGCGAAGATCGATTCACAAGGATCTGACAGCTGTCTCCGCCATTTTTTTTTCTACGTTGTCATTTGAGGTAAGCCTTATTATTACTCTCTTAGTAAGAGAGTTGCCATGGCAACCAATAACCCATGGCCATGGGTTATTGAACTCGGTTACTGGAATTATACAATGGCTGTGAACCAATCACATTGCTTGATTTGAGAGAGCCGTTTTATAATATAATATAATATAATATAATATAATATAATATAATATAATATAATATAATATAATATAATATAATATAATATAATATAATTGGGGGGGAAATCTAGGGGGGGGCGGTAATAGAAAAGTATTTTAAAATAAATTCCAAATTTAACGTGTAACCAATGTAAAGAGGCCAAGACAGGAGTTATATGAGAGATCAGTTGAAAGTAGCACATCTGGACCAGGGAGTTGAGATGTTGATCAAATTTCAATTGATGTGACATTACTGGCTAAAGGACCCAGGTGCTGACTGATTGAACTGGATTTATGGTTATGAGCTATGATGAAATGTTTGATCAGAGTTCAGCTGGAGAGGAAGGAGGGGAAGAGAAGATGTCACGGGATAGAGGAACAAGAGGAAAGAGAAAGAGAGGTATAGGGCAACTGAGGAAATTAACTGAGGAGTGCATCTCCCATGACATCATCTCTGAAATGAGGTCATCTCGTGGGGGAAGAGGGGGGGGGGGGTGACCCGGACTGACACTTTCCAGCATGACAGAGGGGGAGATGACATCACGTGGATGAGGGCCTCATAGAGATCAATGAGCATGGTACAGTGAGAGAGAGAGAGAGAGAGAGAGAGAGTGCGTATGAGAGGGGAGGTCCCACTAATTAAACTACTCTCACAGCATGAAAGCACTCGCTCAGCTAGCCGTTGTTTGTCGGTGTGTGTGTGCCCTGCCATTGTACTTCTTCCTGCACCATGTATGCAAGAAATAACAATAATGATATCCTTATTTATAGCACTTTTCAAAGTTACAAAGTGCTTAGACAGTGATGACAAGGACACAATGTACAATAAATAGATACAAAATAAAACAAAACTAAAAAGAAGATAAATAAATGTAAAAGATGGCAATCAAAGGCTTCTTTAAAAGAAAATGTGGAAAAATATGTGTGACATTGTAAACAATGTCATCCATTGATTAGTATTAAATAGGCAGTTGCTATGCAAATATGAAGCATATTTTCTTACATTTGTTCCCAAATAAAAGATAAGGCCCATTACAGTAGAAAGATGGCAGGGTGGCTCAGTGGTTAGCACTGTTGCCTCACAGCAAGAAGGTCCTGGGTTCGAATCCCGGTCCATCCCAGGTCCTTTCTGTGTGGAGTTTGCATGTTCTCCCCGTGTTCGTGTGGGTTTTCTTCGGGTGCTCCGGTTTCCTCCCACCACCAAAAGACATGTACATTATGTTAGGGTTAATACTCCTGTCAGTGCCCCTGACCAAGGCAATGGCAAAAGAACTGGAGTTGGTCCCCGGGCGCTGCACTGCGGCTGCCCACTGCGGCTGCCCACTGCGGCTGCCCACTGCTCCTAGTTCTAGGAAGGTTCCTAGTAGAGGATGGGTCAAATGCAGAGGATGAATTTCCCATTGATAGTATGAGGATAACTTAACTTAAGTTGGGAATCTTGCGTCATCTGCTTTTTATCATTGCCAGCATTTATTGTCATCATGCACTGAACAGGCAGGATGAGGGAGGATGTCTATAATCTATATAGCCAGTCATCTGCTGAGCAGACCAGGGGTCAGCAGGTATACGCTGCATTTCATAAACTGTCAAAAGTTCAAACAGCGCACGCAGCATTGACCCAGTGGATGCACCCACTGCCTCTCTCCCCTCAGCTTTTACTGCAGGACACAGGAAACAGACCGTGGAGGCTAAATCACACTCCTGACAGACGGCAGCAGAGGGCTGGGACACCAGGAGCATATACTGTACCTTAGCTTAGCTCTGCGCTCCGTTGGCTGCTGAGTAGTCATGATTTAAGATATGTCAATAAAGAATTCACATTGAGATTCAAATTCAGTTATGGTTGTAAATCAATGTGTAGGCTGATTTGAAGAGATTAAAGCAAGGTTTTTGCAAGGTGTAAGACTAGGCTACAGATGAAGGTGTGTGCATATCATGCTGTTTGAGAGTGCTTTGGCTAAAGGCATACTACTGTATGTTCTGGTTGCTTATGTTGATTCTAGGCAGGGACATGAACTTTGCTCAGAGTTTTTGCTTGAGTGACATTCCACTGAGCTTGACCCCACAACACATCTACCTGGAGCAAAATGTGTGCATGGATGAATATGGAGATAGAGGAGAGATCATGAAGACAGTGAAGTTGATGATTTTGCTTTGATGTGCACAGTTGTGATAGTACAAGTAGGCCTCTAGGCAGCTGTGACTTTGGAAACTGATTTCAGCACTGAATGTAAGCTGTACTCAATGAATTTTAAGTCCAGTCCAGCATAATCTCCTGATCCAAACCAATTGCCACTGAACTGACCTGTGCTGCACCCGTCTTCCACCTGATCCTATAGGGATTGAGATGGAGTGACCTTCCTATGCCAGGTAGTTTCCAGCAGGCTGCTTGGCTTGTGTACAGGCCGGCCTCTGTTACCCCACAGGGAGAGCGAAGGAGGCATGTGTTGTGCTAGTTCTTGCCCTCTCAGCACACACAGAGCCCACATTCCCCTTTCTAGTGCCGTAGAAGGACACAAAACTGGCCAGGTGTGGCATCAGACTGAGAGTCACGGAGGGATCCATGATGGACCAGGTTGTCCTAAAAATTGAGAGGAGGCGACATCATTCTAAAGCATAACATCCATCAGTGGGTCTTAAACTTTTCTGGCTTCAGTACCCCTTTCCCTGATTTCTGAATCCAAGTACCCCCTTTACCCGACTACAACATTTTGCTTAGAAAACTGCACGAGAAAACTACAGTATAGCATTATGCATTGGAGAATGATAACCCACCTTTTGAAGAATATAACATCACAAAATAAGAATGGGAGTGAAAGAGTTGCAATTAGTGCCTCCTGAGCAGATTCGTTTTAACATTTAATTTATTTTCATGATTTTCATGATTTACATTTTTCCATTTTCCCTTTCCTCTAAAGTACCCCCTGTAGTACCTCCACATACTCCTAGGGATACGCATACCCCCGTTTGGGACTCACTGCCATACATGATGGATGGATGGATGGATGGATGGAGATACAGACATACTGATAAATGTAAACATACTGTAGATAAACAGATGCAGATGGCATGCACACAAACGACTTTCCTCTGCACGTACACGTACACGTACACGTACACGTACACGTACACGTACACGTACACGTACACGTACACGTACACGTACACGTACACGTACACGTACACGTACACATAGACATAAACACACACAGAAACTATGCCTGCCATGTCTGGTACACCACTGTTTTGACATCCACTGTTAAGATGAGAAGCATGTCACCATCCCATCGCTATCAATCAGATCACCTACGGCCCATCCTTGTGAGCGCGAGGAGTGATAAAGTCAAGGGTAATCGTGCCAAACGTCTGAAGGAATGCAAAAGACGGGCACCAAAGAAGCTGCCTCTGACTGGTAGCCATCAGCGATTAGCACCCTCGGAGACAACAGGGCAATTTGTATGTCAAGAGGTAAAGATATTTAGCTGGCGCAGAGGTATGTGCAGCGATTAACAGAAGAAACAGCTCCAATCCTTGAAGGGCGTTTCACACGCACAAGTCACGCACCCAGAGGAAATGTCGAGCCGCAGCAGAACTGCAGGTGGCTAGTGCAATTATATTGCAATTGAGAGCTGAAATGAATGCATGACTGTGTTCTTGTCATTTCAATAAAGAAATCCTTAAGCCCAAAATCTACACATTATTCAACCATCTCACAGTAGATCATCGTGGACATACTGTATAGGCCTATTGTGGTTGCCTTCAAGTAGTCCAGTGTCCACACTGCTTCTGATTCCTTTCTTTTAACACCACATCAATCTAACATGCTGTACACTATCACTGCAGCTCTCTTGCTTAACACTTAATGCTTTTCCTCTGTCAAGAGTGGTCATTACTGTACGACACAGTGTTTTGACAGCTTTTTGGCAGGTCATGTCTGCTTCAATCCTCGGCCCCCTGACGCAGACGGGCTGCAATGCCTCCGAGCAAATTCCCCAGGAAACATGGGATGAGTGAAGTGTTGTTCCATGATGAAAATATGTTCTTTCGTGCATATAGGCTTATAGATTGCACCTGTGTATTTGCTTAAGAAAACATGTTTTTCTTTCTTAGGCACATTTTTTAATGACCTGGGAACTTGAAAACATAAGTCAATATATCAGCTTTCTCAATCCTCAGATGCACTCGGATATTATGCTAAAACTATTCAAGTTAACATACACTGAATGTTCTTGATATTGAGTTGCAGCCCCAGCACAATCCACATCTCATCTCAGATAGAAGCAGATATTGTGAGGACATACCACTCACCCTACACAGTCACTTGGACACACGTGTTTCTTCCTGCCGAGATGTCCTTGGTAACAGAGTGGAGCCTTGCTTTTAACCTGAAGGTCAAGACTGAACGTTACATTACACACATAACTTGACCGTTGGTGCCAAGTACCACTGACATCATCACTCTGACCTTTGCGTGAAAGTAATTTTAGAGTGCCAATTGCTAAGGTGTCATTGATATCTGGCAGTGTAAGTATGCATATCAAGAGCTGTAAACAGGGATCTGGATGGCTCCTCTGTACAGTAGCCAGTGAAATCAAAGTCCTATGTTGCAAACAGAAGAAATATCTGTTTCCATCGCATTAGTTGTGCTTTCCCGAATAACCGATTCGGATTCGGGTAAATCCCCAGTAGCCTGCCACACCGATCCGACTTGGCAATGAAGGCTCCTGGTAATATGAATCAATGTAGATGTTTATCACCCTTAATAAACCGAGGCTCCACATTTAGAATCTCAGATTGAATGCATCCTCGGAGATGTGAGGCAATGTGTTCATTATAGTTGAACTGATATCAACTTGTGTTGTCCATACATCATGGCCGGAAGGCCCTTTCTTCTTGTATGCTGTACTTATGGTTATGATTGAATAGAAATTCCTTTGTCTTCAGCTGTGTTTTTTAAAATATCATCTATAGTATCTATACAGTCCCATGCAAGAGTTTTTGGCACAACACCTCCACCTCAAGGGAGCCACCTAGCTCATCCATATCTGGTTTTCTCATTACATGAGGAGTTAGCAGGGAACGCAGCTCAGGTCCACTTTCCCCTCGGGTGGAACTGTAGCAGACCCTCTCACTGTCCTGTCTCCTGCACCAGTGAGATCAGACCTTCCTGTCTGTGGAGGCAATTTCCTGTGCGCTTTGGGAGGTGGCGATAGAACTTGATTTGCGTCAAAGTTGCTCTGAACTAGATTTTTTTTTCTGAGACAGCATTTGTCTTCAAGATGTTGATATTTTGTCATGCTGTTGTGAGCATGATGGTGAAACACACTGTAGGGCCTTTCCAGACTCACAAGATGTTTGTAGTTGTTCCCCCCCTCAAACATTCCATGTTTGTGTGTTAGTGAAAAGATGAAAATTTTGGGGGAGTTTTGTAGAACACTCCTCCTTTGGTAAGGGTCCCACCCCCTTCACAGGGTCCAAAGTAGAGCGGCACACACTCTCTCATGCACACAGCTCTGCCTTATATGGATGAGGTGACATCATGGACTAGAGGTCCGGTGGTGCTCCACTGTATTTATCCACCTTTCATTGTCTGGATGACATGCTTGGAATGTGAAGGTGGATGCCCTGTTGAGAAGCCAGCTCACATCTATTTTCAGTGGATTTAGTAGAATTGCATGAGCTGCTTGTAGTGCATCTAGAGTGGGTAAGTTTTACATTGAGCTTGTTTGAACTTGTGGAGGCTGTTTGGGCTGTGGAATGATGCAGAAGTTGACTCGTGTCAGTGCCGCCTACATTTGGTTTATTTTGCATTGCAAAATTGTTGGGGTTGAATATTCTATCAGTCTATTCCTCAGAGTGGACAGAGAAACAATGCAACTTTGCATTCGGTCTGCTTTGCATGCATTTTGTTGGAGGCTGAGATGAGAATGGGCATGAGCAGCATAGAAAGAAGCTGAGAGAAAAGGAAAGCACTCGGTGAGGAGGCGTTAGTTCAACTTTCACTCACAGTTTGTGTTCTTAAGTCTTTATGCCATCAGCAAGGATGGAAATAGCAGGAGTATTTGGCAGTTATTGTGTAGAGCTTTTCCAGTTTTCATTTTAGGGACATAGTACCGGTACCTAGATTGTATTTGATTTGAGCTCTTGTTCTCTACAGTATAGCATACATTATCCTTTTATTGCACAATGTGCTAATTATCAATCACAATAATCTTATCAAAGACTGTATCTGTCATAGAATCTTACCGGTGCCGTCACTCTTAGACTTAACTTTGAGCTGTGAAATCTTAGTTGTCAATCCATAATTACGTATCAGTGAATTATAACATAGTTATGTTTCTGAGAAAATTGTGTCTGAGATATTTCTATGTATTCTGAGATAGTCACTCCCTTAATGACAGCCGAGTTTGACAATCTGGACAACTTTACCTTTGGGTGACTCCTGATTGTATTATTACTGAAATATAAATAAGATAAATGTGTGCATCCTTGAATACAAATATTTTCTATTTCCAAGACACGACAAACACAGATACTTATGGTAGATGGTAACTTTGAAATCAATGAAATACCATTCACCATGTACAGTATACTAATGTTTTGTAATGTACTGTACTGCAATGTGCTAATGTTGCCTTTTTTTCTCCACTTTCATTGGTAGATTGAAGAAGTTGCTTGAGAACGAGAAAACCTACCAGGTGCGAAAGGAGAAGGAGCACTCTAAACGCCTGGCCAAGGTGCGGGAGGAGCTGGTCAAACTGAAGTCCTTTGCCCTGATGCTGGTGGATGAGCGCCAACTGCACCTGGAGCAGATGGACCAACAGAGCCAGCGGGTCCAGGAACTCAGCCAGCAGCTACAGCAGCGTGAGCAGGCACTGAGTGAAGCCAGCGGGCGTGCTCAGGAGGACAGCCACAGGGTGCAGAGCCTGGAGGCTGAGCTCAAGGAGAAGTCGACCAAGCTCACCCAACAGCATGAGGAGATGAATGCCAAACTGGCCAGTCAGGAGTCTCACAACCGTCAGCTTAATGCCAAACTTGTGGGGCTTACGCATAAAGTGGAGGAGCTAGAGGAGAGCAACAGGTCCTTGAATAAATCTGAGGAGGAACTGCAGGAGTTGAGGGAGAAGATCAGCAATGGGGAGTGTGGAAACTCCAACTTAATTGCTGAGTTGGAGAACCTCCGGAAGCGGGTGTTGGAGATGGAGGGAAAGGATGAGGAAATTACTAAGACTGAAAGTCAGTGTAAGGAACTGAGGAAGAGACTACAAGAGGAGGATAGTAAGAGCAAAGACCTGAGGCTGGAGGTGGAGAAGCTCCAGAAAAGAATGATGGAGCTGGAGAAGCTAGAGTGTGCATTCAGCATCAGCAAGGCTGAGTGCACCCAACTGCACACTGCTCTGGAGAGAGAGAAGGGCCTGACCAAAGAGCTCTCCGATGAACTCATAGCACTCAGGATCCGTATGAAAGAGCTCGAGTCTTCTGAGGTACGATTAGAAAAGTCTGAGTTGAGCCTTAAGGATGACTTGAGTAAGCTGAAGTCATTGACTGTTGCTTTGATGGATGAACGAAAGAACCTGATAGAAAGAATGAAGTCAGATGAGAAGCAAAAGGAGGATCTGAATAAGATGGTCAAACTTGAGCAGGGCAAGGTTATGGAGGTGACTGAGAGATTGATAGAGGAAAGCAAAAAGCTCTTGAGGTTGAAATCAGAAATGGAAACCAAAGTAGAGACTCTAACCAGTGAAAAGGGAGAGCTAAGCACTAAACTGGCTTATGAAATGGAGAAAAGTAAGGATCTTAATTCTAAAGTCAGCCAAATGAAAAAGAGATTAGATGGGTTGGAGCAAGCAGAAAAGCTATCAATGAAGAACACAATCAAATGTGAACTGGGGAGGATGTCTGACCCTTTTAAGAGAGAAGATAACAAAGTTAAGGAACTGACCTTTGAAATCGATCGTCTGAAAAACCGTCTCAAACAACTTGAGGTGGTAGAGGGAGATTTGATCAAGACAGAGGATCAGTACGACCTATTGGAGAAAAAGTTCATAACTGAGCAAGACAAAGCCAACATTCTTTCACAGCAGGTTGAGGAAATGAGGAATCAGATAGCACGAAACAAAGCAATAGAGAAAGGAGAAGAGGAAAGCCAGGAAGAAGACCTCCAACAACGATGCAAGAGAGAGGAGGCCAAAACCAGGGACCTGCAGTCCGACGTTGTGGCCCTCAAGGAGAAGATCCATGAACTGATGCACAAAGAAGACCAGCTCTCTCAGCTCCAGGTGGATTACTCTGTCCTACAGCAGAGGTTCTTGGAAGAGGAGGAGAAAGCCAAGAACATGGGCATTGAGGTTTTCCACCTCACCAAAGAGCTGGAAGTGACTAAGCGTCATAGTCGAGCTCTACGGCCCAGCTTGAATGGGAGGAGGATGGTGGATGTTGCCATGACTTCCACCGGGGTACAGACGGAGATGTCACCCAATGGGACAGCAGAGGAGGATACCCCAGCTGTGTTTATCAGGAAGTCTGTGCAAGAAGAGAATCACATCATGAACAATCTCAGACAGAAGTGCCTTAAAAAGCCAACAGAGAAAACTAGTGCTATTGAACGCTGCCATTCATCTAGCAGTGACCTAGGTATGAAGAAATCCTGGATTCCCTGGATGAGGAAAAAGGAAAACACCCCTAATGGAAACAGCCTGGAAAAGCCACTGCAGATCAACGGAGGCACCCTGCCCACTGAACTGACTGTGTCCCAAAAGCAAGGGCAGCCGTTACACATCCGAGTGACTCCAGACCACCAAAACAGCACCGCCACTCTTGAGATTAGCAGCCCCACTGCTGATGACTTTTTCTCCAGCTCAGCTCCCCTCAGCCCCAACCCAGCCCATCCCAAGCCCAAAATCACAATCATTCCCAACCACTCTGCAGTCACCCAGAGGGGGAGGTCCACCGCTGGGCCTCGGGGCCCCGAAAGAGCCAAGTCCCCGGTCACTATCACAACTATATCCAGGGCCAAGTCCCCAGAAAGCAGCCGAGCTTCCTCCTCAGCCTCAGGAAGGCCCTTGTCCCCCATCTCCATCATGACAGTCAGCACCACTGTAGTACCTGATACTTCTGCCTCTCCAGAACCCCAGGAGATGACCATGGGCCGGGCAGTGTTCAAGGTCACCCCTGAGAAGCAGATGGTACCGATGCCTATAAGGAAGTGCCACACCAACACCATCACCACCACAGACGATAACAAGATCCATATTCATCTGGGCAACAACGGCCCTAAAATGGTAGTGAGGCCGGTTGCTACTGTAACAGAGAGCAAAGAGATGACCTTATCTACTGGGACAGTTCTGCGCTCCCCTCGCCAAATCATTGCCACTACTACCAGGACGACACCCAGCAAAGTGATGAGTAGTATTACCATCACTCCTGTTCCATCCACCCCTTCCAGACCCACACAAATTATGGTAAGTTTCCTCAAGTTACAAGGCTGCCTTTCATTGCCTTAATTTTCTACCAAGTATTTAGGAAAGCATTGAGCGTGACATTGGTTTCATGTTCTATATTTCACGTACGTTTATTATTATGTAAGATAACTGACAGCTTGTTTTTCCACCGTTAGAAAGCAATAGGAGGCAACATTGTGGTGGTCTTTCAGTGAACCTTATAACATGCTCTTTGTGGAGCAGATGGATAGCGTGACAGCAATGGCCTGATGGACAGGCCTCAGCACAATGGTGCTGTAATGATGTGGCATCTTGCCACCATGCTACAATCAGGCTGTAATTGATAGTTGTTATGCACTGTTTACATTCACAAACAGCCATGCAGGGCTCAGTGCTGACACAAAACAGCCCTGCGCTGGTACAGCATGCTGAAACCTAGCATGGGTAAGCACTCACCCACTGAGGTTGGACTGAAAGAATGAACAAATATTTACATTTTTCACTCACACAGTTCATATAATGCATATGCTCAGTTACATGGTTTAGTATTTCAGAACCCCCCTTCCAGTCATGTGTTTTCCCTTTTGTCCAATATTTACTCTGTATGCTCCCCTGAAGTGCTCTCCTCTCTTCATTTTCCTGAACAACTGTACCCGCTCTCCATTTTCTTAAACAGACTGGGCATGATGCCCAGCCACCCCGCACTGGGCTGACCCGCATCCCCATGTCCAAGAGCCTGAAGACGGGGAAGGCTGTGCTAGGAGCCCTGGGGATCTCGGGCGGAGTGAGGCTGGAGTCACGAGCAGAGAGCCAGTCCATGAGGATAGAAGTGAAGAAATCTACAGTGAACACTAGTGCCTTTCAAAATGGAGGAAAATCCTGATGGACAGAGAGGAGAGGACAGGACACAAGAATCAATCTATAATCCAAGGTGATGAATGTGTATGAGGTGCTCAAAAACGACACCATTGAGACACCCATCATACATATCTGAGGACAACGGCAAACAACAATAGACAAAGAGCTGTGCTGCGGTGTCCTTATTAAACTCAGCAATATAACACTAGACATTATGGTATGCAGTGGAATTTTGTTCTACTTGAAATCAGGAGTATATTTTTTATTTTTGCAATGTATTTTGTGCTTGTCTGTCTTGTATCCATTTCTGTCATTTACAGTATATGGGTATGGCAACATATTTCTACATATTTACAGGATGTATTTTGATGAGGATTTGGTTCAAATATGTCAGGCTGATGCTGCTACTAACTACTGCATTAACGAGTTGTTTTCTAACCTGAATTGAGTTTTGTTGATATATTTTGTAAAGAATTTGACACATCATATGTAACAATATTCATTTTGGTGGAAGTGATTTTTCCTTTTTGTGTAAAGGATTTTGTAAAATGTATTTGAAATAAAACAGACTTTTAAAAGTGGAGTGTGAAATGGTAAATTTAGAATATTTGTGTGAAAATAAGCAACACATTATCTCAAGTTACGATGACTGAAAGATTGTTCTGTTTATGTTTGCAAGTTGGCAGAATCCACTTCATGCATCAGTTTAATTAATTCCACATTAATGTGCCAAGTTGTCAGTTTATATTTGCTGTGTGTGTGTGTGTGTGTGTGTGTGTGTGTGTGTGTGTGTGTGTGTGTGAGAGAGAGAGAGAGAGAGAGAGAGATAGACAAGAAGATGAAGCAAAACAGATCATATGGCCCTAAATCCTGTGCCTAGCAGGCAGCCTGCCAAATTCTCTAGTCAGCATCAATGGTGAGCTCACTTGCCTGTTAAGCCCAATTTGAATCAAATACTTTGTGTCCAGTCAAGCAGATGAGCTACACATTTGATCAATTGAGATATGGAGAAAAATAGACAATAAAGTATGTGAAGCAAATTAAAAGTAGTAGATATTTCACAAATTATTTGTTAAATTCCTATGTCAAATTCCCAGTGTGATGCTTGAGTTGGAACTGTAATTTTTGTTTTGTTTTATATTTCAACCCAGACAGTGCTATCCATGTCAGTAGTATCCATCGATCAACATCGAGGTATCTTGTATTCTGCATCCCTCATGTTTGTACTCCACAGGCCATGTGAGAAAGGGGCGTGTTCATCTATTGGGCTGACGCGACTGCTACGTGAACTATCCTATTGGTGGAAACCTGATGGAAACCACTTCCTGCTTCTTCCTCTTGGTCTTGGACGAGATTAGCAAACCAGCTAAAATCAAACTCAACTCAAAACAATGAATAGATATTTGGAATAGATAGCAGTCCGTGAATAACTTTATCATTCGCTTTAGTGTTTCCTCTCTTTGCCCGGCGTGTGGGGTTTGACGAACAACTGCCATCATTCTGTAAAAGTGGATTATTTCGCTCGAAGGGGATTGCAGCCATGATGGCGTCAAGCTACAACGCTAAGGAAGAGGACGGACACCACTCTGGTTCATCGACTCATGGTGGCGCCGGGGCTGTGAAGAGCAAGAAGCCGGACAACACTGCGTTCAAACAGCAGAGACTGCCCGCCTGGCAACCCATCCTCACAGCGGGCACCGTCCTCCCTGCTTTCTTCGTCATCGGCCTCATCTTCATCCCCATCGGAATCGGCCTGTTCGTCACATCAAACAACATCAAAGAGTTTGAGGTAAAGTTACAGTAAATGTATCAGTTTTGCTTTTTCTGCAGACTGCAGTGAACTCAACTGGAGGGGCGGAGGGTGTAGCAAGTCATTTATTTTTCTTAGAAGTTAACGTAACGTTAACAGTTCTCTCTTGAACGGTACATCAAATCCCCTTTAAACGTCTGTTAATGTAACGCAACCTTGCTTAAACCTCTAATATGCATAACATATAAGTATTTATTTCATCATTTAATGTCCCAAGTATTCATTAAATACCATGTTTTTCATGACAACAAATCATTATTTTTACGTTTACTTTGTTACTTTTGGTATAGTCTCGCTGGCCAGCCTCCTCTCCCTTCCGTGAGAGTCTTCTCATGGTAGGGAGGGGAGGCTGGCCAGCGAGACTACTTTTGGTACTACATCAAGTTTCTACACATGGCTAAAAAACGGCCCATGTAGGCAAGTATGATTAAAAACAAGACAATGACAGACATACTTTTGTTAAAATAAATATTTTAGCAATGATTTGGACCAAACATTATTTATTCAAATATTTTTATTTGTCACATTGTCACACATAACATAGTTTACACATAATAATCTATAACCGATAACACTAAAATTGAACTATAGTGTACCTGCAATGTAACTGTAGTGCAATACTGAATGGTGGTGAATGTGACAAAAAATGTAAACAGAATCACTTAAGAAGCACTTCAGTGCTTACATGCGTCACAAATGAAAACTGCATGTTTGTGTTCCTTGCCCGCAACTCGGCTGCTGCCATGCACAGTGCACAATTGCTTAAACTTCGCATCACTGATGACATCACTCACTGACGACATCACAATTGCTCGAGTGACCATCACTGATCACATCACGGATTGGTCGAGTCACATCACTCAGCGCACAATTGCTCAACTTTGCATCACTGATGATGTCAGTGAGTGATCAGTAGTGAGAGAAGAGTAGAGTCCGCACGTTGCATACAATGTCTATGACATCATCAGTGCCATCACAATTGCTTGAGTGACCATCACTGATGACATCATCGAGTGCTTGAGTGACATCACTGATGATGTCAGACATTGTGCATCATCATTGCTGACCAAAATCATAACAAATCTCAATGTGGGACCAAAAACGTGACCAGAAACGCAGACAGAGCCCACTTTCAATTTTATGTACTATACTATACTAGGCATCTCATGCGCTACGCGCACTCGATTTCTAGGCTCGCCCACTGCGAGTAGTTCGTAAAAAAAATTAACAAAAAAATATTTGTCATGAAAAAACAATATTTTTCTTGAATATACATGATATTACATACATTTATTTCAAAGATATGGCAAAGAAACACTCAGCCCACCATGAAATTACATAGGAAATGAGTAGGGGTCATTTTTGACCCCAGTTGTGTATGAATTGGGATAGTGATAAAAAAAAGAGAGAGAGAGAAAATGAAAGTAAGTATTTGTGATGGTCAAAAACAAGTTACTTGAGGAGAATACCTGGAACCATGAATAATGATTTTTTTTTTTTTTTGCAAAGATATGGAAAATTGTAATCCTGCGGGCTCATTTTTGACCCCAGTTGTGTATTAAAGGGTTAAAGTCGAGCTGAAAATATATATATATTTTTCTATTTTAGATCACATCCCTGTGGGGTTATGTACGCCAAATTGTAGAGTGACACCTTTTCGATTTAAAGACGTCTGGATTCATGGGATATGATTCTGTATATTTGACTACAAGCAAGACCACACAATTAATTGTCATGTTTGAATGGGTTTCGTTGTGATGATGATATTCCCATACAAGAGAGCATGACACATGATACTGCACTACTGATTGCTAATCTAACTGGTCCATTGTTTTCAGGTTGATTACACTGGTGTTGATATCTCAAGTCCATGCTTCAACTGTGCCCAGAACTTCAGTTGGAACAGCACAACATCATGCAACTGTTCTGTCCATTTTACCCTGGAACAGCCATTCGAGGTGAGCCATGGACCCAATGAATAATACATGGATTCAGGCCCACAACTGATAGTGCTACCCTGAGTATACGAGAACTGGTCTGCTGACAGTGAATGCCTATTAAGGCCTATTTGTGTACACTTAAGTGTAGTGTATGCCCTAAAACTAGAATAATCAATGTTATGAAGGCTTGAGCCAAACCTTGAGTGTCTCCTCGAACACAAATAGGCCTTAATGGACATTCGCTGTCAGCAGTGCAGTTCTACAAAGTACAAAGTACAAAGCTGGTTGAAAATTGGCAGTGTTCCTTTAAGGGTTCAGTCTTGAAACCTCTTCAGAAGGCTGCTATTGATTACTTATTCACCTTATCATTTTGCCCATATCAGGACGCTTCATCATTTTGTAATCGTTATTCCGTTTTAGACCCAGAAGTAGATTACTTCTACCTTTGTTGTTTTTAGACTTGCCTTGTTTTCAAGCAAAAAATTATAATTTGTTATAAAGTTTTAATATTTTTTCGGATGAGAACGTAACATATATTCCAAATATCTGACCAGTTTATCAGAATAACGCCTATTTGGACATTTTTAACGAGCAGTGAGGAGTTAGTATCTGTCAACCCCTACTGGCAGTGAGAACACCGTCGACGTGCTTGTGTACTCTAGACTTGCCTTTCAGCTCAAGGCTTTCTGGATAAGTCTAACTAATATTCATTGCTACCCCCAGATATGGTTGATAAATGGACATACTGTAACACAATCTAATTATTTGTAACTTTGAAGTGTAGCTAGAACACAACGCTAGTCCACTCTGAGAAAAGTTATATTTTGTACATATGCAGACTTAAGTAAGTTACTGTGTTATGTACAAAACAGGAAGACAAAAGAGGGAAGTTTCAGTATCAGCTACATGTTGCTAGACTGTTAGGGTGTTTTCACACTTGATTCACACGTCCACTGTTTCATGAAGTTGTTATTTTCATGACTTTTTGCTGGGCTGTGCTTTTTATATATTCACTGTGTGGGTTTTCTTCATTGGGTGGGTGGGTGGGTGGTTGGGGGTGTGAGTCTGTCTGAGAGAGAGAGAGAGAACCTCCTCATGAGTCCACGTCTGTGGGTGATAAGTCAGATGACTCATGCTGCATGTTGTGAAACTAAAGAAATGGTCGTCCTCAGCCCATAACACACAGTGCAGCCAGCTACGGGAGCTGGTTTCATCCAAAAACTGCCCAATGCTTCCTGCAGTTGGGTCGGATCCGGATACCAGAGTTCGATTGGAACTCAACCGAGACCATCTCTTCAACAAGGTCTCGGTCCGGTTGTTTTGGTCCGCACCCGGGTGCGATTGCCGTGTTCACCCCTGCCAAACCGCACCAAGGGGGAAAATGAACCACAGTACGATTCAACTGAACTAAACAAGATAGCTCAACTATCCCCACATGGAGAATTGACCCAGGCACAAATAGTATTGGTCACCGAACAAGTCCCTTGAGAGATACCTGTTTAGCCTCCCTGCTGATGCACCTGTCTGTCTCTCCTCCCCTGCAGAGCAATGTCTTCATGTACTACGGCTTATCCAACTTCTATCAGAACCACCGACGCTATGTGAAGTCAAGGGATGACAGCCAATTGAATGGTGATAGGTCGTCTTTGAAGGTATATAAAGACATAATGAGTGTCATCTTGGAATATAATTTTTGGGGGGTCCATCACGCAGAGTTAATGAATGCTTTAACACTCGCTGCTATTTACAGAACCCAAGCAAGGAATGTGAGCCGTACCGCACGAGTGATGGCCTGTCTATCGCTCCATGTGGTGCGATAGCCAACAGTCTCTTCAATGGTAAGAAAGTGGAAACCTGACACGTGGCTTTGCCCTTTTCTCCTCAGCTCCTCTTGCTCTACCGCAATCTTATCCGACTGTTTTGTACAACGCTTTTAGTAGGCTTTTTAATAAAGCTCGACCTATCACTTTGCAGATGTTCTGCTCATTTCCAGCACTTCATTCATGATGTAAGAGCTTGTTTGACCCGTGGGAATATTGTCTTTCACTTCATTTGAATGTGTTCTGTTCCTAGACACTCTGGAATTGTATTACATCGATGCCAATGGCACCAAAACTGCCATTCCTCTGGTGAAGAAGGGCATCGCATGGTGGACGGACAAGCATGTGAAGTTCAGGAATCCCGGTGGAAACGACAACAACCTCACTGCAGCTTTCCAAGGTGATTTTACCGCACTGTGTGCAGGACTTCTCTGGCCTGTAAGCAGTTGAGTTGCTGTCCCTAACTTCGTCATGCCTCGTCCTTCCTCAGGCACAAGCAAGCCAGTGAACTGGAGGAAGCCCGTTTATGAGCTGGAGCCTTCTGACACTGACAACAATGGCTTCATCAACGAGGACTTCATCGTGTGGATGCGTACGGCCGCCCTGCCCACCTTCCGCAAGCTCTACCGCATCATCCAGAAGAAGGCCAGCATGACCCCCACTCTACCCAGTGGCAAATACGTCCTGGAGGTCACCTACAGTATCCTTTTTAATGCCAGCTATAAACCCCATACTGTCTAATCCAAACTAGAGGCTGTCGAGCTGCTCTCCATGAGCCAGATGCATCTTACTCCTGTTTGAAATTCCACAAAGCAATTATTTTTTATGCACACACACACACACACACACACACACACACACACACACACACACACACACACACACACACCCATTTTCTCCCCTATAGAGAGCCAAAGTGAATGTCACTTCCACTTACCAAGTAAAACTATTTTTATACGCATTTTACGAAATGTCAATGGAAAATTAAATGGCAGATGAAAATCTCTTGTACAGTGCTGAACCAGGAAGTGACGTTCCACTTTGGCTCTCTATGTATTTGGCCAATTCCCCCTGCTGCTCTGGTCGCTGCTCCACCCTATGCCGATCTGGGGAGAGCCGTGACTAGCACTATGCTTCCTCCGTCACATGCGCAGTTGCCAGTCGCTTCTTTTCATCTGATAGGGGGAACTTCACCGGCAGGACGTAGCACGTGGGAGGATCACGCTATTCTCACCAACACACACAGTCACACACCCATCTTAAAAGGCAGAAAGTGGAACTGCAACAGAGAAGAGAGATTTATCCTATTTGCCCAAATTAAATTGTGGGCTGAGAAAATGTGCATTTAAACGGAAATGATTGATTTTCTTTATTTAAGTGTCATGCTTCGAATGAAGCCCAGCCCACATGGGCTTACAGGACACTTTTACTGTTCATCATTTAAACAAACAATGATCAAAACATAAAACCAACAGAAAACACCCAAAATACATACAGTAAAGTTGTACAGCATGAAAACCACCACCTGAACCTACTTAAAGAGCTGTGCTTGCCTTCTATTCCAGGCCCTAGAGATAAAGTTAGCAGTCTTAAATACCTCAGTCTTAAACAACCACTCCAACTTCTGGCCATCATCTGCCCAGAAGAGCTCAGGTCTTTGCTTTTGCATTTCGTCAAATAAGGAAATCATCAAATCATCATATAAAGTACAACTCATTTTCAACATCCTTTAGATCACAGACATTGCATATCCTGTTCTCCTCTGGTATAGCTGTGAACCGCCCTACTTCAATGGCAAGAGGCAGAATACCAATTCTCAGCTGAGCACATAAAGACCTCTGGTTTCTGGTTAGAAAGGAAGTGACATAGGGCTCAGGACCAAAACGCTGCTTCATCTGAACATATGATCTAAGCTTAGGTTTAGACCATATGTCGTTTGCCCATCCCTCTCTGTAATTAAGAGATAACTTTTGTTTCAACATATTAACATTACAGCAAAGCATGTTGTGAAAAATATATGCCAGGTCTGCCTCTCTAAGAGTAGAACAAATTTCCTTTATCCAGGGGTGACTGTGAGCCTTGTCCCAGTTGAAGACCTTCTTTGTTAACCTACTCTCTGGCATATTAATGAAGCGGTTCCATAGCCGTATCATTTCTCCCTTTAGTCTAATCTCCACCGGTTCCCAACCCATATCACCCTGTATGGCAAGAATAGGGGCAAATGCATGTACCCCAAGGAAGCATCTTATGGCTCTATTCTGGATGGAATTTACTTTTTTGGCATCCTTGCAACCCCATACTCCAGCTGCATAACTAAAAATGGGACAAACACATGCTTCATAAAGCTGTGAGTATGTGGAATAGCCAATGTCTTTACAGAATTTCACTTTACCTATTATTGAGCCAACAGCTCTTCCTGCAGAGTCTGCCAAAATTCCAATCCCGGAATCATAGGACATAAATTCATCCAGAGTAAAGCCCAAGTATTTATAAAAATCTGTATATTCTAGAGGCAGTGTTCCAAATAAGAAATTCTGCAGAGATCTTACAATATCCTTTTTTCTGAAGTGCATGATCTGAGTTTTACTCTGGTTGATCATAAGCCTCCATTTAGAGCACCAAAGATAAACAATATTCAACATCTTCTGCAGGGTGTTTCCTGACTCTGCCAGGAGGATTATATCGTCCGCATAAAGTAAACATCCTAAAACAACATCATCCAATTGTATCCCTAAACCAGAATTTTTTATCTCCAGGGCTAGATCGTTAACAAAAATGGCAAAGAGCGTGGGGGATAAAACATCTCCCTGCTTCACTCCAAATGGCGTTGGGAACCAACCAGTAGTCATATCATTCACTTGAACACAGGCTACAGGAGCCCGATACAATGCTTTGATAGCTTTGTAAAATTTACCATCAACACCAGCCTGGATTAGTTTAAAGAAAAGCAAATCTCTGTTAACCCAATCAAAAGCCTTCTGGAAATCAATAAAGCATGCATAAGTAGATTTTCCCTCTTGAATTCTCGCTCTAATAACTGTAGTTACAGTGTATATATGGTCAATACAGGCCCTATGCTTCCTGAATCCATTCTGTTCATCAGCAAGTAAGTCAGACATCTCCAAATAATGTGAGAGCCTGTTGTTCAAAATACTTGAATACATTTTGTAAACGGTACTCATGAGACTAATGCCCCTATAATTTAAAGGGACCCTTGGCAGATTTAGGAATGGGCTTGATAATAGACTTATACCAAAGAGAAGGAATAATACCATATAAGAAACATGTCCTAAATAAACTGAGCAACACAGGAAGAACCTTAGGAGATTTAAGAATTTCATTGTGAATGCCCTCTATCCCCGCTGCTTTTCTATTTTTTGCTTTAGCAATGGCCCTTGTAACTTCTTCTAAGGTAAGATGACCATTTAGGAATTGGTTTACAGTGTACCCATCCTGATCCATCTCCCTCTCATGGGCATCTTTGGTATTACTGATGTTGACCAGAGTACTCTCATCAAAAACTGGTGGAATACAGTCTCCTGAAAACAAATTGGCAAATTCACTTTCCCATATCTTCAAAACACTTTCAGTCTCATTATCCAAATCCCCATTAGGTAATCTTACCTCCATTGGTATTTTAACAGTTTTCTTAGGCCCCAAACGATTAATTTCACTCCAGAATTTTTGTGGATTGTTAGACTGAAGCTGTTCCAAATGCATCGCTTGACCCCTGTTGAATCTCCGCTTAAAGAAACGTAATCTTTTATCAAAGATGTGTTGGCACCGTTTAAATTCATCCCTTAAACATTTTTTCAGCAATCTGTCCTGACATTTTATAAATTTCTTTTCTGCCATTCTTACATCAGTCCATAATGCATTTAATTCACAGTTCCAAAAGGATTTACCTGACGCCCTGGACTTTTACATAAGCTGGAGGTCTTAGTGGAAGAGTGTCTATCCATCTCTGCATAGAGAACACTGCACAGTAATTTGTAGCAGACATCCACATCCTCCTGAATACCCTGACAAGCCTCAATATTTCTGATCATTTATAGTAAAACAGTGCAACACAACTCAGATGAAAGAAAGTGATCAGGGAAGACTCTAGGTCGCCTAGTTTTGAAAATGTTGGTGCGTTGAACACCCTGTTGTGTTATGCCAGCGTTGCAACTATCTGTTGGATCCACTGTGTGTACTGCCTTTTTATATGACAGGGTTTATATTCACGTCACTGCTGATTGGGTAACACCTCTGACACACCCATCAAACGAGAGACAACATACCTCAAAGTACAACATTTCAAGGAAACATCACGTTCAACCCGGAAACAGTAGCAAAACGGTGCACACAGTTTTCAGATTGAACACACCCCTGATGTCAATATGGACAGACAGGAAATCTTCTCCACCTCTAGGAGGAGAAAAACTGAAACTTAGACCAAAATGTAAACAGCAGTGAGCATTGAGCTTTCCCTCTCTCATCCCTCTCATATTTTTTGGTATAAAGCATCACAGACCAGCTGGGTTGATAAACATGAGTGTGAAGTTTACTGATGTCACATTACATGATTTGTGGATATTGAAGTTCAAACAGAATAAGCTACAGTTTTTTTTTAACACTAATTCCAATACAATATGGGTATATAGAGTTTCAACTTGACAACATAAACATTCTAAATTTCCCCTAGCTTACTTCCTGTTGCAGTGATTGCTACTACAATACCTGATGGGGTTCATTTTCAAACCTTTCCCTAGCAAAGAATTCCAGTGAAACTATTTATATATGATTGAAAATGCTTAACATGTACAAGGTCCATTTAAAAGTGTTGTTTTACAATGTACTTTTCAGTCACTCAATAGGTAATTTCCTTTAACCGTGTGTAATCAGATTACCCTGTGCGCAGCTTCGAAGGCCGGAAGCGTATGATCCTGAGCACCATCTCCTGGATGGGCGGCAAGAACCCCTTCCTGGGCATAGCATACATCACCGTGGGCTCGGTCTGCTTCTTCCTGGGCGTGGTCCTGCTCATCATCCACCACAAATACGACAACCGCAACAACAGCGCCGACATTCCAAACTAACCCCCCGACGGAGCTCATCCTCCTCCACCCCCCTGTCTGCATGCCTGGGCGGCCCTGCAAGGCCCCGTTCTGGACCGCTCGTCTGTTTGAGCCTGAATGTAAATGTGTGTTACATGTCTGTGTAATGTTAGCATACACGCTAATCTCCCGCAAGTGAGGGCTGCAGTCAAGTATCTTTTTTTTTTTCACTGGGCTAATATGTGGGACTGTGAATGCTGGATTATTGGGTTCTGTGTCTCTGCATATGGCGTAGCATCAAGGTGGCTGCTGATAATGTTATTTCTGGTCGTCGGATACATAAATGTGTTTTATTTTCTATTTATACATTATCAAAAGTATATTTTATTTTAGCAGTGCTTTGCGATTGGCTTGATTATTGAAGGATGTACTGTATGTATATTTAAAGTGAGTTTTTGTCCATTATGTATTTAAGCATGTCCTGCTGATGAATGTACAGTGTGTTTCATTGACATACCTCTGGTTCTTTCAGATTGGCTTTAATATAGGATTGAATACTCATAGTGAAATGGTGTACGTGGCGGTAATTACGGGAAATATTGATGTTTAAGAAAAACAATTTGATTTTGTCCTTGCAGAGGCAAGATGACAAATGATACCAAAAATGTGGTTATATGTTGCCTGCTCTCAGCACTGATTGGGCAATTCATAAGGCTATACATACATATTACATACACACACCCATACATATATATGTGTGTATGTATGCATGTGTATGTATATGTATATGTATATATATATATATATATATATATGTTTGTGTATATATATAAAAAATAGGAATTATTGATCAGCTTCTGATATTACAAAGTAACACATGGAGGAATTATACTATACCACTTTAGCCAGGTTTCTGTAAATTGTATATCAGGCTGCTTCTTGCAGATGATAATGGCACAGAAATTCTTCGGTTTTTTATATTTTGAGCTGATTGTTGATTAAATTCTCTTCCATACTTCGATGTTGACCAAATGATATGCACTTTAAAAGTGTCACATTTGTTAGGATATTATTCCCTGCATTTCATTCCACCCTCCTTTATATTGCCATGTTCTATAATTTATCATAAATCTCAGTAAACTGTTTAAATCTGACATTTATGGGTTTTTATAAAGTTTGTAGGTCCTATTAAAGAACTGTTGGTCAATGCATTGTTGTAATAATTAATGATTTAATATCAACTTAGCACTAAGGTGACGGCATTAGTAGGTTATTGTAGATTAGAATAGATGGTAGACTTGTTAAAAAAAACTCAACCTGAACTGATTCTAAAGCAACATTTTCATCAGTCTCCACACCTATGCATAAAGATGACATGTAGTTAACTTTTATAGTAATTTAAGTTTTAGTGTCATATATCTGAATGCTGTTTCAGAGCCTTGTCCACCCTGCCGAGAATACAGTTCTGGGGGAAACACTAAATACAGGAAGTTTTTTGCATGAATATGGTCAAATGTAAATTGTTATCAAATATTGGCATTTGGCTTGAAATGTTGCAAAGGGAAAGATTAAGATTGTGCCATTTAGCAAATGTTTTTATCCAAAACGATTTATTACTACTACTAGGCTACTACTACACTAAATTATTATAATAATTCTGATGCAAGCAGAAGTGTAAGGCGCCAGGAGGTTTTTAGATGTGGTGGATGTAACTGGAAAAGATTTAGACAATATACTGAGGGAAGCATTTGAGAAAACTCAGACAAATGAGTCTGGGTGACAGAATGGACAATATTATGATTTGGAGCACTTTGGTTTGGGTGGACATCGTTTTGTTTTTCACACTGTAAATAGAATACTGTGAAACTGCTAAAATTCAGAAGGTGGCGATAATGCACAAAATGCTGTTTGCCAACCGCCATTAAACATCAGAAGAAGAAGAGGCCACCCAAAGGATTGTGGGAAAGACTGCAGTGTCCTTGCTGTGCTTAACCTCCTAGCACCCCACACAGAACAGAAGTGTGTCAAAATGTACAGACAACTTATGGTAAGTCAGCAATTCCATATGTTTTATTAGCCATAAAACGTTGCCATAACACACTCTTAGCGTTAAATATATAGCGTTAAGTGATAGGTAAAGTACGCCGAAGCAAATCCGGCTAAATGTAAGTAACCTGAACCAACATTATGCTAACGTTAGCTAGCTAGTAGGTATGTAACGCTAGCTAACATGTCATGAAATCAAGCTAATGAATTCATTTAAACGTTAGTTAGCTAGTTGTCAATCTTGTTAGGGCAACGAGACGAGCGTAGAAATGGCTCTCACCACCCCAGTGTTGACCTGTCACATTGCTAGCTAGCTAGCTAGCTAGCGCTAAGTTACTTACCGGATGTAATTTCCCTCACGCTTCGTGTCTTGAGATAACTGGATCCTCAATGCATTGCTTGTGTCACCAGGGTCTTCGGCAGCTCTCCAGGCGGACCATCACCAGCAGTGCCCGCAGACAGGTTGATAACACTGTTAAGGACAAACAGAAACTGTTTCAGGTAATCTCATCAAGTTCAAGGACATCTTCAGTAAACCTATGATGACCTCATTAGAACCTCTGCTGACCTTTTGTAACAAAATTATATGACACTCGTCAGACCCAGTGACAAGTTTGAGCTGAGGGAGCATAGGACTGACGAGATGAATAGTCTAGCTGTAAGGAGAACACTATTTCTTCTTTTGGTACTTAACAGGACAAATGAGACAGATAATATTATAACTAGATTTGAAATAGTTTGATCCTTCCACTGCTCCAAAACAGCAATGCTGACCTGTGAAGCGTTATTGGTAGGAGACAGTATTTTCCACAGTGTGAGGTGGGGGGAAAGCCCATTTCACACAGCTGGGATTGTATTTGGGTTCCACAGAGTCACTCATTGACTATAAACTGTCTGATGTCTGAGGCAGTATAATCAGCCATGTAGCCCTAATTTGGTTAGGTATGTTGGTACGTTTTGTCATTACGTTAAAATAGTAATGTGCTTCTTTGACTTGATTAATAACTTAATATAACTTCATTTGTTTCGTTTTAATTTGTCAATATTTGAAGTCAGAAAAAAGATGCTGTATTTAAATAATGTTACTGTTAAAGTGTGTATTTTATTTCCAGGTTCTGCAGACAGAATCTAATTATATCCTCTTTGTAGCCTGACAGATAAGTATGTATCATGGATTGTACCCCTAGGATGACTTTAGGCTGTAGTTGGGGCTGGAGCTCTACTAATTATGCATGCAGTTTGATAAGCAAAAATCCAATGCCAAATCAATGCTCCAATGTGGCAGGCTTTGCTGCTCCCTGCCTAGCAGTAGAAATCACCATAACTCACACATGGCCGACCCTTGCTTCTAAATCTCAGAGCAATTACTGCTTCTTGGCATACTGTACTGCAAGTCATTGCTGATTTGCCATGGTGACCCAGCGATGAGCTCCAGTTGTATAAATGGTAAGTTTGCCAGCAAACTGTAGAAATGGTGTGCAGAGAACAGCTGGGCCATAATGTTATTGGCAGAGTCGTGTTGTCCTTAATCTCAAGCATTATGCTGAAACACGCTCCTCTTGTGTTTGATATTTATTTCAACAGTTAAAAGTACTGTATTACTCTACAAAAATCACTATCAGACCGTATCTGAACCAAAAACACATGAGGATCAAAGCTCTCAGGCATTATAGTCATTTGGTGGTTGTTTGACGTCCTTCTTTGCTGTTTGTACAGGCGGATAACGGCATGCCGGTCCACCTGAAGGGCGGTACAAAGGACGCTGTTCTGTACAGAGCCACAATGACACTGACAATCTTCGGTATGTCACCATTCCTTTGAGATTTGATGAATTGTGATCACCTCAGATACCCCAGACATGGCTTTTAGAGTCATTATATTTGATGTCAGTAATGTGACTTTATTGGAATGAGTTTGGGAGCAAATTAAGCAGGTTGTAATGTAAGTGTGTCTAGCGACATGTATGTGCATCTTTAATATGTTTCTGTCTGATCTCTCCACAGGCTGCGGATACGTTGTATACGAGCTGTTGACTGCAGCGATGCCCAAGAAGGCATAGTGAACCATGATTGGCAGATTGGACTTTATTTTTAGTGTCTGATTATAACATAAAATGTAATACATAAACTCTCTTCTCTGTTGTGCAGATTTGAAATCTGGGAGATTCTTTGTCCTATCAATAATGTCAATATGTTTCTTGCTTGGGATCAATATTTATTGATTGTACAATTAATGAGCCGCAGATAATAAACAAACAAATCTCGGTTAAATGTGTTTGTTTTTGTAGCTAATTTTCTGCTGCAGTGGTTAAGAACTAGGTCATGAGTTCACATCAGGAGGTAGTGGGCTCGAAGATGGTGGCCCAGTAGTTTGACTTAATCTCCTGTCTCACAGTTAAAGAGCATGGTGCAGGTAAAAAAGAAATTGGGCTCATGATTACAGTGAAAATACTCCAAAAAGACAAAGATCTCCCCCCGCCCCCCCCCCCCCCCCCCCACACAGGCCCCCAGGGTATAAATATGGAGGACAAGGTGGCATTTTATAAATGGGCGTGTGATATAACAACAGGAGTGACATCACGAGGAGAATGTTCTGCTGGGGCTGACACAGGGATGCAAAGTCATGGAGAGTGAAAAAGGTGACCGATACCAGGGCAGACATAAAAACACTCAGAAATCCTCATTTCCGGGCTGAAAAATGTGACTGTCACCTAAAGGTGACTAGTTTGCATCCCTGTGACATCACAAGTGTTATTTCCATGAGACGGACCAGTGCCCAGTGGTGGTTACTAAAACTAGTCTAAACACAGCTATGTATGATTGAAAAAAATGTTTTCCCCCCGAAATCCAATTTCTATATACCCCTTCCACATATGAATGTAATGTGGTCTCCAACCTGCACCATGCTGTTTAAGGATCCTAATATAAACATCTGTCACTCATTGTGCTGTTGGTGGAGTATCTAATGATCAGTGTTTAGCGTATTTAGATTTAGTAACTAAATTACTGAAATTTAAATGGCTACTTACTAGGGCTGCCCAATTAATCGTATTTTCATCGTCACCGCAATAACACATCGCAAAGACTGCCTGAAACGCAATGAATAACAAAAGTCATTTTGTCTTGTGTTGTAAATCCAGCGTACACCTTTCCCTTGCAACAGTGCGCTCCGCCCCTCTGCCAAAGCCCAAACATGCTGTGTGTAGTTTCAGCTAGAGACAGTGTGTATTTCATTTCTTTATTCAGTGGGCATAGGCTATGTTTGGGGACTTTGTTAGCATTATTAAAGCAGAAAGACATAGGAACTGTATAGCTAATATGCATACTTTAATATTTGTTGATTTATTGCAAGTCGTATCATCATCACTATATTGAACAATGTTATCGCACATCGCAGATTTTTCTCATATCGTGCAGGCCTACTTACTAGTTACTTTAGGACTTGAAAATAGCAGACAACTTCAGAGGATTATCCAGTTGATCATCAGAGCTAGATCTGCCTGGCAAAAATGCCTTGAGTAGGCTATAAGCCTCCCCAATAAGTGAATGTTCAAGTAGCTATCCCAGAGAGGTACAATGATGGATACTAATTTTACAATATGTCTCGTCCCACACTGCCACAGCAACACTAAAATGTGTGCATTAATAAGAGAATCAAAGCAGACTTTTCAGAAATAACGCAAAATGTACTTTCCGAATAACACATTTATTTTTATAAAGTAATTCATTTGTGAGAGAAGTAACTAATTACTAATTTTCCAATAACTTGCCCGACACGGCTACGGTTACGGTTTATTTATCATCTGCAGTAGACATTGGTGCGAAGAGCTTAGAGTAGTGTGTAATTCTTTGTTTCGAACACTAGAGGGTAGTAACAAACAACAATCGGGCCTGCAACGCTTTCATTTTGGCAGCAGATGGTCAGGCTGCTGTTGAATTCTATTCGCTAAAGTTATATTTTCTAGTAAAGTGATGTTAATAGCTCATTATAAACACGGTGAAATAAACTTCATTTAATTATGATGATTATATAGGTATATAGCCTATAGCCTACCGGTATCTAGCTATATATATATATATATATATATATATATATATATATATATATATATATATATATATATATATATATATATATATATATATATATATATATATATAATGTGTTGTCACATTCGATGCATTAATCAAGAGAAAGACCTCGTGGGATTTTAAAGATAAAAGTAACAACTTTTAATAATTAAGCATTTGAACAAGCCTACCCCAAATAAAAGGTCTGTTGCGCTTATCAATTGAACAAAGCCTTTTCCTCAACGCTGCCCCCCGTCGCCCCCAACTAGTCTGACAGTGGAAACAGATCAATTCGCCAAGCCAAAGGAATGCAGAGAAAAATGCAATTTCCCAAAAAAGTGCGTAGCTACGTCTCTGGGAGGACATGCATCAACTGACGGGCAGCGGTTTCGTAAGAAAAAAAAAATGATGGTAAATTGAGAGTTTGGGAACTGCCCCCCTATTAAGTAGCTGATGGTGGAAAGTGTCTTCCCACTTGGAAAGAGGTTTTTCCTTCTTGGACATCTGCTGGTGGAGCTTCCAGTAGCCAGAGAGCAGAGAGAGGTGCAGCCGCAGCTCCTGAAATTTCTCTGCTGCCTTCCAGACAGAGGAGAGGGGGACGCGTAAGGAGGCTGCGCTCAACACTGTCCGTTCATTTTTAGGGGCTTGAATAGGTGAGTAAGACTTGACTTAACTTTAACTTTATTTGGCCTTCACCAACGTTTTGACAGAATGTAAAACCTACACGGTGCATTTAGCAATAATTCAGTCGTTTCTTTCTGATTAAAATGGCTTTTGTGGTTTTCAGTCTTATTATATTACACTTAATATTAAATCTTTTATGGATTTTTTAAAATCTGGATTACATTACCGAGTTGTAGAACTGCCAAGAAGCCTTCTTTGTTTTATTGAATTGAATTGAATCTAAATGCGGTGGCATGGATTTGGAATGACTGCAATGTGAAAATAATCCGGCGCGGTGTGACTGATGGTCCATGATGATTTTTCAACAGCAGCGTGGGGATATTGAAGATATTAAATTATTTTTTATTGTTTTATTTTTTCCCTTGAGGAGATGGGCTCCTAAGGGCCAAGAGAGAGTTTGGCCCCTGACTGCAGTTTGCGTCTTGGTGCACCAGGCGGGGCACACAGCCTATAGTAGATGACTGAGGCTGCAGGCATTTTTTTAAGCTTATAGGAGAAATGGACAGGTCTACTACAGAGGCTACACTTTCTGGAAAAGCGCTTCAATCACTTTCATAAATCTTTGAGACAGTTGAGATGTGGCTTGTGCAAAAGTGGATGAATATTCCCTCAATGTTTTGTGCATTCAGTGTATGAGTTCAGCTAAACTTAAAAGTCCCTATGGCAATATTATACAGTATATCATAGGATATTATAGGCTAAATAAAATCGCCATTAGGCCTATAGAAATAATTTTGTAAGGCAACCTAATTCGTAGGAGCTACTAGTAAATCCATTTTAAGTATCAACAAATTATTTGATGTTCACAGTTGAAAACCACCTTTGAAGAGGGTTCCCCCTTCTTTTTACAAAGTGAATCACACAGAAATGACCAGTGTCAAGCCAGCCTGAATAAAACATTGCATTTCCGAGAAAAGTCAAAATAGAATCTTTATTGATGAGCTTGTATTGAGATGTTTTTTTTGTTTGTTTGTTTGAGAATCCTTTTACATTGGTGCTAGTTAGTTAATGTTAGGTGCCCTACTGTAGGCAATGGCAAGGTGTGGCACTTGCGGTATAGGCTAAGCAAGCGGGTGTTTCAACCAATTCTGGTTCAATATTCTTACTGTCTTAATTTTATTTTTTGACCTCTACTGTTTATTTCCCTTTTATCACATCAGAAACTCTGTGCTAGGCTTTGAGAATTGATTGAATTTTCAACCACAGGGGGTGTCAATTGCATTGACTTGTACATTGATTTTATCATCACAATGGAAAATAACTAGATCAAGCAATAGCTAGAAATCTATTTGGAAGATTAAAAACACACACTGACACATTCGGGGGCCAATGATCCCTCTCAAAATCAGTAATCAATCATTGCTGCATAAAAGCAGGTTGACATTTTTGGTGGCAAATCATATTAAATGCAGAGACAACTTAAGTTTTAGCAAAATGATACCATTGACAACTTGAAAACGAAGAATAGATCTATGAAAAAGCAGCAATCTGTAGCAAAGGAACCCCCCCCCCCCACCCCCCCAAAAAAGTCCTTTATTTTGATACCATCTATTGCCGCTCACCCCATTGTTCAGTCCTTTTTTCCAAGTGATAATTCTGCTTTTGTTTTGAAGGCAAAATAGCCGAGCTTCCGCTCACACTCTGTCTAAATCTGTCCAATTTGACGCAGCAGTAAATTAGACCCCAGTTTGTCCCTTGGCATTTGGCCCCTTGCAGGCAGACCAGGTTGTGTTACAGACCCCTGGCTGTGCCCAGTCTACAGCTGAAGCCCAGTGTTCTGCCTCTGTCCTCAGACTGATTGATGAGCTGCTGACCCCCCAGGGCCAAACATGAAGATCGGCCTGTCAGTGGCCACTGCTGCCTTCCTCGCAGTCCTGTTCAGCTCCGTACAGGCTCAAGGTAAATGACACCAGCACCCCCCACAGTCCACCAACACATACTGTCCCACTCTACTCTACTCTCTCTCTCTCTCTCTCTCCCCCTTCCCTCTCACCATCTGTTGTTTGATGTTACAGTGATTAGTTTTTTGTTTTTGTTGTTGTAGTTTTTAAGTCAGACAGCCATTACATGGAAACACTGCAATAAGTATATGTGTTAATCATCTGAATAAAGTTATTCCCAGCTTCATGTGTATGATGTTTGACCGTGTGTGTATGCCAGACTTACTGTCTGATTTCCTGATGTTTTTCATTCATCCCCCACTTGCAGCGTATTTTGTCCGATTTGCAGTCTAGACTCTAGACACATTGCTGTCTTTGATGTAAAATCCAAATCCAGATCCCACTTACTTTTATTTAGGCTGTAATTTAGTCATCTAAAACCAATACCCCAGGCATCATTTTCTCATTCCGATTTGGCAAAGATAAGCAACCAAGTACACTGAAGTTTATTTAAATTACAATTTACAATTACACGTCTTTAAACAGCAGGGCATGGACAAGGAGCAGCAGAACAAAAGCCATTTCACGGCTAAATGTTCCTCTGTAATCACTTCATCAGAGCTGTTGCTGTTGTCGCTTTGCTTTTGTGATAGTGAGGGTCTGCTCCATGTCCAACACCAAATTTGGTGGAAACATTGACAAATCCATGGTAGGCCTAATTATGAATAGAAATGTAAGATCACTTATTTTCAACTTATGATGATTATCTTGAGGTTGCATTAGATTCTTGTAAACCTATCTAAGTCTAATTTGAAGTGGTTAGGTTACAGTGGTTGATATAAAAGTATTGTATTTAGTCATAAATCTCTCTAAGTAAGACATTTGTTTTTAATTGTTACAAAAAAGCATGAGGTCTTCTGTGCTTATATAGTATAATTGTTGCAATAGTAATTATGTGCTTATTACATGCTATAGATGTCACATGAGCTGATAGACTGTTATAATCTGTCAATAATTTTGACAAAATATGACAAAGTAATTTCATATGCAAACAATTTTAGTCCAACTAGTGAATATGGCAATATGGTATGGAACATTTCAAGAATTGTTTTCCTCCTGAAAAGCTGCCCGGCGGGGAGAGAGAGGAGCCGAACGTCTCCTCTCATATATCTTCACTCACGGAATGGAAAGACGTAATATGAGAATCACAAATTAATCCTCAGACAGCGCAAAGACAAAGAGCCTTTCTCGGGCTTCTTTTTTGCGGGCATTCGCAAAAACGCTGAGTTGCAATCCATATGGAAAGTTAATATGCAGTAATGTTTAATGTCAGCACATGTTGTGGAATTACTTTGGCATCTGTCCGGCCTCTTTGGGAGAGTCGGTGTTCTTTCCTCCTCTGCTCGGTCTCTCCTCCTGGCAGTAGGTCTCTCCTCCTGGCAGTAGGTCTCTCCTCCTGGCAGTAGGTCTCTCCTCCTGGCAGTAGAGCAGGCCTGGCTGGCTGGAGGCTGAGGTTACACAACAGTAGCCAGGCTCTGGCCTCTGGGAGCCATGGGGGTGTCCCTTTATTAGGCACTGATGGGACAGACATCCATATACCTGACAAGAGCAACCTCAAGTCCCAGCACACCAGCGGTTGTTATTTCATCTTTCTTCCTCTAGGGCTTTTTATTTTTTTAACACAACACATAAGGTCAAATAAACTGTAACAAACTGACTAACAAAATTACATGTCCATGTCTTCTTGCGATGAAGAATCTTGGGAGAGGCAAGCGCGTTGCTCATGTGACTGAAGACCCGCCTAAAACCTTCTTACAAATGTTCTCATCCACCGTCAGCTTCACACCTCACCATGCTACACACATGCACACACACACACACACACACACACACACACACACACACACACACACACACACACACATACACACACATACACACGCACACACACACACGCCCCTTACCAACATGTCAAAGTGCGTTTGGTGTCGGCGATGAGTACTCGTGGAGAAATGAGGGGGGGACCGGCCCATCCGGGCTCCTTGAGTTGATATGCCAGGTTGGTGATCCTCCATGCCAGCTTTTTACGTTTTCGGTGGGCTCCTGTTTGTCATCTGCCTGTGCATTCAGTGTCCCACGCTATGGCTTCCTCCTCCAAGTGTATTTTACAATGATATTCTTGCGTGCCATGGGCAACTTCTCCTGTCTAACACATGCATGCATCCACATGGCAAAGCCCTTTATGATCTTGATATGTTCCAGTCTTTTGCATGCATGCTTTACTTTTCATCATCCCCATTATGGACAAGTGGAAGAATTAGGGCCTATCTAGCAAAGTAATGCAACCCAATGTTGTTTGCATAGTGATGATTATATTGTGTTAACCTCTTTTAGCACTGTAATTATCTTGCGTACTAACCTGAGTTTACTTTGTTCGGCTTGTCTTACTTAAACTCTTCAATAGCACATTACTGCAATGCAAGCTAATTTGCGATGTAATAATATACCATTCCAGCAGAGTCATATAGAACGGTAGGATAACGTTAGGCCCCAAATTGTTGCAATTTTTTTAATACTATCCTCTACACTTTAGTGATAATGAATTATGAACTCCAGGCAATGACCCCCCCCCCCCCCCCCCCCCCCCAATTGAAGGACATAATTTTGGTATTCAACTATTCCAATCATTCTACCATACTTGTACATATAAACAACACATATTAATTATTAACATCCCTCCTCCTTCTTTAATCTTGGTTTAAAAATTTCTTTGCCACTAGTTTGCCAAAGCTGCATGCCAAGATCCAGTAAGAAAGAATATCATTTTAAAATATGTTTGTTATCTGTTTGTGTGGTCCCCACTGTACATGGAAACTACCGGCCAATCCATCAAAGTTGTTGAGCCAAACAACTTTCTCATGTACATGATGCATGACGCTGTGATCCAGTCAGCCCCATGTGGAGACGCGTGGTCTTGCCCCACTGTCGATGTCTTCCTGTGTTTATTTCAATGTACACACTTGTGTCTCTCAACAGCCTCTTCATTTTGATTTGTCCAATTTAGTGTCTCGTCCCCTCACGCCTTCTCATGCATCACGCTGCCAATGAAAAGAACGTACACAAGAGTCCCCAGCGACGAATTGTGTATTCTTTTTGAGAGGTTTGCAATGGATGTGTGCCAATCACTTGTGTAAAGAGTCTAAATAAACAACAAATCACTTCTTATCTTTTAAATATGTTTATATACCTTGTATATATAACATGTGGCGTCCAATTCCGTCAGTGTTACTTCAACAACTACCTGGCAACCTTGATTCCATTGTATAATCAGTAACTTATGAATGAAATGATTCTTGTACTTCTGTGATGCTGAGAGCAGCTCCATTATGAAGGCAGTTTAATTAGTGGGCGGGGCATGCATTGTGATGACTGCACTGAGCATGCGTTGGATGGTTCACTCCATGTTTGCACTCTGGTAGAGTTTGTGTGGAGTTGTCCGCTGCTTGAGTTGCTGGCCTCCTCGGTTGCGCAACTCAAACAAACGCCATTTTTCCTCCAAAATGGCTTCTCACCACTTTTCCAGTGTTGTTACATGTTCTTTATTTGTCACCGTCACAAGTGGATGTCAGTTCTATTCGTCTGTCCCCAACAATGAACAAGTCCGCTTCAGTCATGAAGTGTTTGTCGTTGGGATCAATGTGAATGCCTGATTTAATTTAAAAAAAAAACTTTTGATTTGAACATAAATATCACAGTAGTCATACACAGCTTTATGTTTGCAGTGATTTAACATTGTTTCACCTCTTGTTTGCAGTGCAACCCCCTTCAGACTTGAACTTTAAAATTCTAAATGAAAACACTGTGCAAATGTCATGGACAAGACCCTCAACAAGGATAGAGGGCTACAGAATACAAGTAATCTCAGACACAGGTCAGTATAGATTCAACACTTAACTCACTGATCACATTAATAGTATTGAATAATTCTACTCTATTTTATCTTGGAAACCATTGTAACGGCAATCTCTCCATTCCTTCTCCCAGATGAACCGCCCAGAGAACTCAACCTCCACTCTTCTGACACTACGACCTCCATCACTGACCTGACCCCTGACCTCGACTACTCTGTGTCCATAAACTCCTATGATGGCACCGATGAGAGCATCCCCATCTTTGGACAAATAACCAGTAAGTACCGTACACGCTTATTGAGATTGTTTGTCAAAAAGTTCTTAAGTTCCTTAAATTGGGTCATATTGTTAAGTGATCAGAACAGCAAATCTTATCATTGACATGTAAGTACACAGTTATGCTTACCCAAGCATAACTGTGTACTTACACATCAGTTAGAAGCATAATAAGCTACTCTTCTATTTGAAGTAAGGAGTTTTCTTATAATGCGAGAAGCTTATAAACAGAATGTGTCCTTATCTCCAGAAATAACCCTGTGATACTGTCACAGTCAAATTTTCCATTTTTATTCAATTCATTTTATATGGAGCTGTTCATTGGTCTCACATCAAAGATTATAACGGGCTGGGACAGACTCCTTCTTTTTTCTGGCGATGGCAAACCGTAAGAAATCACATCTGTTTATTGAAGCCTGAATCACTTACTGTTTATAGCTAATGTACCAGAAAGATATGTGTTTGTGTGTATGCGGTTTTCGATGCTGTCGACCGGCTTTTATGACGTGTTGATTCTCTTGCCTTTTTCCGCTGTGAAAAGGCGCACATGAGACAGGGGCATTGCTAACGCCGCGACTGTGTTCTGTGTTTCAGTCCAGTCCAGCAACTCCAGCGGACATGTCAGGAGGCCACAGTCAGATGCAATCAGTGAGTATGTTTACTAAAGTGTCAACCAAAATCTGAACAGGGCCTGTCCTTTCCAATTCCTCCTCCAGATTCACTCTTTTTATATCAATGTTTTTCCATAGGACTTCCATCATAATATTCCCCCCCGCCGGAATAATTTGCTCAGACCTACATTTTACTTTCTGTTGAGTTGTCACCGGCCGGGCAGACGGGGCTCCGGCAGTGGCTGGGAACGTACACATTAGTCCCCTTAATTGAAACCAGTCTGCACATCAAAAAAACACAGGAGAGGAAGGCTTGAAGCAAGGAGACAGGGGTTCTGTTATGCGTCATGTAGTGAAAGGGGGGAGGGGGGGGGTGAAACCTCTCCACTGATCCCAAGCAAAGTGGTGATGTCACCGTTTTGCCACCTAGCTGCGAGTCTCGTTCCCTTAACTGTTAAAAGATGTGGAAAAGCATTACTGCTCTTGATCAGATGTCCCCTATTTCAACCTGTCCTCTGGCCCTGTCCGAGAGTCCGCTCTGTGCTGAGCAGCAGGGAGACTCACTTTTTCCCCCCGCCCTGTTGATTCTTCTGCTGGAAACTGCACCCGTAGGTCCAGATGCTCCTAAACCCTTATTTATGGTAAAACGCTCATAGCGCTCCTTTCACAGCCACTGTAATTGTGTGACTAAACCCCTACTTTGATGACTTCGTTTTGACATTAGGAGACAGAATTTGGAAAAAATAAATAAAATAAATAATAACATCCTTTAAATTATGAGCCTTATGAGATGTGAGGGACAAAATTCAGAGTCAATGAGACCTAGGGGAATGAGGATTTAAGTCCATCCACATAAGTCCTGCCAATTATTTCAATAGAGTCATCTTAAATGTTCCAGAGAATTTCATCATGATTTAAAGCCCACTGGGATTTGAAAGTATAAAACTGAACATTGCCTGTGAAACCTTTGCTGAATGTTTAGTCTATAAAGCCACATTCTTGTCTCTGCTGGAATGACTCTACCAGCCCACTGTTTGGCACCGGTCTTCATTGGCTGATATTTCCTTTGATGTCAGAACGCATATCTCTGAGCCATCCAACAAACTGTCAGGGATTTGATTTTATTTAGACAGCCAGGATGAGACATGTGCCAAAGCAAAAATATAGTTCCAAGACCAGGGTGTTACTACCATACCTTGGCACCTTCGGTTTCACAGGGACCATATTCGACTGACACATTTCTGGCCTGAGAAAAAGCCTGGTTCTGGGCACAAATGATGCGCTTCCCTACGTTTCAAGTTTTTTCATCAAATCTCAACCCAGTAGTAAAACCCAAACTGGTCCTAATCTGGATAAACCAAGCAATGGACTTGGGTTGATCAGTTTATTTTATGAGTATTTCATTTTTGCATGGTTCCATTACATGAGGTGACTATTTGTCCTTTCTCCATCCTCTGTCCTCAGAGTGTTCGGTCAGTGCGATAGCAGATCTGGTCTTTCTGGTGGATGGCTCTTGGAGTGTGGGTAGGGAGAACTTTAAGCACATCCGTACCTTCATCAGCGCCATGGCGGGGGCCTTTGACATTGGCGAGGAGAAGACGCGGGTGGCCGTGGTCCAGTACAGCACAGACACCCGCACAGAGTTCCCCCTCACCCGCTACACCAAGAGAGGAGACCTGCTCCGGGCCATCAACACCCTGCCGTACAAGGGAGGAAACACTATGACAGGTAAGGATTCTTTAGAGGGAGGACCATTTGGATGGACCAAGATTTATTGATGCCTCCTAGTTAATGATCTACAAATAAATACGCTTTTCAGAAGCTCCAATGTTTTATGGAACATACAGTATATGGGCCAATATGTCCTAGCACAATTTTGAGTGTTGGCTTCTTTCTTCATTACCTTAATCTTCCTTTATGGGATGATACAGTATATGACTTAATAATAAACATCTGCTTGCTCTCTCTAGGTGATGCCATAGATTACCTGCTGAGAAACATCTTCACAGAGGCGGCTGGATCCAGGAAAGCTTTTCCAAAGGTAGCCATGATCATCACTGATGGAAAATCCCAGGACCCAGTGGAGGAGTATGCTAAAAGACTTAGGAACATCGGAGTGGAAATATTTGTCCTAGGTATGGTTTATTATTCACTGTTTTGTTGAATACTGCTCTCCCCATGTGAATGTCTGCCTGTTCTTGGACACTGCTTTATTTTCCATTGGTTTTTGGTTGCGAGATCCCTACTGGATGTAGTACAAGTCAAGGAATATGTTTTTCTAACATACACATGATGTTGAAAAACATTGAAGTAACGGCACTCTAGCACATGTGCAATGCAGCCGCTGAGTTCAATCCTTCTGACGTCATATTGCTGCGCTTCGTGTTTCATCATTCAGGCATCAAAGGAGCGGATGAGGATGAGCTGAGGGAAATGGCCTCCACACCTTACGGCAAACATGTGTACAACGTGCCAAACTTTGACCAGATCCAGGAGGTGCAGAAGCAGATCATCACAGAGGTGTGCTCTGGGGTCGATGACCAGCTCAACTCTCTAGTCAGCGGAGAAGAAAGTAAGTCAATTGATCTTTCATTGTTTAAGGTCAGGTTTAGTACTACATTAGTTGGGGGCCTTTGATTTTGACATTAAATGAACACCATACACCCCAGCAAACATTTCAACATTGAATTGATGTTTATACGACGTAAGATTCTCCCACCTGTCACCTGTCACCTTCACCCTTCACCCCAACTCGTTTTTGTTTCTTGCCATTTCCCCTTAGTGGTGGAGCCAGCCTCTAACCTGCAGGTGACAGAAATTGCCTCCAAGTCAATGAGGGTGACATGGGACGCCTCCCTGGGTGACATCTCAGGCTACAAGCTCACCCTCACCCCCATGCTGCCCGGAATGAAGCGCCAAGAGCTGTACATGGGAGCCACCCAGACGTCCATCAATGTCCGTGACCTTTCCCCCGAGACAGAGTACGAGATCTCCCTTTACGCCCTCAAAGGTCTGACGCCCAGCGAACCCGTCATGGCCATGGAGAAGACACAGCCTGTCAAGGTGTCGACAGGTGAGCTGCTTTGTTGTGGATGCTTTACCACCTCTCCTTGTCTCCTTGTCCAAGTTAGATACATCCACACGCAATCACAAAGTCCCTACAGACACACACATATCCCCTTCTGTTTCATCATGAAGGCCATACAAGGCCACATAACCCATGCTTTCCTGTCTTTACCCAGAATGCTCTCTGGGAGTGGATGTGCAGGCTGACGTGGTCCTGCTGGTCGATGGCTCTTACAGTATTGGATTACAAAATTTTGCCAAGGTCCGTGGCTTCCTGGAGGTGCTGGTCACCTCCTTTGACATTGGACCCGGCAAGGTGCAGCTTAGCTTGGTCCAGTACAGCCGCGATCCCCACACTGAGTTTGCCCTCAACACCCACCATGACACTAGCGCTGTGGTCAAGGCCGTGCGCACCTTCCCCTACCGCGGAGGCTCTACTAACACAGGCAAAGCCATGAGTTATGTCAGGGACAAGATCTTTATCACCGGCCGTGGAGCGAGAGACAACGTCCCCCGCGTCATGGTCCTCATCACAGACGGGAAGTCATCCGACTCTTTCAAGGATGCAGCGACCAACCTGCGGAATGCTGATGTGGAAATCTTTGCCGTTGGTGTGAAGGATGCAGTGAGGTCAGAGCTGGAAGCCATTGCTAATCACCCGGCGGACAGCCACGTCTTTGAGGTGGAGGACTTTGATGCCTTCCAGAGGATCTCCAAGGAGCTGACTCAGTCCATCTGTCTGAGGATTGAACAGGAGCTACTCAACATTAAGAAGCGGAGTAAGTAGGATGGTTGTATATCTGTACAAGCTAATCTAAGCTCTAGGTCAGTTTGTTGACCTATACCTTAGCTATATAAACATGCTCAAAAGTGCCTGGCTTCAGTTCTGGTTTTGCTCAACATAAAATGCATCCAGTGTGTAATTTACACACTGTAAATTACTGTAAAAATCCTCCATGTTAGCATGTTCGACATGCTAACATGGACATGACATGACATGACATGTCCATTGTTCATACTTCATGACACTGTACTAGCTTACTGGCTGGCCGGTCCATAGGTCTAGGTCTAAATGGCAAAGAGCCAATGCAATCAAGAAAAAGTGAAATACAGCAGCAGGATAAACACTGTATAAAATCTGATGCGTTCAGACAAGGAGACACAAGCAAAACATTCTCAACTCACTTGAGGTTAGCCTTCCTACCAATAGTAGAAACCACATGCTCGCTGTTCACAAAGGCTCCGTGACACCATTTGTTATCATTTACTGTTTTAAAACCTCTGCAGCAACTGGAACAACAGTGTGTTATGACCGGACCATCAATTTGATTCAAAAGCACTGAGAGGTAGTCGAGCCGTGGCTACTATTCCAACAGCGGTAGAATGACATCACTCCAAACACTATGCTTATTGATACTGTCATCCCAAAACCCAGAGCAATTAGTGAGTCTAGCATGTCGTGCTTGACACCTTCTTTTAGCCTCATTAGCTGAATGTGTAGGCTACAGTTATGCCAGAGCAGTAATAGAAGGCTATGGACAGAGACGAAGAGTTAAATTAAGCAGAATTAGCCCCACAGAACTCACAGATTTATGGTCTAATAACACTATTTAATTATGTAGATAGTGTTCATATACATCCTAGGATGTTTCTCCTTCAGTCATTACATAATGACTGCAGCCTTAGCAAGGAGGTTGTGTCATCAGATGGTATGATAATACCAATTTATATTTGTAACTTTAAATGGTTCGTGCCAGTTCATTGCTTTCGATGAGGAACATTTCTAACAAGTACCAATTTGTTTTCAGGTCTGCTTCCACCCCAAAATCTGTTGTTCTCGGAGGTTACCTCCAGAAGCTTCCGTACCAGCTGGACGTCTGCTACCACCAGTGTTATGTCCTACCTGGTGCGCTTCCGCAAGGCTGAAGACGTCACTGGAGACTACATTTCCCTGGCGGTGCCTGGAGACACCACCACTGCCCTCCTGCCCCACCTTTTCCCCCTCACCGCCTACGAGGTCAACGTCTTCGCTCAGTATGACAAAGGAGACAGTTTTCCTTTGACCGGTGAAGAGACCACACTTGAAGGTAAAAGGAATTAATTTGTAACTTAGGAGTATGCTAAAAGTGTACACCTTCATAGTCATTAGGATGATGATGTCTGGACTCCCATCTAAAAAGTTATCCCTCTTTTTCAGAACAAGGGACTGTACGAAACCTACGAGTAACGGAGGAGACGACGGACAGTTTCAGGGTGTCGTGGCAAGCTGCTCCGGGTACGGTGATCCGGTACCGCCTGTCTTACATCTCAGTGAGTGGTGGTGGAGAGATCCTCCAGGCCCAAACTACTGGACCTGAGACCACCATAGTGCTCCAGGAGCTTTTCCCCATCACCACCTACCGTGTGTCTGTGTCTGCTGAGTATGCTACAGGCATAGGGGAGGAGATGCAGGTGGATGGCACCACCAAGGAAGGTGAGTGAGGAACTGCTCAACTGTTTTTGTGTAATAAGAAGTAACCCAAAATTCTCTGGCTTAAATCCAATCCACCACAGACTTACTTTATTACACTAGAATGTATACTGTGAATGATTGGCTGATCCATTTTTGTTTGCTTTCAGTCCGAGGCTCTCCTCGCGACCTTCGCGTCTTTGACGAGACCATATCCACAATGAAGCTGGCATGGCAGGCCGCTCCAGGGAATGTCGTTCAGTACCGCATCGCCTATAAACCCGCCGAGGGCGGTGAGAGGAAGGAGATCGGTGTGAAGGGAGATACTACCGAGGCTTTGCTCAAGAACCTCCAGCCAGCCACTGAATACGAGCTGTTTGTTAGCGCTCGATACTCTTCTGGTTTGGGCGAACCTCTTCTGGGCACAGGAACCACTTTGGAAGGTAAGGGAGACTTCTATAATCTCTACTTTGAATGCTCTGCATGGTACTGACTGATTACTGCTATCGCCAATGCGAGACAGAAGTGTGAAGCATGACTTGAGGCTGTGGGCACAGTGAGCGGGTAGGGCTGAGTAGACTAAATGTACTGTGCTCTGCTTCCTTTCAAGAGGCGAGAAACCGTACAGATTACAAAGTATTGGGTGATGTGTAGTTATTGAGATTTTGTTCAAAATATCAAAATGGTCATATTTCTCGACTTTTCACGGATACGAGATCATGCATGGCGTCAAACCGTTGAAGTGAAGCCCATTGTCTCCAAGTCCCTCCAGGAATGGTGCGGTCGGCATTCTTGGCAGCAGGCTGAATCAGAATGAAGGAAGCTGAGCTTTGACTTTGCAAGGATGGTTGAGTACAGTATATGGGCTGTGGTTGGTGAGGAAAAGGCTGGAATGTGGCACTTGATGTCATTCGTTTGGCACAGACAGTGGCTTAGGTTGGCTTTGCCGCCCATGAAGGCAGTGAGATGGAAATGGGTGGGGGGATGCTCGTAAACCAGGAGCACTCATGGAATGGCTTGGAACCATGCTTGGAACAGACAGAGAGAGCCATATGCCTGGCTGCTTCTGGAACGTTAATACCTCTCCATCATATGGTTTATTATTTTACAGTGATTTATAAGACATATGAGGAATGTATACTATAATACAGTGGTTCTCAAATGTGGGTCCGGGGACCCTCAGGGGTCCTTGAGGGGGTTCCAGGGGGTCCCCAGCAAAAAAGGGAATAATTTATTTTCACTATAATTCCATCCATAAGTAACACAATGACAGAATGTATGACGATTGTGGTCATGGGTTTCATACACTTTCTGTAACATCTAAAAGCAAAAATCTTATCAAATGGAGGACCCTCAAACAAAATGTTATCAAATGGGGCTCTGTGTCAGTTTAGGGGTCCCGACATGAAAGAGGTGGAGAACCATGTCCACTGCTATATAAACCTCCCATATTAGTCTGACTATTGGTAAATGCTATGGGTTTGCAATGCCACAGATCTGGGGCTATTGAGCTGTCAGTCATCTGAGTGTGACCAGCAACAAAGGTCATCTCGCTGTACTTCAATGAGAGATGAAGAAGGCAATGTCAAATCAGTGGTTGAGCCTCTTTTTCTGTCCACAGACAGTCCTAGAAGGAGGCTCCTTGCACTTGAGAGAGAGGAGCATCTGCTTTTCAGGAGTTGTCTTTTTCTGTAGGGTCCAGCACAGAGACGAGGAGAGATGTTATTGTCAGGGGGGTTACACCAGCGGGAGGTCTGAGGGTGAGGTGTGTGTTGAGAGAGAGAGATGGGGGGGGGGGGGGGGGGTAGCTCTAGGGGGCTCGGCTACAACAAAGGCACTGTATCCCACATAGAAGAATGTCACATCCCCCCCCCCCCCCAGTCAGTTCTGCTTGTGGCGGCTGAACCAAAGGTCACCAAACCAGGGCAACAGCTCGGGGTCGGGTTTAGAAGACTGGTTTGGAAAGATACAATGCCCTATTCTAGCCTCTGACCTGGGCTATGGTTTGGATTGGAGATCATTTACTTGGTTGTTGGCAAAAGGGTTGACCCAAGACAATGGCCTACTGTAAAGGAAATTGGCCAAACTGAAAATAAATGGGAAGGGTGATAAGCCCCATTTGGCAATTATGACCTCTCACTCTGGTGCTAAGTGATCAGACAGGGGCTCACTGGCTGTTGTTGTAGCGTGAATACAAAATTGACATTGTGTTTTATTCTTCTTCTTTTTTTTTTGTATGCCAAGATGAAAACAGTGCTGTGGCTGTTCTTGTTTCATATGCTACCATATGGACGTGTCTCTGAAAAGCCGTTTGAGCCCACCAGCACACCAAGGCTATTCGATATTCATGTCACCCCCCTGCACTGCTTGCAGGCAGGAGCCAGGTCCCCGGTGCCAGGTGTGTCCTTATTTAATAGGGCCATTTATTACATAGCACAGGGACCTGTGCAGTGTGCAGTGTGCAGTGTGCAGTGGGTTGAATAAGAGCACTTTGACTCATACTCTGTCCTTCTGTGGAGTTTCATGTTGCCATTTTAAATTCACAACCTGACTGATCCACGTTTGTTTATGTTCTGCGAAGTGAAAGAATTGGAAGAAAATACCTTCTTCCTCTTTTTTTTGCTGAATTTTCCATGTTCTTTGTTCCCACGTTGACCAAAATGGTTTTGATTACATAAATGGTTTCCTCAGGTCAAATCTGCACAGTCATCAACCATACACCCCCACAGGAAAAAGCAGAGCAGCTCTGTGCTCGTGACAAAGCACTTTGTATAGTTAGCCCTAATAGGCTGTCATGACGTCAGCACACCTCAACAGTGATCTCATTGTTTTGAGTGCCACTAGCTTTGAGGGACCCTCTCTGTGAAGTCGTCCATGTAGGCGAGAGCTCAGTGGAGGAAAATTGCTTTCACAATAACACCCCTTGTGGCTAACATTGGACAGTAGCCAATACAGAAGTCTTGAGTAGGATTAAATTATAACATCCTGTTGAATCGAATTGACTAACGGAAATAATTGCATCTCCAAGAGAGAGAAGATGTGATTAATAAATGTAATTGCCAAGATGTGCCCAATTACAATGACGCACCTTCTCTCTCTTGGAGATGCAGTTATTTCCATTAGTCAATTAGAATCCCAAATAACACACCTACTCCAGCATGGGGAGAATATTTATTTTACTTACTCTAAGAAGTGGGAGTCTAACCCAACATGTGGAAGGTGTTACCTGAGGAACTTACAGTAAAAGCTGCATGAAATGTCTGTCTGGTCTCAAACTGTTCGCCTCCTTCCAGGGTGGGGCCAAGGACAGACAGAGAGTGGGAGGAGATGAGTAGAGGGAAAAGTAGTGGAAGGTGTCTGTGGACCGCTCTGTTCATCCCTGTAGATCAGTGGTTCTCATACTTTTTCTGTCATGCCCCCTTTGGAGGAAGAAAAAATGTCACCCCCCACCACCCCCACCACCACCACCACCCCAACTAAATGTGACAAAATGGGCCAAGTAGCAAGTATAACTTTATTGAAATAACATCAAGATCACAGACATTTCTTATGCCATTCTTTCAGTAATGTATGTTGTACAAATAAAACAAGTGCAAACCTTTAATCCCACGGCACAGTGGTGTGGCCCCTTTTCCCTACCCCCCTTCCTTGCCCCCCTCATATCCCCCTAGTCAGCAACTCCTCCTACCCACCCCTTGAATCCCAACTCTCTACCACCTTCCTATCCTTACCTACGGCCCCTTTTTCACAAAATTCAAAGAACAGCCATGGGATCTTGATTGATGAAATTGACCACGCTGACATCGTCTTCATCCTAACCCAACACAAATCAAAGTAAATTTACAAGTTTTAGACCCCGGAGTTCTAGAACGCTCAGGCGGTCTGCGTCTGCGGTGTCGTCGTATTTTCTTTACTTGGTTTCTTGTTGGTTGATTACTGTCACACTTTGTCTTGTCTCGGCAGAATCGTGTTTTTCTTTTCTTTTCGTTCCGCTGAAGTATCTCTCACAGCTCCACCCCCCACCCCCCGCAACTGTGATGCCTTTGCCACTGGGAAGCGGGGGGGGGGGGGGGGGGGGGGGGGGGTCTGGCCCCTCTCGTGATTGAGCTTTATATTCCAAATAAAGTGGTTCTTACTACTACTACTTAACATTGTAATTGAGACATAATTCACTGGATCACTGCAATTTGAACTACGCTCAACCATTATTTAAGGAAATGTGTTCGTAGTCTCCCAATCTTTTTTCTTCTTCTTTCATGAGTACATTCCCCTGTCTACATTCATGAGTAATCCAACAAGTAACCATCTGGTTTTTTCAATCGCATCTGTAATCCAAATACTAACACTACTAATCAAAGTACTAGTAAGAGATTACAGTTACCAGATTTTTATTTGTTTTCCAATTATACTCTGTCGGCTAACCTCAAACCTTCAAGTTACACGCAATTAGTGAGTGGCGAAACACCACAGCAGCCTGGTTTGATTTCCCTCTCACATCCTTATGGAAACGGGCCTTTAGGCAATGCCAGGCTCTGTCAGTGGCACTTCTAGACTGGTGGAGAAAAGCAGACTGCCAGGCTCTGTCAGTGGAACTGACAGACTGGTGGAGAAAAGCAGACTGGCAGTGCCACTGACAGAGCCTGTCAGTGGCACTGCCAGTCAGTTTTCACTTGCTTAGAGGTTCTTTGAGGTAAAAGGCTAGACATGGGCATCCCTGGCAGACAGATAGTGAACTGTTCATCTCCGTGATTCAGATGTCTGTCTGAGTGGAACTGTTCATCTCCGTGGCTCAGATGTGTGTCTAGTGAACCAAGAACAACAAGTAAGGGAAGTTTGAAGAGGAGTGCCAGTGCTGAAATGGCACTTCGAAGGAGCTGTGTATTTCATGGAGTGATTTTGGAGGAGCTGGTTCTTTTAACTCAGGGTGTCTGACACTTTTCTTTCCATTTAGGCTTAGGTCCAAAATCACCAATATTCTAAAATGATTTTGATACTTTTCAGCACAAAAGCTGGTCTCAATTGTGGGGTACAGATTGTTTCCTATGCGTTTTTCCTTTGGCGTTTTGATGTTTATGTATTAAGTCAATTATATCTTCATGCTTCTTTAGGCATCTTTGGCTGCAGATGTGAAGGTCATGTCATCAGCACATATCTCATAGATGATCTTCCTTTGCGTCATATGTTTTGTTTTTTGTTTTTTTGAGTGAAATGGGTTGAGGCCTGCCTTGGTGTGTATTTGTGATCTTTGTCTTGCCCAATGCCTTGGTTTGAGAGCAACCTTCTCCTTACAGGGTGGGATGCAGCATGGATGATACTGAGAATCAAGCCCAGATAAGGACATTCGGAATTGTTTTATTAGCCTAAAATGAGATGTGTAGGTCATGTATAGCAGTCATTAGTATGCTTACATAGAATTAAACAACATGCATTTGTAAAGGACTACGTTGCTACGAAGCTTCAGTCAGGTCAGTGGCCCATGTGTTTTATGTATGTGCGTGCTTGACTTCTTGGCATAGGCACTTCCCTTCTCATAGCTTGTCATCTAGTAGTAAGGCCACTGTCTGCAGAAGTCATTATCCTGTGATCCTGTCGCCCTTGGTTCACACACAGCCGGAAAAGTCAGTCAAGTTCATCCTTTGCTGTGTGCTCGGCAAAGCCAATCCTTTGGATGGAGTGATCTCGGCATCTATAAAAGGCCCACATTGTTCTCGCTTGTCCTCCAAATGTGGAACTCTTCATTAACTCCTGGTTGAATTCATTCCTCTTTGTGTCTGGGCTCTACGCTCCAGGTGCAGATCACACTTGGCAGTGCTGCTGTTCAGGAGTAGACCTAGATTGACAGATGGACACAGTGACTTGACTGCCTTTTCTTGAATACAGCTGATTAACAATTCAAAGTTAATATTTCACTAATGTCAGATTTGTGTTGCATCTCATCCGTTGCAATTGGCTGATTCGTCAAACCTCATTCATCCTTGAAGACCACCCGACCACCTCGCTCCTGGCTATGATTATATTGTCATTAGGGTGCTGGCATGTGAGGGGATTGGTGGGTTTGAATGGGTCTCTCTCCTGGAGGTTGTGTGGGACGGGATGTGTGGTGCTCCATCCTGCTGCGGTGGATGCAGCTCCTCTTTGCCGCAGCCAGGCCAGCGTGTTGAGAGTCCATCTCAACGGGGGCATCCTCCCAAGCCAAGCATCTGCTGGCTGCCCATCACCAGACACCACCACAAAATCCCTCTCCTGTATGTCTGTGCCTCTCTCCTTCCCCCACGGTCTCTTCCCCCATGGTCTCCTTCCCCCATGGTTTCTCCTTCCCCCATGGTCTCTCCTTCCCCCATGGTCTCTCCTTCCCCCATGGTCTCTCAGGGAAAACCAGCGAAGGAGAGGAAGGGAAAGGGCCAACATCTGCATTTGTAGCAAACACACATTTACGTATCGGGTTTCCTCCATTTAAATGGAAAATGAAAGTGCTGCGGGGAGAGGTGCTGAGGCCATGTGATTTGTGATGAGTTTTGCAGAGATTTTTCCAAGCCGTCTGATTATGAAGGGAGTAAATCAGCTTGTTCAAACAGACTCTGAGGGGTTAAAGTATGAAGGGAGTAAATCAGCTTGTTCAAACAGACTCTGAGGGGTTAAAGTATGAAGGGAGTAAATCAGCTTGTTCAAACAGACTCTCAGGGGTTAAATATGAAGGGAGTGGTGTCGATGATTTGATTTGACAATTCTGGGGACTGGCTTTTGGCATTGGCCAATCCTGGCGTGTTCCACCCCAAATCGAGTGGGATTCAGCGTGTTGTCGTGCTACGCGAGTGGGATCCGCCGCGAGTACCAGGCAGCCAGCTGCTTCGTGCGGAACGAGCGGACAATCCAATGCATGAGTGCTGCCCGCCCGCCTGCAATCTCCGAGGGGTGACCCCTGACAACCAGGCTTTCAGTTGCGCGCCATTATCGCTATTGCGGTAAATACAATATTCCTGGAATGCGAGTTTTAACGAGCCAGATAAATTTCTTTGCATTCTTAGACAGTACCGTTTTTGTTTTTTGTTCATGTTTCATACAATTGGCCAAGTTAGTAGTTAGTTTATGGGATAGGAATTCTGCCAGATGACAGGCACTAGGTGCCATTTTCTCCTTCATTTGGAAGAGAAAATTATCCTGAAATGAAGTTTGATTGACAGCTGCCATGTCGTGATATGAAATGGGGTAGAAATTTGATAGTACTAGGTGATGTCAGCAAACTGTAGATTACTGTTATGAATGAAATCTTGAAAAATGAACTTTTGATGTGAAAAAGTGAAAATCTAAAGAAATAGATTACTGTTATGAATGAAATCTTGAAAAATGAACTTTTGATGTGAAAAAGTGAGAAACTAAAGAAATAGATTACTGTTATGAATGAAATCTTGAAAAATGAACTTTTGATGTGAAAAAGTGAAAATCTAAAGAAATAGATTACTGTTATGAATGAAATCTTGAAAAATGAACTTTTGATGTGAAAAAGTGAGAAACTAAAGAAATAGATTACTGTTATGAATGAAATCTTGAAAAATGAACTTTTGATGTGAAAAAGTATGAAAAACTAAAGAAATTAGATTTTTGTGATTTCTTTTGCATACATTATTAAATAGGTGCACTGCATACCCAGGTATTTGAACTAAAAGAAAAGAAAAGAAAAGTCATTTTTGGGTTCAGCTTGACTTTAAAGTATGAAGGGAGTAAATCAGCTTGTTCAAACAGACTCTGAGGGGTTAAAGCGGATGGGTGGTTTTCGGTGGCTTATCACTCGCTGTTCATTTTGTCTATTCCGTGTCACGCCCACTTCCTCAAAGTCCCTTGTATCTGCATTAGAACTCAACAGCACCTAGGGAAAGGCATCACTGGGCTGGAGATCCCAAAAGCATTTCAGACCTCATGCCAACATCTTAAGTCCAGTTGTTGTGCGTGCTTTGGAATGCTGCAAAACGCAGCAAAATTAGACCCATTTCTTTTGGTAAACAGGACCATGTTACTTCCTTTCCCCTCCCACTTTCCCTCTGCTCCCCCACTTTGTTTCCCACAGAACTTGGCTCGCCCAAAGACCTGGTGACCAAGGATGTCACCGACACCAGTTTTGTCGTGTCTTGGACTGCGGCGCCCGGCAACGTTCGTCACTACCGGCTCAAGTGGAAGTCTCTTTTCAGCGAGGAGGCCGGAGAAAAAACAGTCCGAGGAGACATCATCGAGACGGTTCTGGAGGGTCTTACCCCAGAGACGCGCTATCAGGTCTCGGTGTACGCCGGCTACGGACACGGAGAGGGGGAGCCACTGGTAGGAGAGGAAACCACAGATGGTAAGTCACTTGGGCTGCTATAACGCTTCCCCCATCTCCTTCTCACTTTCTGGATCCACTCCATATCACTTTCTTTGTAACTCCTCCATTTTCCTTATTTCTTTCTTTCTTTCTTTCTTTCTTTCTTTCTTTCTTTCTTTCTTTCTTTCTTTCTTTCGCTCTCTCTAACTCACTGTTTCTGCCCCTCCCTCATTTTCCTCCTTCCTCCCTTTCCTCCGCACTACATTGTGGGTGCCTCTTCCCCTGATTACCTAAGAAGTGTGCAACTAGAACAACATGATGTAGGCCACCAAAAGACACTATGACCCTGATACCAAAAGACAGTATGACCCTGTGATACCAAAAGACACTATGACCCTGATACCAAAAGACAGTATGACCCTGTGATACCAAAAGACACTATGACCCTGATACCAAAAGACACTATTGACCCTGATAACAAAATACAGTATGACCCTGTGATACCAAAAGACACTATTGACCCTGATAACAAAAGACAGTATGACCCTGTGATACCAAAAGACACTATGACCCTGATACCAAAAGACAGTATGACCCTGTGATACCAAAAGACACTATGACCCTGATACCAAAAGACACTATTGACCCTGATAACAAAAGACAGTATGACCCTGTGATACCAAAAGACACTATTGACCCTGATAACAAAAGACAGTATGACCCTGTGATACCAAAAGACACTATTGACCCTGATAACAAAAGACAGTATGACCCTGTGATACCAAAAGACACTATGACCCTGATACCAAAAGACAGTATGACCCTGTGATACCAAAAGACACTATGACCCTGTGATACCAAAAGACACTATGACCCTGATACCAAAAGACACTATGACCATGATACCAAAACACACTATGACCCTGTGATACCAAAAGACACTATGACCCTGATACCAAAAGACACTATGACCATGATACCAAAACACATTTCATATGTATCTGAACATGAGGGGGCAGCACAGAGAAAACACCTGGAAGGAATGGACAGCCATTTCATGGTACCTTAGAAAACAGATCCTAAATTCACTGAGTGAGTTAAGGTGACCATTTTAAAAGCACAGAACGTAAGCCTAGACTAAGACTTTATTGTCCTAAAGACATCATAACTTAAAGTTTTCATATGCGTATTAAGCTGCAAATACAACTCAAGGGCTAATACTGTAGCTATTTGGGGCAGTTACATAGGTTTCACAGTTATCCAGGAAACAATGTTAAGCCGTGAGTCCCTTTTGGGTGCGATGTGGAAAAAAGTAATCGGTCATTGACATTCACAGCCAGGTCATTATTTCGAGCTCAGAGTAGTTAACGTCATTGCTGTTGGGATTCACCTGTGCCATCGAGAATGTCACAGAGATGAGTTCCGTAGCATGCCATCAGGAATGTGCATGTGTGTCTTATGGGCACGTGCAGAGGTGATGTCATGTCCAGCACACCTGCACCCGCCTTTCATGGGAGATGGAGGACAGATAGACACTGGCGTTTCCCCTGTTAGACTCTCATGCTCAAATGAGAAAAGCACATTGAAAGGAAACTCGCACCAATTGGGAGGGAATTCGTCCACCAGTTTGTGAAATGGAATGTGCAAACGGAAAAATATGTCCAACCGTCGTTATTGTTTATTGATTCTGGCAAGCGAGGCAGGTGCCATATACACCAAAAACAACCTTGAGTCAACTCTAGAGGCTCGTATGGTTTATAACCATGGTCCCTTTGCTCATGGCTGCCGTGCAGCCGCCATCTTTCCCTCTCTTTCCTTCTGCTCAACAGAAAGCACAAGTCCGTTTAAGCTGAGCCACACACTGAAAACTTGGATGCGCTCTGCGTTTTTCCGTTCATAAAAAGCCTCCCTCTGAAGTACTGTAGAGCTGTCTGAATATTTTCCTCAGCTCGTTTAGAGGCCTCTGACAATTCACACTTGCCCTTCCTGTTCTGAAAAAAGAAAGAAAAAAACACTCAATGGAAACACAATAGAAAAAAACAGAACTGTGGGTTTACTCAAATTCACAAAACGTCTACGCATGGCTCCAAACCCCACCAACTAAACACGATCAATCTTGTAAATCTGGTCCTGTTCAATGTATGCTCGTGAAAACCGAGCTGTATTTGGGTGGGTTTGTGTTCACAAGCATATGGAAACTGAGCAGATACCCTGATGAAAGACTCCGAGGTAGCCAAGCGTGTTAGCGTTTACTTTACCCACTGGCAGGAAAGCCATAGCGCTTATATTTCCAAAAGTATATTGCAAACGTAGGTGGTTAAGCACACATTCCATCTGAACAAGGCCTGAAAGTCTACATTCTCCATCAGCCCGGCCATCACTCACTTTCCCTAGTTAAACCTTGGTGTTGTGTTTTTCCACACTTCATTGCAGTCTCGGCCGCCGGCAGGGTGATAGTTGTCTCTGAGGAGACGGAGAAAAGCATGAAGGTGGATTGGCAACCTGCGCCTGGCAACGTGGTCAACTACCGCGTGACTTACAAGCCCCAGTCTGGAGGGCGCCAGCTGGCTGCCAAGGTGCCCGGGGGCACCACCTCCACCGTCCTGCGACGCCTCACGCCCCGCACCACCTACGACATCATCGTGCTGCCAGTGTACCGCCGGGGAGAAGGCAGAGCGAGGCAGGGAGAAGGGACAACACGTGCGTTGCTCCAGCATTTCTTCTGCATCTTCATTTACAGAGTATTACGCCATCATGTCACAGCATTACACCCTTCCTCTCTTCTCCAGTGTCACCTTACAAAAGCCCCAGGAACCTCCAGACCTCAGAACCCACCAAGACCAGTTTCCGTGTGACCTGGGACCACGCTCCTGGCGAGGTTAAGGGCTACAAAGTCACTTTCCACCCCATCGAAAATGACATCGACCTGGGAGAACTCATGGTTGGGCCCTATGACAACACCGTGGTGCTGGAGGAGCTAAGGTGAGTGGACTAAATCTTTGATGTCATTCACATTAGTGTATTTCTCACTTGTCATTCCCCTAAATTCAAATGCTGAAAATGATTTGTTTTAATGTACAGAGCTAATACCAAATACACAGTGAGTGTGTTTGGTATGTTTGAAGGAGGAGAGAGTATGCCTTTGGCTGGCGAGGAGAGAACCACTCTCTCTGATGCACCCGACCCCTCTTTTGAGATACCAGGTAATGCATCTTCTTCAAACCTGCCTAAGATTCCGACATTGGGCTTTACAGAAAATACAGACGCTCATAAGAATAACAGTAATTAACTTGCTTCAAAAGAATACAACACGAAGCACTAACATGACTCACCCCCTTTTTTAGACCGTATATTACTGTATGTTGTGTCTTTGGCCGGGCCAGCAACAGTCAAACAGTGGAGACATGTATCACATAGTAAAACTTTACTTAGGAAAATACACTGTAATCCCACGGCCTGTAAAAGCCGATGAGTTTTCCCTAAATGCCTTTCCTCAAAGCTAATTGTCTCAGAAATAACAGATGTAATGGCAATTCCATCTGTCTGCCCTTTTATTTCTTCGTGTCACATCAAGCTTTCTCCTTTTATTTCGGGAGCCAGCACGGCCAAGGTAGAGTTGACCACCCGACATGTATGATCTGTTTGCCATTATAACATGTTTTACTACCTCGCCAGGGAGAGCGAGGAAGTGAGGAGAGGGAAAATGTTAGGTGTGGAAGGAACAGGAGAGGTCAGCTTGACCGCTCAGCTGCAAGCCCCTTCCTCATAAGGAGCAGATACACATCCAGTAGGGTCCAGCCCCCAAACATCAAACATGAGAGAATCCGGCTCTCCCCACTGTCGTCTATTGCCTCAGTCACTTTCCAATGAAGCAAAGAAGAAGCAATTTAGAACAGTTTCACACTACTAGACCATAATGTAGTTTTCATCTTAATCCATATAATGTATTAATTTAAATATTTGATATATAATTAATATTTGATAATGGGAATTAAGGTAAAACCGATATTATCTTAACTTAACTTAACTTATAACTTATATGATTGTGATTGTTTTGTGTGGAATTGGATGCCCTGACGTGGTGAAATGAGAGATTGGCTAGAATAAAAGCCTGCAGACTCCTGTTCCGTCCTTACATGGTTATGAACCACAGCTGCAATAAACAAAGTAGCCTGTAAAAGGAAGATGATTTATTTTGGTAAAGGCAAACTCCTGACCAGGATAAACATCTCTAAAGAAGAATCACTCCATTTATCTCTAAGATAGATAATGTTCTTTTTTATGACTGTAGGCTATAACTGGAATGGACCTAGCAGACCTACATGCAGATCTGTTGATTCTCTCTCTCTCTCTCTCTCTCTCTCTCTCTCTCTCTCTCTCTCTCTCTCTCTCTAGTCACACAGCTGTTCATCTGTGGGGGGTCGGGGGTGGGGGGTTTTCGGGGTGGGTGGGGGATAAGCAAATAACAAAGCTGTAAATCAAATATCATGTAACCTGTTTTCAGTTGCAGAGAGTGCCAGATTGCACATCTGCCTACACCACCCCCCCCCGCCACACATCTGCAGCCTTCTTTTAGGTGCTATGGATGGGATACCTTCCTTGTCATCATACAGATGGACAGGATCAAAGAGCTACCGTGCTGCTATGGAAGGCACAGTCATCTCTCACAGAGGAGGCCACTCATATCATGCTCCTGATTTGCCTCTGGGACGGGCTCACGGGTTGCTCCGAAAATAATATCTACGAGAATAACTGCCTCGGCATGTCAGAAGACAAGAAGACATTAAATATAGGACACCTGGAAAATAACTGTACTTTGATATGATTAAAAGAAAATGTTTACGAAAATGAAGAAAAACGTGTGAACACAATGAAAGGAAATGTATTTGTTTAGCATTTTGGGAAAAAATGTGTCCTTTTGTGTGTAGTTGAATACCAAAATACTCATTGTATGTCATGGACCTCTTCTCTGTGTCTTTCCTTCACCTTTCACACTTCTAAATCACAAGTGGTCACATACCCTCGTTTGTATAACAACTGACCATGGTGGAGCTGTATTTCATTCCCATATCCTCCAGTTAACACCTCCCATCCTTTGACCTCTCAGATGTGATGTGTAAGACTAATGCCCAGGCCGACATCGTGCTGCTGGTGGACGGCTCCTGGAGTATCGGACGTCTCAACTTCAAGACCATCCGTAACTTCATCGGCCGCATGGTGGGAGTCTTCGACATTAGCCCCGAAAGGGTCCAGATCGGTGGGTCTACCAAGACTGTGCACGCCCAAAGTCAATGGGTTATTAGATTAGATTAGATACTTTATTTGCAGGAAATTACTTTGTCACATAATGCAGCTACATTCAACAGTCCGACAACCAACAGGAGACTGAACATGTAACTAGGCACAAGGATACTAAAATAAGTTACTAAAATACAAAAAAAGTACTAAGAATTGTGTCTTATGTAATGGGTTTGACAACGTTATCTTGTTGTGATGGTTTCAGGTTTAGCCCAATACAGTGGGGACCCTAAGACTGAGTGGCACCTGAACGCCCACAGAACCAGGGAGTCGCTGCTGGAAGCTGTGGCTAACCTGCCCTACAAAGGAGGCAACACCTTGACTGGTACTATACTATGTCCATTATTTACTGTGCATACACAACACTTGGACTACAGCCACTTGTATTTCTGTATGATGATGTTGTGAGATCATATATTTGTAATTTATTTTATTTTATTTTACCCATGGATCCATTTCTGCGCTTCATCATGGTGTTTGTTTAGCGTCTTGCTGGAAAGGCCACAGAGAATCAGTTCAGTGAGTTGCAATCAGGGTGATGAATGAAGGTGTATGTCTTCACTGCAGGCCTGGCTTTGAACTACATCCTCCAGAACAATTTCAAAGAGAACGTCGGGATGCGACCCAAAGCTCGAAAGATTGGTGTGCTGGTCACTGACGGCAAGTCCCAAGACGACATTATTGCCAACTCTCAGAGCCTGCGTGACCAGGGCATTGAGCTCTATGCCATCGGTAAGTGAAGATCATTCAGGTCATTTTTCTTTGGACTTTATTTCAGAAACCTGTTGTGGGAAATTCCCTGTATAAAGTAGAATTCTAAGCCTTGTTTATCCAACTTAGAAAATTAGTGAACCCTTTGAAGTGTGGACATTTATGACTTCTTGATCCTCATCATCAGCCTTAATTTACTTTAAGGTGTGAAGAATGCCGATGAGAACGAGCTGAGGTCCATTGCCACTGATCCAGATGAGATTCACATGTACAATGTGGCCGACTTCTCCTTCCTGCTGGACATCGTGGACAACCTTACAGATAACCTCTGTAACAGTGTCAAGGGGCCAGGTACATATGAGTTTACATCATGCGCAAAACCGACAGGCATAAGTGAGGGATGCAAAGAAGAAACAGCTACACACCCATCTAGATACATATTAATGATAGATTGATGATTGATGATAGATTGATGATCTGTTCTAAGTGGGTTGATTGTACTGACATGACCTTGCAACAGCAGCCTTCTAGCTTGAAAAAAGAAGAAGAAGAAGAAGAAGAAAAAACAAACAAGCAATAATAACCATAGGTGCTCTGAGCCAGCCAGCTCATTTTTGGGCTCTTGATATGCAGTATAAACATAGTGTAGAGTATCCCAGACGCACAGACAGTTACTGCATGTCTGGCCCACAGTGGAAGGCAACACTAGAAGCAAAGAAGCAGCCAGGCCATGGAAATAATCACAGAACATTCTATTTTCTTCCTTCCTTAATGCTCTTTCTGCATGGAACAGCATCTTGTCTGCTCCTTAATCACATGAAAGAGCTGCTATTGGATACTTGTATGTGAGGGGAAGCACGCTAGGAGGATGTGGCTTTGCAGCACAAGAAAAACAAGTTTCTATTAGGGTTTGTCACTGATGCATTGCCACATCGATCTTTTTTAGCTCCTTGATATCGCATAACGTTCCTAATGTTTTGGTGGGCCTCATTTACCCACGTATTCTTGTGTTACTACATCCTAGTCAAGCACTCAAAGGAGGAAGCATTAACACTCTTGCGTTATGTTGTCTGTTCTAATGTTTCCTCTCAATTCTTACACCTGAAAAGCACAAGTGCTTGAGGCGCCCACTAACCTGGTGACATCGGACGTGACCCACTACTCCTTCCGAGCCACATGGACCGCGCCCGAAGGCCCCGTGGAGCAATACCGCGTGGAGTACATGACACTGACCGGACGCCCACAGCAGGTAGACACATCTATTTACCACTAATTCAATCAGCAAACAAAAGCACTGGTGTAATGTGTCTTGTCGTATGGGTTTGGAGCATAGACTGTATATACAAATATGGACGGAGTCACCATGACGTCACCCATTGGCGTTTTGGTCGCTGCCATCTTTGTTCTTGCGCAGCTCACATGAGATGGCACGAGATCAGGGGTTTCCCACAGAGCCGCAGCTGTGCCTGCTATTGGTCTGTGATCAACAAGCTGCGCGCTCACTGGACAGGCGACCTGTCAATCACATCAACACAGTGTTTTCTATCATCTATTTTACTCTACATGGGTGAGATATATAAAAATTCACCCCCTGTACAGTTGTCATGAAAGGTGAAATTGGCTATATAGACCAAGACCAAAACGGTTTTTTTGAATGAACCAGGCTGTAAACATGTTTAAACCTGTTGTAAAATCTGCCATTTTAACATGGGGGTGAATGGGGAACTACTCCATTTTGGAGCCAGCCTCAAATGGCCATTCGAGGGACTACAGTTTTAACCACTTCCGCATAGGCTTCATCTGTCCAAACCAGAGCCTTGCCACCTTGGAGGGGATTTTGGACGTATGGCCTGACCCACTGAGGCTAAATTCAATTTAAACCTCCCATTCCAGCCATTCAAGTTTGTGTTGGCCTCTCGCTGCATGGCTGTCTAATTATTACATTCAGATCTGACAGAAGGCAAGGCAATAATAACACACAGCCTCCACTTTAGAGGATTACAAAACAAAGAATGAGTTCTGTGAGTTCTGTTGGACAGCAGGGTCCTGGCTCCACAACGTGTGGATTACATCCATTTTTAGTATCTGAAGCTAATTAGGTGTAAGATATGGTTGTTTTTGTGCAGCTCTCGTGGTTTTGCTTGTTAGTGAACACAGTGGATGAGCTGTTCTTTGTGTTTATGGATGTGGAGTTGAAGCACACGCTGGGGTCGGGTCCAGCTCTGTTTGGTCGGGGGTTTTTGCGGTTTTAATTAGAACGCTTTATGAGCCACTCATACCACTGGAAATGGACCGAGCCTTTGTTTGTTTGTTTGCTTAATTGATTATCGCTCCATGGTAAACAGAACTCTGTACATGTTTGTTTATGGTGGTTTCTGAATGAAACCCCCATCTCTCTTACATAGCTATAATGTATGAGCATGTACACACAAATATACATTACACGCATACATAAAGTAATAATCCATGACTTTCACAAAAATAAATGTCTGTTTTGCAACTCTCTATTGGTGATGATACAACACAGTAATGACTCAGTTCGTGAAAGCTTTTGCAGTTGCTGTTATAAATGTTTAAAAAAATGAGCTCCATCTATACAGAATCTCAAACTGCATCAACAGAAAATCCAAGGGAAAATTTCATTGACAAGAATCTTATGGAGCATTACCATTTTTTTTGCCATCCGCTAACTTTCCCTATTCTCTTAGGTGTTTGTCGATGGTACAGAGACCACAGTGGTCCTCCAGAGCCTCAACCCTCTGACCGAGTACCTGGTCAACGTCTACTCCGTGGTGGGGGAGGAGAGTAGCGAACCTCTCAAAGGAACCGAGACCACACGTATGTCTTTTCTTTCGATGTGTTTTTTCTTACCTCTGGGCCCAAACTCATTCATTCAAATATTTCTTTGTTTCCTTTTAAGTTGTTGTTGGTTATTGTTTTATTTGTGCCCTCTAGAATAGCACGGCTTTAATAGCCTAGTTATATATCTCTATAAAAGCACACATTGTTGCATTTTGACCACATGAATGGCACACGAAATCAGCCTGAGTAGATAATCTTTAACTGTGAGTAGTATCAATACATACCTGCTGCAACGATTAGTCGATTAATCGATTAGTCGATCGACAGAAAATGTACCGGCAACTATTTTTTATAATCTATTAATTAATCTTTTAGATTAACGTTTATGAAAAGCATTATCTCGTTACAGCTTCTTCTTATTTTCCGGTTTCTTCTACAACAGTTAACTGATTATCTTTGGGTTGTGGACTGTTGGTCAGGACAAAAGAACGTGTTTGAGGATGTCATCTTGCTCTTTGGGGAAAAACTGATTGACATTTTTCAGCATTTGGTGACATTTTATTAGCCTAGTAAACCATCCGGTCAGACCAAACAACTAATCGATTCATCGAGAAAACAATCGACAGATTAACCCATCATGAAAATAATCAGTTGCAGCCCTGATATATATTTGCTTAACCATTGCTTACATTGTAGCCTCTAACATTGTTGCCTGGCCATGCAGTGCCTCTGAGTGCAGTGAGGAGTATGACCATCTATGATGAGCAGACCACCACCATGCGGGTGAGATGGGAGGAGGCGGCGGGGGCTACGGGCTACATGCTGCTCTACAGCGCCATCAATGCCACCCAGCCCACTGCTGAACAGGAGGTGAGAGTGACACCCACTGAGAACACGGCCGCACACACAAACAGAGACATAACTAGCTGTGGATATGACATAGTTTTGGACATGCACAAATACACATGCGTGGACAGGGCGCACACAATAACTCTCTCTCACACACACACGCACGCATGCACGCATGCACGCACACACACACACACACACACACACACACACACACACACACACACACACACACACACACACACACACACACACACACACACACACACAACACAAACACAAAAACACTGCCAGTGACCAAACACGCCAACCTCCTGTCAGCAATTTCTGACAAAATGCAGATCTCATACACTGTAATAACATCTTACAAAGCCACCAGTGTTCATGTCTCCATTCAACCGACAAAGAAAAAGGGAAAACACAGAATCTGATTGTTAGACACAAAGGGGTGGGTAGACCATGAGCTCACTCTAACCAAGGGAACATCATCATTTGCTCATAAGGTGTCAAACCCCAAAGGGGTCAAAACCGGATTTGGCTGATCTCGTTGCACCAGAATGCTCTTCTAACGTTCTTATCCAAATGTCTCTTTCTATTATCCAAATGTCTCTTTCTATTATCCAAATGTCTCTTTCTAAGTCGCCGAGGAGTCCATGTCCAAGCTTCCCCTCTGACCCCATGTTGTTTTATGGTTCTATCCCCTTGCAGATGAGGGTGGGAGGGGACATAACCGAAGTCCAGCTGGTGAGGTTGCTCCCCAACACGGCCTACACACTTTCCATCTTCGCCCTGCATGGAGAGTCAGCCAGCGAGCCGCTCACCGAGCAGGGAGTCACCCGTATGTAGTCGCTGAGTCAACAGTTCATCTCTTTGGGCTGAACACATTTGTTTAGTGGCAATAGGCTACATCCATCTACAGTATATGCAGTATGTGCATGTTTGTATGTATGCATACTTGGACTGTTGGGACTGACTCAACATTGTCTTCTTGTTTTTCATGGCCAAGCAAAGTCCAGTCCATATCTTCTAAACCTAACCCTACTCTTCTGTCCCTTGTTCAGTGCCTCTGCCACCCGCGGGTGTGCTGAGGGTGCGTGATGTCACCCACAGCACCATGAGGCTCATCTGGGACGCCGCCCCGGGTGCTGTTCGCAAATACCTCGTCACCTACAAGCCTGAGGAGGGAGAAGCTAAAGAGGTGAGTTTGGTTTCCATGCCTCTTCCGCAAGATCATCCACATCCTACGCTTTTACCAATCCAACTCAGGTTTTCTGTTTTAGCCATTGGGTTTGAAGGCAATGAATTTATATTGATATTTTTGACTGGTCACTCATTATATTATCTTAGACCGCATGATAGAAACTGCAGCTGGGTAGGTGGACCTCAGGGAGCGCTCCTGGAACTGGAAAGATTATAAAACTATCTCTAACTAGGATGGAATTGCAAGGGTTAAGTGGTGGTGGGTGGGCGGTTGGCTTGTAGATTGACAGGTGTAGTTTGTTTTGTCCTCATCTCATTGGTGGAGCAGGATGGATACTTTATGGTCGCTTGGCCCCTTTTGGGAGTTGTGGGGCTGCAGCAGCAGGTTCTGGCGCGGGTAATTTCCTGCTTCCTCAGGCATACTGTAAATCAGGTGGAGGTGAACCTCATACGCTAACTCCTCTGTGGGACTTAAAAGATGAAAAACGCACATGGGAAAGTGACACATGGGCTGGATGTCAAACCAAGGGAGCGTAGGGAGGACAAGCTCGAACCCAGGGAGTGTGGGGAGGAAGAGCTCGAACCCAGGGAGTGTGGGGAGGAAGAGCTCGAACCCAGGGAGTGTGGGGAGGAAGAGCTCGAACCCAGGGAGTGTGGGGAGGAAGAGCTCGAACCCAGGGAGTGTGGGGAGGAAGAGCTCGAACCCAGGGAGTGTGGGGAGGAAGAGCTGGAACCCAGGGAGTGTGGGGAGGAAGAGCTGGAACCCAGGGAGTGTGGGGAGGAAGAGCTTAAACCCAGGGAGTGTGGGGAGGAAGAGCTCGAACCCAGGGAGTGTGGGGAGGAAGAGCTCGAACCCAGGGAGTGTGGGGAGGAAGAGCTGGAACCCAGGGAGTGTGGGGAGGAAGAGCTGGAACCCAGGGAGTGTGGGGAGGAAGAGCTGGAACCCAGGGAGTGTGGGGAGGAAGAGCTGGAACCCAGGGAGTGTGGGGAGGAAGAGCTCGAACCCAGGGAGTGTGGGGAGGAAGAGCTGGAACCCAGGGAGTGTGGGGAGGAAGAGCTCGAACCCAGGGAGTGTGGGGAGGAAGAGCTCAAACCCAGGGAGTGTGGGGAGGAAGAGCTCGAACCCAGGGAGTGTGGGGAGGAAGAGCTCGCTGCCCAGGGAGTGTGGGGAGGAAGAGCTCGAACCCAGGGAGTGTGGGGAGGAAGAGCTCGAACCCAGGGAGTGTGGGGAGGAAGAGCTCAAACCCAGGGAGTGTGGGGAGGAAGAGCTCAAACCCAGGGAGTGTGGGGAGGAAGAGCTGGAACCCAGGGAGTGTGGGGAGGAAGAGCTCGCTGCCCAGAAAGCAGCAAGGCATCACCTCCGACCTCCGAGGGATAATGTGATACTACCCTCTCAGTGACAGCATGCAGACCGCAGTGCTTTGTGGATCCAGGAAAAACCTTTGACGTGTGTATATGGTCCTCAGAGACAAATCAAGTCAAGTGTCAGTTTGGATTTATAACTCAAATGCAACAACAAAAGATCAGGCATAGAGGCAGAGACTGTGTTTTTAAATTCAGTATTCAGAATGAATTATTGCTTGAATTCAACGTCTTGAAGTTCAGTAAGTAAAACCGAACAAAATGGAGAGCAGCAAAGTCAATATTGTATTTTCAATAACTTTTCTGTGTTTCAAAATATATATATATATATTTTTTGTCTTTGGTTGTTTCTTGAGTGCCTTATTTGTAAGTTTGTAAGTTTCCTTTGGACACAAGCATGATTTTTGTGCCTCCTGGTCAAGTTTCCGACCAGACTCATTGGACGCACACTACCTCTGTCTCCAGTGTTCTTGGAAACTCTCACTGAGAATGGAATGAGACTTTCCCAAGACTTTGGTCACATTTGGCAACATGGCCTTGAAGACGGTGACATTTGAAATTCCATTTATGTCCAGTACAAGAAACAGTATTCACAAAGCTGTCTATATAGGCATTAATGATTAGACATTTTGTGCAGTATTAATTGTGTTTGATTTTGTCCACAGCTGGAAGTGGATGGAAGTGTGACCACCAGGGAACTGGACAACCTGATGTCACAGACCGAATATGGTCTGGCTGTTACTCCTATCTATGACGAGGGAGCTGGCCTGCCTATGTTGGGAGATGCCATCACTGGTAAGACTGAAAACACATGTCATTATCTTAATGAGGATGAGCATAATGACAAAGTCCTGATCAGCCTACTTCTCATTGAGCTAGAGATCACAATGCTCAAAGAAGTTCTCAATTGGCAGTAGTTGTCATCATCATCATCATCATCAGCTTAACTTATTTCCCTCTACTCTGTAGATGTGGTTCCTGCCCCCAAGAACCTGCGCTTCTCAGAAGAGACCCAGACCAGCTTCAGAACCTCCTGGGACCATGGAGCCCCTGATGTGGCCCTCTACCGCATCGGCTGGACCAAGAAGGGGGATACCAACTTCCAATACGTAAGAGAACAGCAGCTCTCCAAGACATTTGAGTGTGTAATAAATCATAAATGGTATTTTTGTTGATGAGCACTGCAGAAATGGCTTTGGCGATGCTTTGACTGAACACTCCCGTGGAGGCAGTCAGAACAGAACATGTGAAAAACAGACCCACGCACCAAACACCAATCGTGATCATAATACCACAATCCAATATGGATCTTGTCTTTGGTTTGTACTGGCTGGTTTTAGCCAAGCACCTTCCTATATGCTGTCTGTGGTCTCCTCATCAGGCCATCCTTAACAATGATGAGTTAACTCACGTCCTGGAGAACTTGGAGCCAGACACGCCCTATGATGTGTCTGTTACCGCCATCTACCCTGACGAATCGGAGAGCGAGGATCTGCTGGGCACTGACAGGACATGTAAGACCAATCACTTCACTTACTGTAACTAAGTTTTCCTCAGTCACTGATCTTTATGCAAGTTTTTGATAGTTTCATGTCCATTCTATTTAATTTCACTTTGAGACCAATGATGCTTCAACCACCCTTTCCAAATACAGTATATGCTATAAATCCATATTGTCACTGTCCCTCCAAAACATTAATCTACTTTTACATTTGAAAATGAAAAAGGAACTAAATGTGAATGAATGTGTTCAGTGAAGGGTGTATCCATTATACCTTTGTATTTCTGCTTCTATAGTGTCCAAGCAAGGTCAATGTAAGTATATTTGTGGTAAACCAAGAGGATTGTCATGAAAGCATGTTCCATCATTTTGCCCGGTCATCAGCGCTGTGGTTCATCGGACTACCATCATTGCGTCATTAAGCAAGGCTCTTAACCCATACGCCGCTCCAGTGGTGCTGCGCTGCTGATTTGTATGACGTGTTTGTCTGTCTGACTGTGTGTGTCCCATCGTCTCAAACAGCCGTTTGTATGACGTGTTTGTCTGTCTGACTGTGTGTGTCCCATCATCTCTGCCAATCATCCTAAAGGTTGTCTGCAAACAATATGTTCTTACTCAGACATGTCTGCAAACAATATGTTCTTACTCAGACATGTCTGCAGAAAATATGTTCTTACTCAGACAATTTGGTTGAAGAAGGACCTCAACTATGCATGCAGTGCAAGACAGTATGTTGGACTATGTCATCCCATCCTTCTTGTCATCATTGCTTAAAAGCCAGTCCTCTCCACCCATAAATACATCATATCCATCCACTATTCATCCACCCATCCATCATTCCATCCATTAATCATCCTTCCATCAATCAATTGCTGTTCCAGAGAATCCATTCCTGCTTCAGAAAAGACAACATCCCAGAGGAAGATTGTCTTTTCTTCTTTAAAGCTGCAATCCTTGATTCAAATCCGTAACATGGCTACCATGTTCTACAGTGTGTGCATTCTTTATCAATAAATTCACCAATGTTTGGATCCAAAATGGGGTGACAACACCGAGTCATACTGAACTTAGCAATTCTTCAAGATACATTATTCAAGGACATCTTGATGCGAGTTGACCAAAATATCAAGGATTGTGCCTTTAAAATATTTTTTTAAAGGAAGTCTGCAGAGCATCTGCTATTACTAAATGTGACGGATATGCATGTCGACATGGTTGTAATTATGATTTGTGTGCGTGTGTTTCCAGTAACGCAGGGTCCTCCCACCGACCTGGTTGTGTTCAACGAAACCACCACCAGTCTGAACGCCAGGTGGGGTGCGGCCCCCGGACGCGTCCAGAACTATAGGATCACCTACGTCCCCACCGCTGGAGGCAGGACCCAGACTGTAAGGACACATCAGACAGCACACACACAGTGTTGACACTCTACCTGGGAGGTCTATCAACCTTCACAAAATGACCTATATGTAGAGCGTGTGCTGTTATTTCTCATACAGAGAATCCCAAAACACTGGAAAGCAGATTGGACTTTTAGTTAGGGTTCATAATAAAATTAGCATTATTAGTGGTAAATTGACCTACTCGACCTCTCTGTGGCCTTATGAACCAACACCTTTACATTTACCTTAAAATTGTAACTGCTAAAGCGAGGAACATGCTCTAACGGCTGCCTCGACTGCTTGCCAACGGCAGCTAGACCTGGACTCGAACATCAGCTTGACGAGGGGGTCACAGGGGAGTCCCCAGCAAAATTAGTAAATTGTGTGATTTCACTATGATTTTAATGACAGCCCAAGGAGAGAATGTAGTGCATATACTTGGTCATAGCTTTCACACTCTCCTGTTATCTGCCCATCTACATTATATTATACTTGCTCTGTTCATGTCAGCTGTGTCAAGCCACATTTTCGGGGAGCTGCACGCCCTCACATTCAGCGAGGGCTTTCTTTGATTTTCTTTGATCTCCTGCATTTTTGCACCACCTAACCTCTTGGATTAAGTCAAGAAAACAGGGGCTCCCAAACTTTTGAATCTTAGGAGCCAAAAGAGAAATTTGGAGGGAGAAATAGAAGGTGTGGTGTGACAGAGTGAGAAGAGGGTCATTTGAGTGAGTCTCACTCTCAATGAGTGAGAGTTGGCAGCTATGCATAGCTATTCTATAGGCTGTAGTAACTAGTTTAAAATTGGAAGGGCAACTAGGCTAACTAGCTAACCCAAATAACTTAGTATGGCTCAATCATATTTTTTTTTTTTCAGTTAGTTGTAGGAGTGCTAGGCTGTAAAATATTAGCTCTCTTCTCTCTTGCCCTTTGTTTTTTACTGGGCTTCAGTCTAACGTTACTTAGCCAGAAAAACTGTGGTTCATGGCTTCTTCCACTGAGCTTGAACTAAATCATAGGGATTATTTCTGCCTGCAGAGCAATTCTGCCTCCAAGAAATATTTGTATAGCTAAAACTCCAATATGCCACTGGAAATGGCATTATTTTAGTTATTCTAAGTATAATCACTTAATCTGTTGTTGGGATACAGCGTCTAGTTTCTCTCAATGTTCCCTGACACTGCTCCTGCTGCTCATGCACTCGGTTGTCTCGCTGGATAAGTAAGAGGCTTTTTGGCTGCCGGCTTTATTTTCTTCGTTTCAATTTGCTGTCAGACATTTCTGATTGCTTTTAAACAAATATCCACAAGCAAGTCTCATTCCCATGAACAGATTAAGTGATAGCACTTGAGGCACACACATCCGTACACGCATACACACACTCGCACAGATAAGCTGTGGCAGCTGCATTTAACAACCCCTTATATCATTGTTAAAATCCTCCCCAAGGTTGTCTTTTTTACCAGTCTTGGGCTGATGTCAAGTATTTTTTTTAACTCTCAGTACTTGTCTTTATAGGATGTGAAGAGTAGCTTAAGAGAGATCTCCAAAATCCAAACCTTGTATAAAAGTTCTCATGACGTACAGTGAGCTGATCAGCACTATGGGGTTGGGAGGCACCGAGATACTTTAGAGATGAGAGGTGCTGATATCAGTGTGTTTGTGTTTAAATAGAGTTAGAGATACTTTAGAGATGAGAGGTGCTGTTATCAGTGTGTTATGTGTTTAAATAGAGATAGAGATACTTTAGAGATGACGAGATGTGCTGTTATCAGTGTGTTATGTGTTTAAATAGAGATAGAGATACTTTAGAGATGAGATGTGCTGTTATCAGTGTGTCTATGTGTTTGAATAGAGTTAGAGATAATTTAGAGATGAGAGGTGCTGTTATCAGTGTGTTATGTGTTTGAATAGAGTTAGAGATACTTTAGAGATGAGAGGTGCTGTTATCAGTGTGTTATGTGTTTAAATAGAGTTAGAGATACTTTAGAGATGACGAGATGTGCTGTTATCAGTGTGTTATGTGTTTAAATAGAGATAGAGATACATTAGAGATGAGATGTGCTGTTATCAGTGTGTCTATGTGTTTGAATAGAGTTAGATATACTTTAGAGATGAGAGGTGCTGTTATCAGTGTGTTTATGTGTGTTTAAATAGAGTTAGAGATACTTTAGAGATGAGAGGTGCTGTTATCAGTGTGTTTATGTGTTTAAATAGAGATAGAGATACTTTAGAGATGAGAGGTGCTGTTATCAGTGTGTTTATGTGTGTTTAAATAGAGATAGAGATACTTTAGAGATGAGAGGTGCTGTTATCAGTGTGTTTATGTGTTTAAATAGAGATAGAGCTACTTTAGAGATGAGAGGTGCTGTTATTATCAGTGTGTTTGTGTGTTTAACTAGAGATAGAGATACTTTAGAGATGAGAGGTGCTGTTATCAGTGTGTTTATGTGTTTAAATAGTTAGAGATACTTTAGAGATGAGAGGTGCTGTTATCAGTGTGTTTATGTGTTTAAATAGAGATAGAGATACTTTAGAGATGAGAGGTGCTGCTATCAGTGTGTTTATGTGTTTAAATAGTTAGATATACTTTAGAGATGAGAGGTGCTGTTATCAGTGTGTTTATGTGTTTAAATAGAGATAGAGATAATTTAGAGATGAGAGGTGCTGTTATCAGTGTGTTATGTGTTTAAATAGAGATAGAGATACTTTAGAGATGAGAGGTGCTGCTATCAGTGTGTTTATGTGTTTAAATAGTTAGATATACTTTAGAGATGATTAGATATACTTTAGAGATGAGAGGTGCTGTTATCAGTGTGTTTATGTGTGTTTAAATAGAGATAGAGATACTTTAGAGATGAGAGGTGCTGTTATCAGTGTGTTTATGTGTTTAAATAGAGATAGAGATACTTTAGAGATGAGAGGTGCTGTTATCAGTGTGTTTATGTGTTTAAATAGAGATATATATACTTTAGAGATGAGAGGTGCTGTTATCAGTGTGTTTATGTGTTTAAATAGAGTTAGATATACTTTAGAGATGAGAGGTGCTGTTATCAGTGTGTTATGTGTTTAAATAGAGATAGAGATACCTTAGAGATGAGAGGTGCTGTCATCAGTGTGTTTATGTGTGTTTAAATAGAGATAGAGATACTTTAGAGATGAGAGGTGCTGTTATCAGTGTGTTTATGTGTGTTTAAATAGGCAGTGGGAGGTGGAAAATGCTTGTTTGTTTGTGTAATGTGAGAGTGCTGTGTTTAAAGCATGGAGCAAAACTCTCTCTTGCTGTTGCACTCACAAAGACTGGCTATCAGTTCACTGTTGTTTCCCTTATTTTTATATGGCCCAGATGTTATGCTATTTAGCATCCATCATTCTTTCATGGTGAAGAGTGCAGTTAAGGTATACATTGATTGTTGTTCTTTTCTTTTCTTCACAGTTTTTACCATGTCAAACATTCTGTAGAAAATTCAGCTACAGTATGTAGGTCATTTGTTGACCACTAGTTTCCCTTTAACGCGGGACAGAACGTTTTCTTCTTTATGATTGGAGGCAACTTAGTTGTACTGATTGCCTGGGTGATATCACGCCGAGAAGTTGAAGGAAAACTGGAAGCCTACAATCCAACACCAGCCAAGTCTTCTTGGTTCAATGTCAGGACTTCAACAAGTATAGATAGCCCACAGGGCTTTGCATTGTTTCATCTGGGACATCTGTTTTAGGAAATGGCTGACACACGCCTTGCACTTGTGTACAAGGAAGGTTGTGGCGGTGGCGAATGATAAGGCTTCCATCCCTCTGTTTTCTCATGGCTTGCTGATGAGACTTTTAGCCAGTCCTTTCAGAAAAGCTGGATTTAAATAATTCAGTGCAGGATTAAAGAGGACATCTAAGCACACATACAGACACAGACAAACCCCACTTTAGTCCTTACAGCATCCCTTAAGCCAAGAGCAGTGTGGTCACTTCACCAGCGCACCACTCGTGCCTGTTATGACAAGACATGTGACTGTTTGGGCCATCAGGGTAGAGATTTACCTTGGCTGGCACACACTCCTAGTGACCATAATCAAAACCGCTCACAACATCCTTCCTCTAAAATGTTGATGGTCTAGTGTTTCTCAGGTCAAATTCTTTCCATCAGGTTATCAGTATCAATTTTAGGAACTCAGGGGGGAGCTGTTAAACTCTGTGTCCCATCCTACACACAGATCAAATATATGTTCCTTCAGCTGATGCTAGAGCTGCAAATGGTTGTTTATAAAGCTTAAGCAAGACAGATTTATTCTTTAGACATTTTGTTGAGGAAATACAACAGCCTTACAAGGGAATCCTGCCGCCAAGTTAACTTCTAACCCACTGAACTAAAATAAACCGAATCGTTTTTTCTAAGTTAATCAGTAATTTTTCAGATTCTAAGTGACAGTAATTATACTGTACGCCAAGGAAGCTGAGATTTGCTCTCCTCCCTAACCAGACCCAGGTTGGAGGGAAGAAAACCACAGTCCTGCTTCCCAAGTTGACCCCTGACACTGAATACTCCATCACTGTGGTAGCGCTCTACGCCAGAGGAGTCAGCAGGGAGCTGAACGGCCCTGGCAGGACCAGTAAGTATCTCTTTTCTTACAATAGCTTTGTTAAGATGTCATGGTGATTGTCTTGCCTTTTAGTTGTTGTCAATCATTGTAACAAATCAAATTATGAATGAATTGCATAATAGCAGTGACGTCAGAGAATACATTTGTGTAATTGTTATGGTTTTAGGGTGGTATGATTGAGATTAAGAAGTATACACTCAGAGAAATACTCTCGGAGCATTACTGTAGTGTCCAAAAATTGGATAGCTACCATGATCTTGCAATGAATATGCATAGCAAAGCACTCTATGACCATTCAGCAACAATTCTGCTATTCCTAAGTGTATCTTACTTTTCTGTCCCTCCAGAGCCTCTGGGTGGTGTGAGGAACTTGCAGGTCACTGACCCCACCACCAGCACCCTGAATGTCAAATGGGAGCCTGCTGAGGGCAATGTGCGGCAGTACAGGATCTTCTATGTTCCTGCAGCTGGCGGAGCAGAGGAGATGGTAGGCTGGAGTTTATTCCTGAGCTCAGAGGAGGTGGCATGTAACTGTGATAATGATCCCTCACTAACTTACATGCAAATGGGAGTTTTATCTATAGAAACTTTTCATGGAGGCAGAAATCATCTCTGTTTCAGGGAAACATTTGTATAACTCCACCAAATTGGCTCCCCTTCTAGTTTCTGTCCCTATAAACCATCCTATTAAGGTTGAAGGAAATGTTTTTTCCCCCTTTTATAACAATGAAGAGCCCATGCCTCCACTGCCCAGAGCATGACCCCATTAAGTGTGTCTCGTTGTATATCTATCCATCCAGGAGCAAGTATCTGGAAGCACCTTCAACACAGTGCTGAAGAACCTGCAGTCTGATACACTCTATACTGTCACTGTGGTGCCTATCTTCTCCGCCGGAGAGGGACAACGCATGTCTGAGAATGGCAAGACACGTAAGTTACAATGGAGATGCCTGCAGAGAAGATACGTTTAGAGTGGTAATATCTTTGTCCGATTTTTGAGAATGATATACTCTATGAAGGCAGTGGGATTATTTTCCTCAGCTAGCATACATCCATTCATATCAGTCCAGAATGAACTCACTGGCTCCAGTTGCTGGCACACGTTCACAGTGTTTCAGTAAGCTTCAATAAGGAATCTACAGTAGTCTTAGATGTTGATTTGCTTTGTAAAATCATCCAAAAGTCTTTCAGTAAACCAAGCCAAACAGATTAGCTACCATTTGTTTATCATGTAGACTGAAATAATGCACATCCTGTATGTACACTTCCTGTGTTGCATGAGCGTAAAATCTAACATGGCCCTGAAATGGCACCACATAAAGTTCAATCAACTTGGTTTGCAGTGGGCTTGAACACTGGTCTTCTTCCAGTTTGTCCCACAATTTCAAACCACAAACCCCTGCTGGGAATGACTCAGCATTTTGAGGGGTGATTGCGTAGGAAGGAATTCCTCCATTTTGGCAGCATTATAATGGTGTCTCCTCTCTACTTACCGTAATATTGTCCATTTATAGTCTGGAATGGCGGCAAGTGGTCAGGATGATGGCAGGGTTGGGGGGATGGTGGAGGGTATGTAGTGAGTAATTGGCTTGCCTTTGGGGAAAATGAAACAGGAGGGATACACATGAATGGAGGGTATTATATTTTTATGGCTCTCAACTCGCTTGGCTAAGGTCATGCTTCTTTCTTGCTACTGTTACCCCATTTTCCCTTGAGTAGCAATGGGCTCTTCATGTTCAAAGTGAGTTTTTCGTAGACATGTAAAGCTAAAACGCTTATTTGTACATCAGATTGTTCCCCTACGAAACTGGGACATGGTGACTTTGAAGACTTTGAAGTACCTGTGGTTTTGAGGCTCTGTGGGGATGCATTGCCTCTTCGGTGTTAATGTGAATCTAAGCAAACTACCGCATTTCAATTTAGTCTCAAGTCAGCTCATTTAGTTTAACCTAGGATCTGCTTTTACTCTTTCAGCTGACACTGCCTAGTCATTGACACTGTACACTTTGCCTTAAAATTCGAATCGGCTTTTGTAGGCAGCCGTCTCTGCCCTCTGAAACCTTTCGAGTAAGGAAGCTCGCTCGCTGTGTTTTCCCCACTCTGCGTTTATGGGACTTCAATGCCGAGCGGTACAAAGCCTGCAAACATCTGCTTTGGTTTTTAGAAGGCAATTTTCACAGAGGGAAGCACAAACCTGTATCTCCTCTAGGGTCCTAAAAGGAAGTTCCCTGTTGATAGCAATATTGTTAAGCAATGTCTTAAACGTCTCCGTAGGGTATTGTTCTCACTTTATTGAAACATTCTCATGTATTCATTGAACTACTCGTCTGTCCACTAAACTAGTCTAGACCATGTATTGTCAGCTGAGACAAAGCCAGTGTCACTGCAGCTCACAAGTGTGCCATTTAGACACTTGTAAATGTGTCCCAGCACACTGCCCGATTGTTGGTTTTAGCTGTCCCATTCACTTACCCCCCTCTTATGTCCCATTCACTTACCCCCCTCTTATGTCCCATTCACTTACCCCCTCTCTTTATGGGTGTCTGATGTAACCAATCTTCTCTTTTCTCTCTCTTTTCTGCCTTCTGTCATCACTCTCTCCTGTCCACCCCTCCTCCCGTCACTTTCTTATCTCTTTCCCTTCCTCTAACCCCCCCTCACTCCCCCAACATTCCTGCCTCCCCAGTGGAGCGTAGCCCCGTCAGGAACATCCAGGTTTTCAACCCCACCACCAACACTCTGAACGTGCGCTGGGAGGCTGCCACAGGCCCAGTCCAGCAGTACCGGGTGGTCTACTCCCCGCTGACCGGCACCAGGCCCTCCGAATCGGTGAGTCACCCACCATCCACTGTGTGGGAAGGGAAAAGGCAGTCTACATACCCATGCAAAGAAAACAGACTTAGGTGCGCTGATGTACCATAAATTCAAGTAACATCTTAAGCCTTATACTTATTAGAAAGTGTCGCTCAACACATGGTCGCCGACAATAAATAAAGTGTCGCTCATGTTGCTGCATTTATGCTTCTCTCCTCGGCTCAACGGTCACGTGACACTCGAACGCTATAGACAGAGAACTAGTGCAGACAGCCAAGAGAGGGAATGCTGTGAGTGAAAGCACGTCGGAGGCAAGATGTAACGTACTGGCTGCAGCCGCATAACGACACACAACCACACAACTCGCCTCCTCTCTCTCTGGGAAGTTGGTCACGGTGTTCTTTGTGATTTTCACAAAGTCATGCATCAACAGGCTGATAAAGATAGCAGGGACACGTTCATTCATTTCATTTCAGCGAAAACCAAAACCGAAGTCAAGCGCGCGTGCCGTCTATATAGCCAATCACACTTGCGCGACACTGAAGTATTCAGAACCTACCAGCACAAGGGTCGCAGATTCATGCCCTTGTTGTTACCACCGGCTTGGTTGGGCATCCCTACAGGCACATTTGGCCATGTCTGTTGGTCAGAAGCCGGACAAGGGTATGTGTCCTGGTTGCTGGACTAGCGCCTCCTTTGGTCGGACGGGGCGCCTGTTCAGCGCTACGGCCTCACTGCCGTAGCGCTGTGAAGCTCCTCACTGCTGTCAGGTGAAAAGAAGCAGCTGGCGATGTATCAAAGGACTCATGTGAGAGTCTACACAGTCACACCCTCCCCAGATGGGCAGAGGGGGCGGGGCAACAACCAGGACTGCTTACGGTGCAGCCACATCTACGCGTCGTTTGACGCGGGCTGACGCTGCTGCCCATCCACTTTGTATTGAAAAATGCTGCTCGACGCCTCGCAAAGCATGCTGGGAGACCAGACGACGCGTAGCAGGCTTGTGAAGCGACAGTGGGTAACAGAGGGGGCGGGGTGGAGTTTGACAAAGTACAAAGCTAGCCAATTGAGCTCGTCCTAGGACCTATCCTACCCTTCCTGTCCTCTTCCACTTCCTCTCTAACACCAATTTTCAAAGAAGCAAAGTAAATCTAGCAGCAGCTAGCTTGGGAGCTAACAGCTTCCGGATTTCCACGCCCACCAAGCGTCAAGCGTCCATACAGCCAAGCGTCAGCCCGCATCAAACAACGCGTAGATGTGGCTGCACCGTTAGACAGGGGAAAATTGGCTAAGTACAATTGAGAGAAAGGGGGGGGGGCTCAGAGAGTAGAGAGTTAGAGCACTTACAGACGGAGGTGTGTGCAGGTGTGGCCCAAAACAGTAACCTACTTCAGATTTTGTACAGCGTTTATACTGTGAGTCATTTCACCATGGGGAAAGGAGCTGCCTCAGCTGGACCTGTTGAGAGGAAAACACACGCCTGCTCACCAAATGGCGTACTTGGGAGGCCATTTGTTCGTATGCGTGCGTGTGTGCAGTTACTGCCAGTTGCATTCTTTTTTAACTAACTGCTAAATATTTAAACCAAGATCGTGTTAATTAAAGCAGAAATTGTGTAATTGCGACTGGCCTCCCTCTACACGGTATGTGGCATCTGGCATCAGTGTGGCCATATCTTCACGTGGAAAGGCTTTCTCCTGCTGCTTTGAGAATCCACAAACAACTTCTAAAGTGTTACTTGACATGACACGCCAGCAGCTCACTCCGCCATCTGCCAGAAAGATTGCGCCATCATTGCTTTATTGAGATTCTAGGAACATTAGGTCTTTGAAGAAGTATTTTCCATTTTATTGATAGAGAGGTACTTCCTGCCTTTATCCCTATTTGTTATACATTTATAGCAGGCTTAGGCCTTTTCCAGCGCTGGAGCCAGCGCCGCGGGTCGCTGCCAAATGTGGCCTTTTTCAGCCAGCACTATCAAATTTAACACAGGTTGGAGAGTTGTAGCATGAATTTACCAGCTTCACCATGCAGCTTGTAATATTGGTTTTGAGCAAAGGGAACATTGCTGAACTCCAAACTTCCAACAGTAAATTTGTGTTAAAAACATTAGTGGACACTGGACTGGAGTGTATTGCAAGTGCTGCAATGGGTCGTTACATTTCAAAAGAAAAGTCAAGCCGATGTGACGGGACTTTGTAGTCGCATTGGCAGGTGACATGAAGATTGGTTTGATGAGAGGAGCGGCTAGCTAGATTTATTTGAGCAGCACTCGCTGGCCTAACAATCACACAGGGATAAGTATGTTTCCTCTCTCGGACACAAGCCTATAATCTCCCATTCCGCTGGTGGCTCACAGAAAAGTGCACACACACACTCGCATACCACGGCCCCCCGACATCAAAGGCACCCTGGGCTCTCCCTTTCACTCGCTGCTGACAACACCAAAGTGCTCGTTGAGTGAGAGCGAGCTGTTAGAGGGCGTGTACAACACAAACAGCTGTCAGAGAGAGGGCAAAAAGGTGTCTGTTCGTGTGCACAGTATGCATCGGGGGGGGGGGGGGGGGGGGGGTTGGGGGGGATCACCCATACAGTAAATTGTCAGCGCCTCCAGTTCTTGAAAACAACCACAGGCGTTTTACTAGCCTCTATATCCATTCAATCAATTTGACCTTTTTCCAATCGTAAGCTAAGACATGAGTTGGCACTTACTGCAGCTGCACTACAGCTCTCCTAAAGTACTTACAGCCGGCATTTCTGCAATGAGTCTCTATTCCTGACCTGCTGGGTGTGTCTGTGTGCAGGTTGTGGTACCGGGAACCACCACCACGGCCCTGCTGCAGCAGCTGCTCCCAGACACGCCCTACAATGTCGGGGTGGTGGCTCTGTACAGCGACGGAGAGGGACCCTCCATCAGCGAGAAGGGCACAACACGTAAGAACCTGGGCCGCTTTGCAGACCATCACCAAGGGTGGGAGAAGTACAGTAGTCTGAGGGAATACCAGGGAACAGGGAATACCAGGCCTGCTTAATCATCTGATCTGATTCAGTCATGTCTGAAGCCACTTTGCTTAGCCACTGCTCAATAACTATATCGCTTGGCGAAAGAGTATCAGTATTTTATTACCACGATTTATTATTGTTATTGTTATTATTATTATTATTATTATCTTTGATTATTATTGACTGAATGATTTATTGAAATTTTTCGCTGTCATTGCAATGTGTTACCGCCCTAAAGGCTAAGAGCCACTCGACGCTGTAATTTGCTGAGAGTTTGGAACAGCTAAAGGGTTTTACTCCACTTTGCGTCATGCCAACTAACAACACCTCCTAACAGTTCTAAAAGCGCTGTGACTGATGGCCTCCTGTGGATCATTGCTTAATGTTCCACACATTATCAAATTATCACGTTGAATGAGAAGAATTGTGTGACTCACTTGGCTCATTTGGTAACAATGAGCATGGGATTGGTATGAACGCTACAGTTAGTGCTTATTTTCAATATTAACCCTTTGTGTTCCCCTCGCCCAGTTCCCCGTAGTGGCCCTAGGAACCTGCGTGTGTACGATCCCACGACCAGTACTCTGTCTGTGACCTGGGAGCATGCGGAGGGTCCTGTCGTGGAGTACCGCATCACCTACGCCCAGACCACCGGAGACCCCATCGAGGAACACGTAAGCAGCCACACTGGCAACAGATTTAAGACAAAGTTATCTCAGTTAACCCTGATTGGCTCTCTGTCCTTGTTAATAATGTATAACTAACACAGTGGTATGTCCTCTGTTTTTCAGACTACAGTACCAGGGAACAGGAACAATGTGATCCTGCAGAACCTGGATCCAGACACGCCTTATAATATCAAAGTGACTGCCATCTACGCTGATGGACCAGGAGGAGAACTGGAAGGAGATGGCCACACCGGTACAAACTATACAACCCTTCCAAATATTTGTGGGAATTTTGATACAGCCTTTAACACATGCATTCCAATGATCACATTTGAACTGAGGCAGAGAGCATTAAGGACATAATATTGAGGCATGTGGACACAGACACATATAGAGGATAACACACACACACACACAGTAGAATTCCCAGCAGAAAATCTGAATAGACTGGTCTATTGATTATGATCCTGGATCATTGTAATAAAAGTTAAATAAGTGAAATTCTTGACTTGTCATGAAGGCCAAGAGTGTCTTTGCCAGAGAATTATGAACTGGCTGTCCCCCATTGAGAGGAGCGCTCACATTAGTAGTGCTGCCCAGTGTCTTTCAAATCAAAGATATCATATATCACTCTTTTTTTTAACAATCTTCTTGATTGCATATTAACATAAATCCCTCATAATCCAAAAGCCAAAATGAACCATATGTAGTAATTACCATACTTACAGACCAATAATGATAAATACATTGGAATTGGAAGGATCTGTGTCCCATAGCAGTGAACTGAAGCGTGTGCTGACTGTGCTGTGGTGTCCTGTTTCCCCACAGTGGGTATGCTTGGCCCCAGGAACCTGCGTGTTTCTGATGAGTGGTACACCCGCTTCAGGGTGTCCTGGGACGCCGCCCCCTCCAAGGTTAACGGATACAAGCTGATCTACCAGCCCGAAGGTATGGAGATGTCTTGATCGGGGCACAGTGTCAGGGACTGGTATTATTGCAGTAGGAAATATGTATTTCACATAGTAGCAGTTCCCAATTCATATGCACTTGTTTTCTGCGAACCAATGGGGAAACGAATCAATATGTTTATGTTTCCCTTCAGGCTCAGATGAGTCCTTGGAGGTGTTTGTTGGTGACCTGACATCCCACCAACTGCATAACCTGAAGCCTGGAACCACCTATGACCTCAAGGTGCTGGCCCAGTATGACACAGGCGTCAGCGCACCTCTGATCGGACAAGGCACCACATGTACGTAGATATCACCATCTTTTATTGGCCGACTACATAAAACTGAATGGTTGACTGATAATCTAAATTTTCACCAGGAAGATACCATTAACTTTCATTTAGCTATTCATGCAAAAATAGGTACTGTATTGTTGTGAATGTGTACTAAGGATGAGTCTTCCTTTCAGTGTACCTGAATGTGACAGACCTGACCACCTACAACGTTGGCTATGACTCCTTCTGCATCCGCTGGGCGCCTCACAGAGCAGCCACCTCTTACAGACTCAAAGTCAATCCCTTTGACCGTAAGTGTATCACTCTACTACTACATCTCAGCTTTGTCTATACAGACATGGCCCAACTGAGTTAGAGGTTTGCAAAGTGGATTTATGTAATCTGGATCTTTTCTCCACAAGTGAATTGTCAATAGTCCAAATAAAAAAGTGGGAGATGGGGGAAGGGGGGGGAGAAAATAGTACTGAGGTAGAGTGAAATCCATTACAGATGCATGGAAGAACACTCAGGCAATTATGCAAATTCCTGTTTGCCTGAGCAATGTCAAATAATATTAAGCATAGCCTGGAGGTCTATTGCTTCCATCGGTGTGTGTCTCTAATAATTGCCTCCTGTTCTGTTACAATTTCCTTTCCTTCGGCTCTCTTCTCATTTTGTATCTCTCCTCTCCTCTCCTCTCCTCTCCTCTCCTCTCCTCTCCTCTCCTCTCCTCTCCTCTCCTCTCCTCTCCTCTCCTCTCCTCTCCTCTCCTCTCCTCTCCTCTCCCCTCCCCTCTCCTCTCCTCTCCTCTCCTCTCTCATCTCCTCTCCTCTCCAATCCCCTCCCCTCCAGCCTCCAACAGTGGCGCCCAGGAGATCACTGTCAGAGGCTCAGAGAGTAATTACTGTTTCAATGGCTTGACCCCCGATGCCCTCTACAACGCCACCGTCTACACCCAAACTCCCAACCTGGAGGGACCCGGGGTCAGCGTCAAGGAGAGGACATGTAAGAGGTTCAATGATTGACAGTGTGACAGAAAACACTCTCAGTCTAACACATCAAAGCAAACTTCAATCTGTGGTAAGGGCAATGAATATTGCTCGTCAAACCATGTCACCTTCAACTCTGTGTGTGTGTGTGTGTGCGTGTGTGTGTGTGTGTGTGTGTGTGTGTGTGTGTGTGTGTGTGTGCGCGTGCGTGCGTCCGCGTGTGTGTGCGTGTGTGTGTTCCAGTGGTCAAACCCACAGAGGTGCCAACAGAGCCGCCTCCACCCCCCCCTCCAGTAACCGTTCCCCCTGCTTTAGATGGTAAGGAGAGCTTTGTAGTTTGTAGCATATTTGTGCTTTTTATATACATTACCTGTATATATATATATATATATATATATATATATATATATATATATATATATATATATATACAGTACATGTATATATTATTCCAGGACATTCGGTGTGATATTACCCCATGGAAAGCTTTGGTCATCAGATATCCATAGCGTATCTACTGCAGCCTAAATTAGCCATTCATGTTGTCGTTTCCACAGTGTGCAAAGGTGCCAAGGCAGACCTGGTCTTCCTCATCGATGGTTCCTGGAGTATCGGAGACGAGAGCTTCTTCAAGGTCATTAAGTTCGTTGTCAGCATGACCGGAGCCTTCGAAGAAATCAGCCCTAAGGGCATGCAGGTTAGCATAACCGTCGCCGCTGCGTTTGATGTTTATTTTTCAGTGGATTCAGTCAGGAGGTGTTGGAATTTGGAGATATTTCGAGATGTTTTCTGAATGCTTTGATGTTTCGTTGTCAGTCACCCAACTCTCTTTCTTGTTCTTTTTGGAACAGGTGTCATTTGTGCAGTTCAGTGACGACGCCAAGACTGAGTTCAAGCTGAACACCTACCATGACAAGGGCATCGTGCTGTCAGCTTTGAAGACAGTCCGCTACAGAGGAGGAAACACCAAGACAGGTACATGAATCCATTTATCACAGATTAGAATGTACAGAATCTCATTTATATCTTGACTGGCATTGGGAATGTAAGGAATGCATCCAAGGAAATTCGATGCAGAAATTCAGATTTGATGCCTTCTCTGTCCTCTTTCCTTCCTCCTCCTCGGCCCAGGTGTTGCTCTGAAGCACGTCTACGAGAAGGTCTTCACCTCCGACAGCGGCATGCGGAGGAACGTCCCCAAGGTGCTGGTGGTGGTCACAGATGGACGCTCCCAGGATGAAGTCAAGAAGAGCGCTGAGAAGCTGCAGCACTCCGGTATGTTTGGATCTACCTTCACAATAATGGAAATCTATTTGGTTTGTCTTGTATGTACATGTAGAGCTGTTATGAATTATCGTAAATTTATATTTGCTTCCAAGCTTCATTTTCCTCTGTCAGGGCCAATGTTTGCTCGCCAATTTAATAAACTGCTATAATGAGCTCTATAGTGATGGAACTGCCCTTGGCTATTGGAAGCTTAACAATGGTCTTTGTATTTTGTGTGCGTGTTTGTGCATGTGTGTGTGTGCGTGTGTTTTGCCCCCCAGGCTACAGTGTGTTTGTGGTGGGTGTGGCCGATGTGGACATGACAGAGTTGAGAGTCATTGGCAGCAAGCCTAGTGAGAGGCACGTCTTCGTGGTGGACGACTTCGACGCCTTCGCCAAGATCCAGGACAACCTGATCACCTTCATCTGTGAAACTGCTACTTCCAGTAAGACAGATTCACATCAAGTTTAACATTACAGTGAAATGCAAACACACAAACAAACAAACAAACAAAATAAAACAAAGGGAAAATAAAAGAAATCTCTCATCCCCAGAGGGAACTTTTCTTTAGACTTTGATGTTGTAACTTTTTGCTCTGGTGATTTGCTAGTAAACATTGAACAGGAAGCTCATCCAATTGATGTCCCTTTCAAAGTATTTCTTTCCAGAGGCGATGTACTAAGAGAGATGAATCGTTTGATCCTGTCTGTTTTATCGAGTCCTAACAACTTCTCTCCTCGTTTTAGCTTGTCCTCTGATCTACATGAATGGCTTCACCACACCTGGTAAGCATACAGCATCTTACCATCACCAGGCATACATACTGAATACAGTGACAAAGCTCGACAGAGCATATTATTAGCATTACTAAAACGCTCTTAATTTGAAGTATGAAATCCCCTCGAGTCATCTCATTTGATTGCATGTAAAAGCGAAGAACTGGTAGTTGAAGTTTACGGTCACTATTACTATTCCCCAGCTTTCAACACAGCGCTTTGTCCCTTGCAGGTTTCAGGATGCTGGAGGCCTTCAACATCACAGACAGGACGTTCGCTGGCATGAACGGTGTGTCCATGGAGCCGGGCTCCTTCAACAGCTACATCGCCTACAGGCTGCACAAGAACTCCTTCATCAACCAGCCCACCAAGTAAGAGCTGGGATTAAAGCCTTATTTGTCTGTGATAAAGAGAGAGTGGTTATGTTCTGGTGTTTGTAGCACATTCCTCGCCACCTCTGTTGCTGTCTTTGCACTTATCTTTGGCCAGTGGGGGTGTTTTTATGTTCGTGTTCCCGACTGCTTGTTTGCAGGTCTTTCTTTGTGCATGTTCCAGTCCATTGGCCTCTCTTCTTCTTCTCTCCCATGCACCATATCATCCTGCCCAGCCCACAGCCATTATTCATAATGATGCTCAATGGCCTCTATAGTCCTGGGGGACTATAAGAAGAAGAAGAAGAAAAAGAAGAAGAAGAAGAAAAAAAAGGGGGATTTGTCTCATAGAATTGAACACTCGCTGGACCAGGCACTCCCTCCTACATTATGTCATATTGGGAGCAAACAAATCACCCCTGGTTCAAGAACTCTGTCTCTTTATTGGGCCCCATTAAAATGTCCTTAGGCAATTGCAGAAGCGCTCAAGTATTCAAAGCCCTTTAGCATACTTTGTTAATTTGTCCATAATGATGTGCATTTGGTGTGCGTGGGCTAAGCCATTGACTTAATGTGCACAAATGGAAACACTTGGAGCTACAGCTGAAGCAGTGGGGACAGAAAATACTTTCAATATGTGGGCAATTTCTGTAAGGCCAGGGAAGAACTGGCAATTATTTACAGGTTCTGGAGCATGTGACAGACTGGATGCTGTGTCTTTTCAGTAAGCTTAAGTGGTGCTGGTGCCACATTGACAGCATTGTTACATGTCTGTCTTGGCCCTTGAGTACTCACAATGGGTCTTTCTTGGCATATTGGCTGATGGACCTGTACAATTGTACCAACATGTTTACTTCTCCTGGTTTGAATGACGCAAATAGCTCCGACATGGTGATAAGGTGATACCCTGTCTGAGAGGCTTAGTGGGAGACCAGTCAGCAGCCATGTAGAGTTGGTGTCCTATGTTTGGGAGCCACGCCTAACCACAGATGTCTTTTTTTAACCTCAACAGGGAGCTCCACCCAGAGGGTCTTCCCCCATCCTACACCATCATCCTGCTCTTCCGCCTCCTGCCCGACACCACCACTGAGCCCTTTGATATCTGGCAGATTTCCGACAGCAGCAACAACCCCGAGGTCGGGGTCACCGTCAACCGTAAGCCCCCCGTCGTGCTTTGGGCCTCAGCTGGAGGGGGCAGTCCCTGTGGCTGACCCAACATATAGACAGCTGTGCACTGTATTTAAAAATGCCTTGCCGTTTGGTCCTCTCTTACCTCTTTTCTAGAAGCAAAAATTATTTATCTTTTTGGGATATGATAGCAAGTAACGTACTAAGAATTGGAGGAATATTGAAATACATTTTTGGTTTGACCTTTAGCCATAATACACACAGATGCAGCCACCTTTAATTGTCGGCTGATCCGTGGCAGATTAAATAAAGATAGAGTGGAAACTTAACTTAACATAATTTAAACCAGTTCAACCTCTTAATAAACCATATCCACCTTATTTCTAGATGCCATGATGCCTTACGTGAAATATGGGTGCTTCTTCCGGTGTAATCCTCCCTCCCATTTATTGTGACAAGCAACTTTTTTTCCCCAGCCTCGGAGTTTTAACGAGGAAATGCGCAAGCTGCAACAATCAGTCACATTCTAAACCAGACCTTGCACCCATAATTATTTTACAGCGGGGCATTCAAAAATAAGGTGGATAGATGTTAGTTTCTCGAAAGAAATGGCCCTTATAGTGTGACAAAGTTCAGTTCAATACAAGGTGGCTGCCATTGTCGGTATTCATTTCTAAAGACGTGTCTTTTACAAATGTGTGTTAAAAGCATGGACTTAATGAAGGAGTTAATCCCTGCTAGCCTTCTCTTGATCCCGCTCCTCTCTGTACAGCCATGTGGTCTCTATAGTCCTGTATGTGCTTTGCGTGCCACCGCATCGTAACACACTGTCAGGGATTCATCAAGAAACTCTTCTCTTTTCAGCTTCCAGCAAAACAATCACGTTCTACAACAAGGACACCCGAGGAGAGATCCAGAAAGCCACATTTAACGAGGAGCAAGTGAAGCGAGTTTTCCATGGGAGCTTCCACAAGGTAAACACTATGCATAAGACTGTTGTGTAGGCCGCATGGTGATATCATTAACTTTTGGCAGACTTGGTGGCTTGTAGTCTGCCTGAGAATGTTTTGCAGTCACCTGTGTGCTGATTATTCTTTACAAATGCTTTCTTCTTCTTCTTCTTCTTCTTCTTCTTCTTCTTCTTCTTCTTCTTCTTCTTCTTCTTCTTCTTCTTCTTCTTCTTCTTCTTCTTCTTCTTCTTCTTCTTCTTCTTCTTCTTCTTCTTCTTCTTCTTCTTCTTCTTCTTCTTCTTCTTCTTCTTCTTCTTCTTCTTCTTCTTCTTTCATATCTCCATGTGTGGCTTCTATGCCTCATTTGATTTGGCCGAATTACCTTTTAATGTGAAGATCGTACAATCAGTCAATGCCAAGACTGGAGTTCTATGTATCTTGTTTCCCCTTGACTGAAGTTCTCTGCTATCCATCTTTCAGTGGTGTAGGTCTCATGTCAAAGTGGTCTTTGGCCTTTTTTTTTTTTTTTTTAACGATTTGGCCCAAGCTTTGTTTTCTTAGACCATGGGCAGTTATGTTGATGAATGGGTCAGAGAGGCTATAAATAAGGTTACAGAGAGGTTGGAGGGTGATTCCGATACCTTTGTGACCCAGCATAAAGTGCAAAGCGTTACACTTAGTCATGGAGGTCTGACCATGTGCAGACTCAATACTGTCATGTGGTAGCGGTTGACCGAGCTGCAAACTGTTCTGTCGTAGCGTTCAGGAGCAGATTGAATCACTGTTTGTTTGGGTTCAACTTGTTTCTGATAAATGAGTGCATTAGGCGAGTCGCTGGCAAAGAGAATGAAACCTCCACTAAGTGGCATGCGGTATCATTTCAAGAAGACATCTTGAAGCTGTGAATGCACGTTTTTCACTAAGTAAGCAGAATCTCCTTCTTTTGAACTGGTTGCTGACCGCAGAAACACAATCCCACTCTATCCTTAAAGCTGTGGGTTGAACTCGAGATGTTTCCAACTGTAGAGCATCTACACTTTCCTCACTTTTATGGGAGAATTTGAGGATAAAGTCTCTCAGGAGAATGTTGAGTGAATGATTCATTCAGATGAGAATCACTCATCAATCAATCACTGTCAAAATGTCTCTTCTCAGTTGAAATAAGGAGCCATTGTGGTGTCTTTGTTTTGAACGCCATTGTTTTTCTTTAATGATTTAGCCACTACATTAGGCCTACATGCCAAACTTAACAGCCGTGGTAAACAGTGTTTGCACAGTATGGGGTCTCTCCAGGGCTAGAAGAAGACCTCATATGCCTTCATTTCCAACTCAAAGGAGGAGTGAATATAAAACATCCTCTGTTAAGTTCCACCACTGTAGGGCGTAGTGAGCGGAACAATGGAGGACAGTCTATTTGAATACTGACCTGGAATGGCTTAAGATGCTAGATTCATCACTGGAGGAAAAAAGACTGGTTCTAATGTACTAAGAGGCATGTCCAATCCACTCCACTTTGTTCCCACGAAGAACAATGTGCCCCCTATTTTGTACCAAAGTAAAAAAAAAAATCCGTAGTTCTAATATAATCAAACTGACCCCTTTTCCTTAATAACTAGGCTCTTATCCCACTTCAAAAGACGCCCACTTGCTGCTATTACAGAGTACAGTTCTTTTCTTTGTGAAACGCTGATGAGAACGATGTATTGGCTGCTTCCTGATCACAACTTACAGTCAATGGTTTGACCATTGTGCAACCACACATCTAATTATAGGGTAACTCCATGAATGAATGGGACCCTGGAAAATGTTGGGTCAGGGCTAGATGTAGATGACATCATCAAAATGACATCATCCCTGCTCTAGTTGGAAAGCGGTTGTGTGTGTGTGTGTGTGTGTGTGTGTGTGTGTGTGTGTGTGTGTGTGTGTCTGTGCGCGCACACAGTAAGTGGCCATGGTGGAGCCTCTGGTTTGAATGTACACTGGGTGGCTAGTTTGTGGTGCAGTCATTGCTTTTCCATGAACAAGCAAGTCTGCAGTGGTTGACCTACCTGCTTATTTGCTGGTCTGCTGAGCGAGTGCCACTGCCCTCTTATATGGTGGTGTGTTGTCAGTGGTTTGCCAACACTTTGTCCATGGCTCTTACTGAGTGACCTGAGTGTGTGTGCCCTGACACCGCAGTGACCTGAGTGTGTGTGCCCTGACACCGCAGTGACCAGTGGTGAGGTTTGTCACAAATGACAGCTGGGGTTATTGTCCAGAACACCATTTGGTGCTCTTCGCCAAAGAAAGTGACCAAATGTTGCCCCTAAAGTATTGAGTTACCGACCACTCCGAGTCCATATATATTTATGTACTACTAGGTGTCAGATAAGTATCAGTAAATTTGCATTTCCATGAGAATTCTTTGCAAAGGTCCCTTAACCTACCTCCACCCAGCCCATGCTCTCGTTTGAACTGCAGTGTTTTTGCCAAGTGTTAAATATATAGTGTGCACTTTGTGTACAGTATTTTGATATGGCAACACTGTGTCAGAGAGTGCAGACAGATTTGGCCAGTGAATAAAGAGTAACCTGGGTTGGAGAGGTCGAGGTCTGCTTCACCGCTGGTCCAACATGTGGGAAAGCTCTCAGAGATTGCTTTAGCAGATGCTAGCCACTCGTTAGCCCACCAGGGAATCCCTTCCCGCACTCCAGGGGTGGGTGTCTTTAGAGGGATCTTGCCTCTTAGCCAAAGAGAAGACATTTTTCCATAACTCATGTTAACTATTGGTACCACTACCTTTGTGGACCTACAGTATATATTCAGAGTTCGGTGGATGGTTGAGCGTCTCAGTGGCTGCAGCCCATACAATGTACAGGTTTGCCCCATGCTGAAAAATACACAAACTATATTATTCTGTGAGAACTCTTGAACTCAGTCCTTCAAACTTTCCTTTCAGGGACTGGGTTGGGAAGGCTGTGCCAGTATACTGTATGCATGTGCTAATTGAGAAAGAGGGGGAGGTGAACAGAGATCTCCATGATGCTGGCTCTCAGTTCTTTATAGGCCTATTGGACACTTTGCCAGAGTATCCTGAGTGCACTCTTTGTGTTGTTCACTTGTGACAGCGCTTTGTCCTAGACGTAAAAGATGTTTTTGTTCTGGGACCTGGCCAAGTAGACTTAATGACCCGAGAACGCACACTAGAAACACAGGAAATGATATATTAACTTTTTCTATCCAAAAGTCATCAGAAGCCCGGCCTGGAGAATTTGTTTGTTCCCACGTCCCCGATTGGACATGGGAACTTACCTTGTGGAATGATAAATTGAAAGTGATCAACCCAAATGGGGGCTTCTATGATCAGTCCAAGCATTCTGAAAGCACCCCTTTGATGGAGATTTTCATTTCCTCTTATTTTCAGTGAAAGCTAATTTAATCATAGTTGCATTTTTATGTAGAGGAGTCACACCACCTGCTCAGTAGTAGAATAGTGCATGCACATAATTGTAACCGTGAAGGCTTGAAGGTTCAGGATTACGAAAATGGAGGAAGAGCAAGGACAGAGCCAAGGACATTAGAATGGAATGTCGTAGAAATCACGGAATTGGAAATATGTCAAGGGTATTCGAGAGAAAGAAGACAATAGTGTCCTGAAATCTTACCATATGTACTGTTGTGCATGTATCTGTCGAGTGTTGACACAGTGAAACACAGTGTTTAGAACTGAAGTTGATGACTGAAAGTTACTAATCTTTCATCACTTCACTGCACCAAGACCAGATCATCTTGACAGCAAGTACCATCAAGTGAGGTAACAGTGGTCACTAGAAAGCTAGTTTTCCTGAAGCTTTATTTTCCAGTGACTAAAGTGTTTTTTATTATGTTTACTTATTGGTCAGTGAGGTAATATATACATACTCATTATTTGCCTCCCAGTATATCATCGAAGGTTATTTTGGTAAGCCCTCAAGAGCATCATGGTATAATATACAGTATCCATGCCAGGATCCTGGGATAACCGACACCCTCTCCCCTTGCGGTCCACCAGATAGTCTGTTCTGTTGCCAAGGAAGTCAACTGTAATTTTGTGATTCTTTGCCAAGAACTATGGCCTAGGCTGTGGTCGACACGGCTTTGTAGAAAGAAATGTTAGCTTGCTTTTTCTGACAGAAAGAAAGCTTGTCTGACTGTTCAGCAGGGAAAAATTTGCAACTGTGCAGGGAAAGTATGGAAAGTGTAGCACTTTTGATGGCGCACCACAAATTATATAATTTCAAGATGTGGAGCAGGGTTCCCTCGACAGGAAATGTCAAAATCTGGCACTTTGTCTTTGCACTGTATGTTGTTATACAATCACTGCCCATAGCTTTGAGGCTACATGGAAATGGCAACTGTTGTATATTTCCTTTTTTTAATGTTCCATTCATCAGTAGAGGCAGTGAGTTTCAGGCCATATTAGTGACCACTCTGGGGTAATATCAGAATCTGTAATTAACATATTTCTGCAAAGACTAAACAATTCTTTAAATCTAGCAATTATGTGGAATAGAGTATCAGCATCTTTAGAAGCATCAGACAACATGGTTCTGATAGGTTCAGCATCTTTAGAAGCATCAGACAACATGGTTCTGATAGGTTCAGCATCTTTAGAAGCATCAGACAACATGGTTCTGATAGGTTCAGCATCTTTAGAAGCATCAGACAACATGGTTCTGATAGGTTCAGCATCTTTAGAAGCATCAGACAAGATGGTTCTGATAGGTTCAAGCATCAGACAACATGGTTCTGATAGGTTCAAGCATCAGATAACATGGTTCTGATAGGTTCAAGCATCAGACAACATGGTTCTGATCGGTTCCGATAGGTTAAAGCATCAGACAACATGGTTCTGATAGGTTCTTTAGAAGCATCAGACAACATGGTTCTGATAGGTTCAAGTATCAGACAACATGGTTCTGATAGGTTCAAGCATCAGACAACATGGTTCTGATAGGTTCTTTAGAAGCATCAGACAACATGGTTCTGATAGGTTCTTTCGAAGCATCAGACAACATGGTTCTGATAGGTTCAAGGAGGTTGTTGCAGTTTCTCAATGAATGTCCCTTCTTTTTTAAAGGGCAATCACGTTCCTTCCGAATAGATTTGAATGCCAAACCAGCTTTTCAAAAGCTCCAAATGTTCTTCTTACTCTTTGCCAAGCAATTGTATTGAAAACAAGTTGGCATTCGTGGAGTATTGAGAAGACAATAATGTTTTGTTAACCGTGCCCTCTGTTCATCCTCTCTCTCCTTCAGCTCCACATCAGCATCTCCCCAGAGAAAGTCAAGCTCAACGTGGATTGCCAAGAGGTGGCAGAGAAGCCCATCAAGGAGGCCAATAACATCACATTGGATGGCTATGAAGTGCTTGGCAAGATGGCCAAGACTGGGGGTGGAAAGAGGCAATCCGCAACAGTACGTGAAAAAACTACAACTTGTTAAAAATGGTTGGAAAAAAGCAAGTTTGGAGGAGCATCTCACAACTTTCCAAAGAATTAAAACCTCTTGTTCACAGATGCACAATTAAGATTTAACTGCTCCCAGTCAGTGTTGAAAGGATGAAAGGCTGAATCTCGCTCTCATCTTTCTGAGGGTCTCCATCTTGGTTTGCGATGGTCTTTTTTTGAAGATGTGCCTTTTCATCCTGAATGGGATCCATTTGTAACACACATTCCCCTTCCTCTGTTGTGTAGTTCCAGCTCCAGATGTTCGATATTGTCTGCAGCTTGAGCTGGACCAGCCGGGACAAATGCTGCGACCTGCCCTCCACAGTAAGCACAAGCTTCATTTTAGAGGCTTTTGGTCTTTTTGGAGACAAAAATAGTCAAGTCAAGTTGATTTATTTATATATTTATATAGCCCTAATTCATCAGCATGTCTTAGCCCTAATTATTCAGCATGTCTTAGCCCTAATTCTTCAGCATGTCTTGACAGACTTTACAGAGAATGTGACTAGCCATATCTAACTAAACACAATCAATAAAAAAATTGAACAGTACAAATACAATTGTGCTGTCCAGTCTTCTAATTTAAATACCGTCTAAAGGTATATTAGAGGGATATTTTGCCAGGTTTCTTTCACGTTGTATGAATGAATGAATGAATGAATGAATGAATGTATCCATTTTACACAAAAAGTGCATGAGAAGAAAGATACAATAGGTCATTGCTAATGTACTTTTTCTCTTCCTATCCTCCACCGCACACTGTTTAGAAACTATAGCAAGAGAAGCAGTGTTCTAACTTACACATGCATGTCTTCTAGAGGCTTTACAGGTTATGATGCATAGTCATTAGGCTAAATGCAAGGCTGAGAAATAGACTGCTATTTCAATAGAAAGTGCCCCAGCTGAACCCAATAGAACATTGTATCCTGTGTAATTGCACTAATCGGAGTGTTGCCAATATGCCGTCCCAATTACATGAAAACAAGACTGCTCCTTCAGACCGCGGAGTGGACAGCAAATCACATTCATTTGTTACATGTTAAATACCGGATGCATGTGCAGTTAGCCAATTATAAGTCATTTGTGTATAATTTGCATCAGATATTAATGCATCATGTCAATGATTGCAGTTACATAACTTATGTCAAATGCTCATTTCCCAAAATATGGACAAGGTTTTTAGCTGTCATGAAGCGTTTAGTGCTAAACCCCATACTGACTTTGCTGATTCCAGCATCAGCCACTGTTCCATCATGACCTTTCCAGGCTTTCTAGTCTGTCTCCTCTTCTTAAACTCAGAGGAAAGTCTAAGGCGCTGTTTGCCAGGACAATGTCACCGACTTATATCGAGAATTATGAGTTTTGTACTCGCCGTATTTTATGGGCTGCCAAGACATGGTCCCAATTAACAAGGGGTGTCAAATGAACCATAACAGAGCATCTCTGAAGTGTGTCTGTATGTATATATTTCTCATCTCTCATTTCTCCTTCTCCTTCTTCCATTTTAGAGAGATGAGGCCAAGTGCCCGTCCCTTCCCCACTCCTGCACATGTGCACAGGACAGCATCGGCCCCCAGGGACCTCCTGGACCTTCGGTAAAGACATTACCCATCCCGCCGTCCCTCCTTGTCTCTCTTCACCTCCTCTTCCTCTGTCTGTTCTCGCCCAATCGCAAAGGTTTTTCCTCAGAAGTCATCCATGTTTTGATGATGATGACGATACCATACTTTTCTCTGATGATCTCGACAGGGAGGCGAGACAGGGCTCCTTAGTGGTGTTTGCTTGCTGAGCTTAAGTAGACTGGGTGAGGACATCCCCTAGCATCACGATTGGTATTTTCTTTTCCCTTGGAAAGAGCATCTGAGAGGGGGATGAGACCAGTGGCATGCAGCAAGGTGTCAAAAGATAAATGCCCATCGGAAAAAACAACGGCGAAAGCCTTGAAGAGAGGGCTGGAATATGTGCGCTTGGTCGGGAACCTCACTAAGCCCCAGTGAGGATTCCGCATGGCTTGGGGTTTTAGGGCCTCTGGAATCTGCTCCTGTTGTTACGCTCACTCTCTGTCTCCAACTCTCCTGGCTTTCCCAGGGCGGCCCAGGCACTAAGGGACCACGAGGAGAGAGAGGAGAAGGTGGCCCAGTTGTAAGTTCAATCTTGAATCCATTTTTTTGGACAATCTTATGCATCGTTATTTACTCTTGAATTCTTGATTGTATTAGGTTGAATTATGTTTCACACAAACAAATCAAACCAGTTCATAACCAAGAAAGCTGCTTACATTACTAGTAAAACCAAACTTTTCGATAATAAAGGCAGCTTACACTCAGTGCCATGGTATTTCAAAAGCGATTACTGCTGAACTGCACAGCACTACATTAGCATGCCCCATCAGACAAAGCAAATTGCACACATCTGAATTCACTTATCGAATACTGCTGTATATTTTTCCTTAACTTGATTTAAAGGCGGTGTATGTCAAGTGGTATGAAGGCCCATTTCTCAGCACTGTTAAGGTTGTTTTGTCTCTATCTGTGCTGGGGAACCGCTGATTACAATTGTCTGGGGGGAGGGGGGATCTCTTTAAAGAGCGTGGCTATGTGTTTTTTAACTGTTTTTCTTGTGCATTTGGATAAATGCTGTAGGGTCCAATGGGTCCACGTGGTGAGCAAGGACTCACAGGCACAATGGGACCACCAGGTCCACAAGGCCCCAACGGACTGTCTCTACCCGGAGAACCCGTAAGTCAAGTTCACCTACAGTACACCATAAAACCACCGACCATTATTCACATTTTACATTAGGTGAACAGAAAGTAGTGTAGGAAATAGCTCAGTGCCACAGTGCTAGCTGGAATGTTCAAAGTATAGGGCAGCCCACATGGTTGGCCTCACACATGATTAGCGGTCATGTGACATGGTTGGCCTCACACATGATTAGTGGTCATGTTGTGAATAGTTTTCGGGAAAAGTGTAGTTGTTAGAAATCTAGCAGTGAACGGGATTGACACCTAATGCTGTAGGGCATTACAATGCAAAGGTCCCTATTAATTCCGTCCAGGCAGCTATTGTAGCCTTCTTCCTTATTTTCATACGTGCAGATGTTGTCACCACATGGGTATGAAATCAATCACAATTACAATCTAAGTGGATAAGAGGAAGACCAAAGCAGTCAGGTTTCTTGCCAAGTTTTCTCACTTTGTGCTCTAACTCAAACATGTCTATTCCTCCTCCCCCTCATCTCCCTCATTCAGGGTCGGCCCGGACCAAAGGGAGATCCCGGAGACCCAGGCCTGGCTGGTCTGCAAGTAAGTACTGTTGTCTAATTTCCTTCACCATCTGTGGTTTATGAACAGGAAACAGGAGACTATCCACGGAGAGCAGCGTTGCTACTGGAGCCTGGCTTCGGTCCACATGGCGGGGTTGAAACCACACTCCGAGTGGGAGGTAGACCATGCCCTCCCCAGGGAGACCCAGACTCTCAAGTCAAGCCCATTTGATTGACACACAGTAGAAGGCCAGTGATGCAGTTAAATTATTACGGAGCATAGACTCGTGTTACCGATGGGAAATGAGGAATGGAACATGTTCTTCCACAACCTGGTAATTGAAGATGATGAGGCCTCAGTGAAGACTCAAAGACTGTTCATGACCATCTTTGATTCAGATGTTGTCTTTGGACTTTGGATGGAAGAACAGTCTAACAGGATCAGTCGTACAAATGGATTACCATCACCTTCAAAGTTCCCACTGTCTTCTTCAATATGTGCTTCAAGGTTCTTTCGATTTTGGACACAAATGCAGAACAAAGACAATGGACCTTCAGATTTGAAGTTAAGCTTGTTTGTGGCATTATGGGAAGATTCCTATATCTGAAGCATAGACTGTAAAAAGAGATAGACTCGCACGAGACCAGTGGTTTCCTACAGAGCCGCAGCACCACCTGCTATTGGTCTGTGATTGGTGAGCTACACGATCACTGGACAGGGCAACCTGTCAATCCCGCCCAAAACAATTTCTTTTTGGCCAGCACTGCAAAGCGCTGGCTCTACATCTGCCTTTGTCCAGGGCCAATTTGCCTGAGGATTTGAGGATTTGGGTGAGGATTTGGGTTCCACTTGTGTTGAGTGATGTCAGCTGCACGCCAATCCGAGGACACACTGCGAAGCCTTTGGGTGGGACGCTGCGGTACTCAGCCAATTAGAACACGCAGCAAGGCTTTGGGTGGGACGCTGCGGTACTCAGCCAATCAGAACACGCAGCAAGGCTTTGGGTGAGACGCTGCGCTACTCTAAGCCAATCAGAAATGCCTGGCAACCTGCAGCAGCCTTGCCTACGAGACATCGCTGCCTTAAGAGTATTGCATTTTGTTTACAAAGGTCTTAAATTTGTTCTTGTTACTTCATACATGACAACAGCCAGTCAGTCCGCAGTGTTTGGCTTGCACGTCGAAGTAAACACCCATTTCGTACCACATATGATTGTTTGAGCTACCACCAGTGAAGAGAGTGGATGTCCTCTGGAAAACAGACAGACAAAACTGCCAAATTGGAAGCTAATTGGACAGCTAAGCTAACGAGTAAATACCATGCAAGTGCGTGCGCGCATGACAGCCACCGAGACATGTAAGCGGCGGTGTCCGCCTGTCCGGTGCAGGAGTGTACTGAACACAGTGGGCCAGAGAGCAGAGAAACAGCGTTTCAACTTATTTAGGTCAGTGGTTTCAACATGCTGAACGATGCTGAGATGTTTACAGCAACCAGCGTCAAGCTACTGCTTGTAGCCAGTCCCCTATGTCCCGCTAGTGCAGTCTTTCCCAAGCTATGGGTCGGGACACAATTTGGGTCGCGGACCCGTGGGGGGTGAGTCACCAACTGGTCGTCATGGCAACTCATTAACATACGTTTTTTGTGAGTTTGAGTCCCAGGGAGACACAAAATGTATCGTTTGGGTCCCAAGATGAAAAAGTTGGGGAACTTTTTGCGCATTTAAAACAACAAACTAAGCTTTTAAATGATGCTATACAATACAAATTATGTTTCTGTATGACAATAATATCATTGAGAACATTCTTCTCAGTATCTGGTAGTAGCTGGGCTCAGGACAAGACTTCCTGTCAATGTTTTTTTTCAAAATAAGATGAATGTAAAATGTATGGTCTGACAATTGCCAGTTGTGGCACTTTTGACAGTAATCTACAGGTGTATTTTAAGTTCTTTGAAGTAGAAATCTACGGCACAAACCAACAGGCTCGTCAACGCTTTTCCGCGCTGGCCATATGCTAGTTTTCGACCTACATTAGCCTTGTTTATCGTCTATTTTACTCTGAAAGGGTGGGTTATATAAAAATTCGACCGCCGGCCCGTACTGCTGTCATGAAAGGTGAAATTAGCTATAGAGACCAAAACCATTTTTTGAAACCGGGTGTAAACACGTTTATTTCTGCTGTAAACTCTGGCATTTTAACATGGGAGTGAATGGGGAATGACTCCCTTTTGCAGCCAGTCTCAAGTGGCCATTTGAGGAACTGCCGTTTTTTGTACTTCCACATTGGTTTAATCTGTCCAGGCCTAAAGTCCCCCCTCGATCTGAAGGCCATTTCACATTGTCACCTTGTGGCTGAGGAACCAGTCATTCAGCCAACTCCACCATTCAAGTGGAGAGAATATCATCACTGGGAAGGGAATTCAGACATGGGGGTGTTACATGTAGGTTACTTCACACAATCAAGCCCATTATAACAGCATTGTCTATGAACTTTTCCAGTAAGCAACATGCGTCAACAGCCAAAAAGGAAATAGTAATTGTTTCGGGGGAACTAAGATGCTCCATCATCTTTGGCTTCATCACTGGGATTTTCTTTGCGCTATTTCCAGCAGAGGACCATTTGGGAGCTATATAAATGTGTTGTTCCTGACCATTAACCTTTGATTAAGTGTGTCCACTTTTCCCCCAGGGTCATCCTGGGCCTGCCGGTCGTGTAGGCCCCGTCGGACCAGGCGGAGCGCGGGTAAGAGGAACCTCCACGCCTGCTTTGTGTACACACATTGTTGAAAGCCTGCGAATACATCCAACACTTACTTAAGCATATGTTTCGCATGTGAGCGCCTACTTAGCGCAGCGTGGACAGAAGTACTGTCTTGTCGTTTTTCAGTCACTCTGCATGTTCTCACTTGAGTCAGCCAGAACCGTGGATATGGTCATTTATTTTCACTATAAAGGCAGACTCAAGGCTGAAACCAATATAACTCCATGACACTGATGTATTGCACAAATAGGGTCCCCAGTGTGCAGTACCCATGTGTGATTGTATGTTGTTTCTACACAGGGACCACCAGGAAAGGAGGGACCATCTGGACCCAGAGGCCCACCAGGGCCAATGGTGAGTGTGTGTTTGTCTGTATGTCTTTGTGTTGTAGAAGAGACGTAAATATCCCTCGGAGCGTGCTTTACTTGCTGATCCATCTACAACAATTACTCCGCATGGCTCCAAGGTTGCACTCCGCTGGAACAGCACATAAAAAAGCAGACTGTAGTCTCTAGGCCCTCTGCACTGTTATGAGAATGGAGCATGCGTCTCATTTTCCTTTTTCTGTGGTTTGAGGAGGTCTGTGTCTACTTAATCCTGCCAACAGGCAACATGCCCATGCTGCATGCACATGCACTATAGCATTCTGACTGCTTCCAGGAGCCATTAGCAGTGACTGGTGCGTGCATCCCGTGTGTGTGTGTGTGTGTGTGTGTGTGTGTGTGTGTGTGTGTGTGTGTGTGTGTGTGTGTGTGTGTGTGTCCACCTCTTTAGTGCTCTTGGCACAGCCTATGACGTGCCTCTGCTGCAGATGTTGAAACATACATCCTAACCAAAAGCTTGTTACACAACAGTTAATAGGGAGCAGGAGTTAACGGTTATATGTTTACTGTGCAGTAACTTCAAGATCAATGTTACTCTTTCTGACTGTTTCAGGGAAATCCGGGAAATCCAGGAGTATCAGGAATTACTGGGAAACCAGGGAAACAAGGAGACACAGGAAATCCAGTATGTATTGTATAACATTATACAACTTTATGGTCGTATGAGGATGCATGTTTTTTTTTCTTCTCTCCCAATACTTATTTTATTTTAATTGAGGACGCATGTTTATTTACAGTGAGGATACAATGACCATGATGAGCCAAGACAATGTTTACATACGTGTTGGGAATGAGACTCTTGGTTACTCTGCTGCTGCGTATTATTCCAAAAATGGGAAGATTTCATCTCAAATGGATCGGATATTTAACCTCAAGTGCATAGTTTTAAAGCCATTTGCATTTGTGGTTCTTTATAATGCGTCATGCGTTGTTGCAAATCTCAAACATGTTTTTCTCCCCAACTTTTAACAGGGAGCAGTTGGCCTTAAAGGAGAAAAGGGAGAGAGGGTATGTAATAATACGTTTTTGAGAAATCATACACCATTGTGAAATGACCCAATAAGAGCAATTCCAACTCTTTTCATGGTAATGTGTTTGTTTTCTAGGGAGACTTTGCATCCCAAAACATGATGCGTTCCATTGCCAGACAAGTTTGTGAGCAGCTTGTGAACAGTGAGTAAAAGCTTTCTTAATCCAAAGGGAAGTTTATAGTATTTATAATCCATATTTTTGGCCCTTACAAATTATTGTGTTCTTCTCTTCAAGGCCAAATGAGCAGAGTTAACCAGATGCTCAACCAGATCCCCTCGGGTTACCGTAGCAACAATCCAGGACCAGCCGGCCCTGCTGGCCCAGCTGGCGAACAGGGATCTCGCGGAGAGCCCGGCCAGCCTGGCCGAACTGGTTTCCCTGGAAGTCCAGGTTTACCTGGAAATCCAGGTTCCCCAGGTGCTTATGACTGCTCCTCTCATCTTCTGAATGTTTGAAATTGTTGCTGCACAGCAAGCAGGGAAATAATAAGCAAATGGGACACGATCTGCTGAAAGGGCTACTAACAAGGTGGCAGTCGTGAAATCGCACAAATCATCATAAAATGATGTTTTTTGAAGAATTTATTTTCATATTACGCAATTTTGAAGAATGCACTCAATATAACAAACTTAGTATAACAAACAACAGTTTTAGGATGACTAAATACTCATTTGTTATCAAACTAAGCGTGTTCAGGGCAAACCAAGCTTGTTCACCAACTTTCAGGGCGATTTTCCCTGAATGTTGCTTTGAGGAGTACGAACATTCAACGAAGCATATCTTGTTCAACTATTTTCTGATTTCAAATGTGTATAACACATTTGAAATCTTACAATCTGCACTTTCATAATCTGCACAAAAAACTGAAAAATGACCTTGGCTTACTTGTTACCCAAAACACCAGTCCCTGTAACAAATGTTGAGCAATAAAATAATAAAGGATATGGTGGGATTCATCGAGACCGTAGTGCTAGTCCAGAATGAAGGGAATAACAACTGCTAATTGCATTAGCTTGTGTAGTCTACGCAGGATGGATTCAGGTTAGCATGACAGATTCAGGTTAGCATGACGGAATACTCTTTCATCATACTTCACTGTTCCTGTGCTTCATACCAGGCCATGTTCACATTACAGGCAAATCTGATTTGCTGATAAAGTCATTCATCATCATTATCTTGATTGGTTTACCAAATCTGATTTGGGAGTGTGTCTGCACTGCCACAAATCTGATTTGCAAGTCGGATCCGTGTGTCCAGACCCAAACAGCCTATCTGCATGGGTTGCTATGGTAACGACGTGGACGTACGTTGGTGATGTGGTTTTCCTGCGCAGAAGCATTTGATGACGAGTTGCGAGTGACGTTCAAATCAGATTTGGTGGATCTGCGCGTCCGCACTCAAGTCACATCAGTCGAAAGCAGATTGGAAACTACCTCCATATGTGGTTTGGGACAAGTGACACAAATCAGACTTGGATCGTCCAGACTCATAAAACCAATCTGGATAAAGTCATTAATAGGTCACTAAAGTTCACAAATCAGATTTGGCCTCCTAGACTGAACATGGCCTTAGAGTTCAATTCATTTGCTGATATGGTGATTAGTGGCGTTCCAGAGGAGATGCTTTGTTGACTTTTTGTGGATACTGATTTCTCCTCTTCTGGTTGGTTTCTATAGGTTTGGCAGGAGAGAAGGGAGAGAGAGGAACTCCAGGACTTGGACAAAGAGGACAAAGAGGAGGAAGCGGTCCACCAGGTAACACAATTGGTTGTTCTGTCTCTTTCAATAAAACAGACCATCTCACAATCTTTCAGTGTGGTTTTCCCATTACAGTAAAACTGTGAGGATAGATGCAAAGCTCCGATTACAATGAAGCATGAGACATGTAAAGCATCCACTGTAGAACATTGTTCTCCAGCAGCTGTAGGCGGTCTGCCATTCTCACAACTGTTCAAAGCCAGTTAAACAGTGACAGCTTCTTCAACTTTCATGTGGACTCTCTGTGACACAGAGTGTAGCTGACTCCCCTTAGTCCAATTAAAATGACACATTCCAATGAAAGGTCAAGATTTATCTACTATATGTCTCCAGGACCTTTGTTTGGACTGCATAAATTCTGAGCGAACGCCCCAAACATATTCCCAATTCTTTCCTTTCTTATATTTTGCATCATTTACAGCATATCATAGGAAGTCCCCAAAATGGTGAAATATTATACCGTAAATGGGATGTATTTTCTTTCCTTATTAGAGGACTTTTTCCTCCATCTGCATTTTTTATATCTTGTATCAGTCTTCTCTTTACAACAATTGAAACCTTTGATTTCTGTGTTGAAAGGTTGATATTAGGGTAATTGGCGTGAAGAAAACCATAGCTTCGCCCTCAATTTCCAAACAATATCCAATATGTTTTGTGTAAAAAGCTCGCCACTTCAGAAGATTTCCTGTCCCTGGGGAGGGAGGATACTGGGGAAAACATCAGGCACCATCTCTTGATGTCGCCCCCACCACACCATACATGCAACATGCAATGTCTGTTTCTGTGAATGAAGTGAGAAAACAACTGAGGACCAGTAGGAGGAAGTCCACGCTGATGACTCACTCTCGTGTGTGTGGGAGAATCAGATTGTTGTACAATGAGCTTTCTTTGGTGGCTTCATTGACAACACATGGGCTCACTTAGGGGAGCCGGAGCGAGAGAGAGAGTGGGGGAAAATTCCACCCCAAGTTTTTACCGTCTAGACAGACGGGGCCAGGGGGTAACTACTCCACAAAGCCCCTGACTCCATCTCTGCAGCTTTTTTGGTCAAGCTTTTTAATTGAGCTGCCGTCGAAATATTTAAATTACAGTGGTACCCCTACCATTTCCACTGGAGACTACAGTGCTGCAGCACAGTGGTACGTCTACCATTTCCACTGGAGACTAACGGGTGATGTCAGCGCTCGGCTCCTGAAGACGTCCCGCAGAAACCATCGCGCACTGGTCACATCTCTGTCTCTCTCTCCACTCGCAGGGCCACCGGGAGAGTCCAGAACAGGTCCCACAGGTTCCTCAGGCTCACCTGGGCAGCGTGGCCCTCCAGGCCGCCAAGGTACTCCCGGGGTGAGGGGACCCCCTGGCCCCCCTGGCTACTGCGACTCCTCTCAATGTGTCGGCATCCCTTACAACGGCCAAGGATACCCAGGTACACTCACCACTATGTACATGTAGGCCCTGCATGGCACTATAGTAGATGAAAGACTAAGTGTATGCACACTAATTTCATTGCACTACTACTTTCTTTGATAATGTATGGAGATATGGATATAAGGGTTCCTGAAGTATTGATGTTTGAAAGAAGTGAAATTCATATTTATAAGTATAAGAAGTTTTACTGGGAACCACTATTCCATTAAATCCATACATTGGATATAGGGTATTGAAACTGGCATGTAAAGCATTGTAGCTAGTAGCCTGTGATCACTTATGTAGAATTAGATGCTCATAAGTTTGTTCCACAGAGAATACTCACACCCTCTTTGAACTATTTTCAGGTTCGGGATAGTAAACTTTCTAAGTCGTCTGTGCTGCTTACACTTTGAAGTCCTGTTTCTGAGATGTTTGCCCATTTGCTAAGGGGCATGTAAGGATAATCACCATGGACACGATTAACAACGACGACATTAAAACAAGCAATAAAAAACACAAATCAAAACAGAAAGGAGTGGACTGGCACTAACATCATCTCACAAGCTACAGTGATGGCAACCCACTTGCCTGTTTGCATCTTGAAGCAAAATCCGATTGGGGGAAAAACAGAGAGAGAGCATTTCTACGAAGGAAGAAGCATGTACAAAAACCACCCAAAAACAACATGGAGCATGTACAAAAACCACCCAAAAACAACTACTAACAAAGTGGATTTCAGAGAAGTATTACTGTAGAGGTGATACCTGTAAATAAACTAATTTTGTGCCTTGTAAATGATGTATGAACCACAACATTTCACTAAAAAAAAATCCAAGTTAACATCTGTATTGAAGCTTGTGCCTTATAACCCTCTGCCTGTTTACTACCAGCATAACCTCTGTTTACAATGCCTTAAGTGATTTTAAACAGCTAATGCTCTGGTCCAGACTGAAGCATGTTCCATTTGTACATTTAATCATCATGTTCTTTGTGTTACCAAATCGGTGCTAAATGTTGCTGCCATTTCTGTTTTTAGTATCAAGTAGTTATTTTATTAATGGTGAGCCATTATTATCTAATGCCTTGATGGTATTATTGTAAATTTCATCACAACAGTTTGACAGTTTTTATATCAGTTCTTTTGGTATTTCTATGTCATTTCTAAGTCATACCATGTTTGAGCGAGCAATAAAATCCTTCCGACTTCCTGGAAAGAGTCAAGAAACAATGCAATAGTCTGATGTAGGGCATTTTTTAGGAAGTCCATTTTAGGAAGCGTAGTGCAATATAATTTAAATTGTGCATGTGAAAGATTGTAGAAGAAACACTTTTTTTGATTGGCCGAACCAAATATTTTCTAGCCAACCGCTACGAGACCGAACCTGACGTAGTCTCTATACCCGAGGAGCCCGCCGAAGAATATGAGGCAATACAATCACCCGGTTACTCACGAAACCAACGAGGAAAGAGGTCACTACCCAGAGATGATACAGAGAGAATAGCGTCATAGCTACAAAAAGTGTTACATGAATAAGTTCCATGATCACAGATGTGAGAATGAAGTGGTATTGAGAAAAATAAAAAAAATAAAAAAAATAAAACAGACTTGCGGGTTTGATACCCCTGGCTTTATTGAACATATATTTTTGGCAACATGAGAAAGTCTAGCAAAATGAGTACAACACTAAATGTTCTGTCATTACAAAACCTGTGTGCTTGCTAAGTGTTCCCTTAAGTGTCTCTGCTTGTAATATAACTGCATCAACTGTTTATCGGAGTCCAATGTGTAATGCACTAATCATGTGAGTCAGCAAATATGCGGTAGGAAGTATGTATGATTTTGAACCCTGTCAGAATACCCATGTGTTGTCACAGTCAGTAGCAAATGTCACTATGTAAAGCTGTTTGCCTACTCCATATCAAGAACAGGACAATTGATTTTTATCCCTTGCCTCCCAAAGATTGTTCAGTCTGGTGTTTTATAAGACCAAATGTTAATTTGACCTATTGTAACAAATCACAATTATTATTTTTGTTTATTTGTTCTCCCCTTTTTACAGAATGTGGAATTGCATGTATGTGTTGTATATTTACTGAGGATTTCTACATCAGAATATAGTTGTTTTCTATCACTGCAGTTGGGATTTGCTTGCAAGACTATGGACATAGAATTGCTTTTCTCATGTTTTAACTGCACATTCATTTTGTGAATTCCACAGCCTTATTTTCTTATTTATTTCTGAAACAGAAGAGGCATTTTTCAATAAAACTACTGAAAATGTAGCATTTTGTCAGTCTTCCAGTCATTTATGTCTCTCACTAATACAATGTGAAGTGTGTGTGTGTGTGTGTGTGTGTGTGTGTGTGTGTGTGTGTGGGTGTGTGTGTGAGCAGAAATTGTGTTCTGCTACAGCTATGCCATTTTATGTGCGATCGCGCTGAATCTTTCAAGAAGTGTAAAGAGCACCCCTGCAGGTGACCTAACAGAGCCGGGTTTTTGAATTAGGTAATAAGGGCCTACTAAATGGGCAAAAATGGCTAATTATTGGCCAAAATGAGTGAAAGTTCAGCACCATGGAGAGATCCATTCGTTAGTTACTCATGGAAGACACCGAAGGAGCACAGCTGAGCTGAGTTGGAATCAGCCAGGGAACTGGACTATGAAAACCCTCTGGGGAGAGAGGAGAGGCTACATGCCAACTATGTGTGAGGCCTGACTGGGTCATTTTCAAGATGGTTGAATGAGATATAGCCATTTTAAGCTCCCGGCAGCCGCCATCTTGAAAATGACCCCTTTCTGGAATTTTCATTTTTGGTAGAATTTTAGAATGTTATTTAACATGCCCAATAGTAGCCTACCAGAATCCATTGAAAAAGCTTTTGTATCAATTTGTTCAGGGTTAACTGCACTTTTTTCATATGACTGGCCTAATGGGTTAGTTTTCTGCAAATTTGCATATTTAAACACAACATTTCACACTTCTAGACAAAACACTTCAACACCTCTAATACAAAAATATATATTTTCTTAATGTAAGTAATCAACTGGAGAAGTTTCATGATGATGGCTATTAGTTAAAAATGTTACCCTTTTTACCGGAATTTGGATCCACCTCTTGGATCTTGGATTTGTCAATAAATAATTAACTGATGGTAATTTCACTGATTTAGTTGTATTCCTTGAGCCATCAAACCTAGGGTTAGACACCAAAACCACCTTTCTAGGTTGAATAGTAATTGAGATATAGCCATTTTACGCTCCAACTTGGTCACCATCTCACCATCTCAATTTGTTCTCGGTTAGGCTTTTTCCCCTCACAGATTCACTGGCCTAATACTGCCATAAGTAATGAAATAATAAATCAGAATAATAGCTCCAGAAAGTGTTTTCTTGATGGAATATGGCTTATACACCCTAAAATACCAATATTTTTGCAACTTTATTGGAGACATAAGATATGCCCCCCCCCCCCTCCCCCACAAAAAAAAAAGATTATCATGGTTGGACCATCAATGATTACACCTTTGTAGAAATGCCTATTTGTGCCCATTTGTCCAAAAATGACCAGAGGAATGCTTCTATGTGGATGATAAACTGCTCTGAAAGAGGTCCATTAACTCACTGAGATAAGATCATCACCATATTTAACAGAGACTTCACTGACACCTCAACTTCTTACACACTAATTCTCGTCAAAATAACATATTCGCTTTGACCTTGACTGATCAATCCTGTTCTTCCTAATACAAGGCCTGGGGAAGTATGCTTTGAAGTTGGAACCTCTATCCTTGTTGTGTCAGTCGAGTAGTCCAGAATGTGAGTTCATGTAAGGGCGACAAGAAGTGGGAGGAGGCAACACGGCGAGATGTGAGACCCACAGTCCAGAATTGCGTAATTTTCCACAATGAGAAACTGGTTCACAGCCTTTTACGTCCACTCAGCACTTTTTTATTATCAGGTTTTAAAGATTATGCATAGATTTCCATGAGGAAACTATGCAAAAAGAGATTGAGCAGATATCCATTCGACTTGGAGAAAAATCACAGACTTCCATTCAATAGGCATATCTAATGGGAAAATAAGAGATATGCATGAGGTAACGACCAACTGGCGCCATTTCTATTCATGGTGATGAAGGGAAAGGCATTACTGAGGAGGACTTGTGCACAACATGCCAGAGATAACAACTGGAGGCGTGGCATCAAGGTCGGTCGAGATGGAGATGAGCACCACAAGCACACAGACTGCTTAGAAGATACACACTGTGATTTCACTAGTTCCTGGCGGATGCCCGCAACATGTGAAGCAGTCTTTGCAAAAGCCTTTAATTTAGCATCTTGGATCCTGAAATAAATTTGATACAGGTTTTCATTTGATGAGAATGCTTGCAGGTAAAGTACGAGTCTGCACAGCTGGTACATGTTAGTGGTGAAGGAGGCAGAGGCCACTGCACTCTGTGAAAGCACTTTGGAGATGAGCTTACATGACAGCACTTTAAATCTAGAATACTGATGGCCAAGTATCATTCACCACTCTGTCTTCTCAGTGCACACGTCATGATACCACAGGCACAGCCAAACTTTGACTTGCACAGATTTTGGTTTGATTTAAAACAAGTTACATAAATACAATGTATGTGTGTCTCTTAATTGGACCCAAATCTGAGAATATTTGTATTGTTAGATGTGATTTTGTCCAGAATTCCATGAACTTCCATGACTGTAGCCTAGGTAGAGGGATACGTGAAACTACGACGGAAATGTTCATTCTTCTACATTCTCTAATTGTGTTAATTGAAATAATGGTGAAGTTTAACAATTCACCAGTTTGCTGGGAACCCCCTCAAGAACCCCTGATGGTCCCTGGACCCCGAGTTGAGAACCACTGCTCTAGTCCAAGAAGACTAATGGGCATGCCCGGCAGTTGAAGCAGTGTCAATGAGTCAATATAACCACCAACACCAGCAACATGTCTTATACAATGGAAACGATTAAATAAATTCCACATAAAACCAAAATTGCCACCAATAATCAAACTAAGTTTCCATGAGAATGGCTTTCAGTGAGGAACCTTATCCATCAGCCATTTCTTTAACTGCCTTCTTTGTGTTTGTCATCCCACTAAGACAATACAGCAGCCATAAAGTCCTTTATTTGAACACCACACTCAATCAGAATGTATTCCCCCCCTAAAGTCGCAAAACTCAATTGGTAGGTATTGTAGGCTACCATCCTCACAGTGATAGAGCCTGTCTGGTAGGCTACCATCCTCATGGTGATAGAGCCTGTCTGGTAGGCTACCATCCTCATGGTGTTAGAGCCTGTCTGGTAGGCTACCATTCTCACAGTGTTAGAGCCTGTCTGGTAGGATACCATCCTCACAGTGTTAGAGCCTGTCTGGTAGGCTACCATTCTCACAGTGTTACGGCCTGTCTGGTAGGATACCATTCTCACAGTGTTAGAGCCTGTCTGGTAGGATACCATCCTCACAGTGTTAGAGCCTGTCTGGCAGGCTATCATCCTCACTCTTACTCCGTCTGCTTTCTGTCTGCTGATTTCTTCGAGCCCGATGACGTTCACAGCGTGCATCTGTGATCACTTTGTGGCAGCTTCAAGTGGGCTGCGTTCCAGACTCTGTGGTCGTTATGGACTTTAACGAACTCCCTGTTTAAGTTCCAGTTGTCCCCCCTCAATGTCATGCCATCCAGATGCTATATGCTGTCCCTCGTCCACAGCAGAATTGGCTTTATTGACAATGTTATGGGGTATGAGATTTCCAAATGGAGGGGTATTTTTTAATCAAATGATGATAGTGTGTACATGGTGCAGACACAATCATTTATAAGTGAAGCCATTGGCTTTGGAAGATGTTTTTCACGTTGTGATCAAGTCTGGAGGCTGATGGTGGCCAATTTTCTTCTCCATGCAGGAATCTCCAGTCAGAATTTCAGACTGAGAAAACAATGTCAAATCCTTACCATATGCTAAATAAACGTAATGTGAATGGGATGATGAAACTTTAATGTTATAAGGTCATATTTCACTCCATGACGCTTCTCGAGACGCTTTGATGCTTGGTTGCAGAAGGTCAGTGACTCCCAAAGTGTCCATAACACACCGTGGACTTTCAAAGGCATCTCACAGTGTTTTGGTATGACAGCAGCAAATTCATATCAGCCGTGTGACGCGATATCAGTCCCACTGGCATGTCAAAACTATGGAGGTTCAAAGGAAGCCGGACTTCACCACTACCATCTCCACCAGTTTCTCATTTATTGTGGAACTGCGTAGCGGAGTGAACGTTTAAAGAACGTTGCGAGACATTTTCCTTGTATCTTTTAAGCAATGTGTGATTTACTGTGAATTCCTGAACGACGCTTTATGAGGATTAGGTGCCATGATGATAAAAGAATGGAACCATGCGTGGGCACTGAACAACACACAGGAGAAATGTTCCCAGTATTGAAAAGTAATCAGAAGTGATAGAGAAGTAAAATTTTATTTGGACTTTTAGGAGGGCAATCAAAGCACTAGCATGAGGATTGTACGGATCACAGCCAAATGGAAATCATGCAGTGGAACATGAACACACGTGGAAAGTTTTCATATTTTTGTGTTACAGCTCTGCTTATCATAAATGTGATGTACTGTGCAGCAGTATTATTACGATGCAGGCTCTACAACATGGAAACAGATAATGGAATTTGATTGGGTGACTGGTGAGAAGGGAAGGAGGGGAGGCAAAGACAGATGAGTGTTGCACCATTATAATATGCCTACTGTACATCATACCTTGCATCATTTTGACAGTCAGGCTCAATTTAATTACAACAACATGATGCTTTTTCATCCCCATACAGATATTTTCTTTTCTCTTATCCCCTCCATGGAGGTCAATGATCAGGATCAGACACAGGGCCTTGAACCCAGGTCCATTGGTTGAAGAATGGTGTCCCTATCTGCTGCATGTTGCCAGAGATGGGCAGTATTTGAAATACTTGTATTTGAAATACGTATTTCAACTACTTTTTTGTATTTTGTAATTTGTATTTGGCTGGGCAGAGAAAAATGAGATGTAATTTGTATCAAGATACTTTCAGATCTTGTATTTTGTGTATTTCAAATACATAAAATACATTTTTCTTTTTATTCTCAAATTGACACATGTAAACATTGACACAGGTTTAAACTGTGAAATAAATACACACACACACAAACACACACCCACACACACACACACACACACGCAGAATTAGTATTATTAGATATTATATTATATATTAGAGAAATTAGTTGTACTAAAAACAACTAAGTGAACTAAACTGAAACCTGATATGAATAAACAGAGAAATTACTTGTACTAAAAAACAACTAACTGGACTGAACTGAAACCTGATTTGAATAGGAGAAATTAGTTGTACTAAAAATAACTAAGTGAACTAAACTGAACTGAAACCTGATATGAAAAGATGGAGAAATAAGGTGTATTGAAAAACAACTAACTGAACTGAAACCTGATGTGAAAAGATGGAGAAATTAGTTGTACTAAAAACAACTAAGTGAACTAAACTGAAACCTGATATGAATAGATGGAGAAATAAGTTGAAAAAACAACTAACTGAACTAAACTGAAACCTGATATGATTCAGAATAGATAGAGAAATAAGTTGTACTGAAAAACAACTAACTGAACTAAACTGAAAGCTGATATGATTCAGAATAGATTGAGAAAGAAGTTGTATTGAAAAACTAACTAACTGAACTAAACTGAAACCTGATGTGAATAGCTGAAGAAATAAGTTGTACTGGAAAAACAACAACTAACTGAACTATACTAAAACCTGATATGAATAGATTGAGAAATAAGTTGTACTGAAAAAAACCCTAACTGAACTAAACTGAAACCTGATTTGAATAGGAGAAATTAGTTGTACTGAAAAACAACTAACTGTCATAAACCTGATTTGAATAGATGGAGAAATTAGTTATACTGAAAAACTATAACTGAACACCAAAGTACCCTAATGAAAATCAAAAATGTCTTTCTGTTGCTACAAGGATGTCTGAGCTTCACTGTGCATAATGATGGCTGTGCTGATTTTGACACTAGAATGGTGTTACCACTGCTGATAGTGGAAAGTTGTATTCAGTGAGTGATTGTTCTTTAGTAATTATGTTCTAGATAGCCAGGTTGTTTTGGATTTTGTTTATGAAGCAGAAGGAGGGGAATTCATTTTAAGGATGTAAGGATTTGAACAAGAGTCCAATTTCATGGAAGGCCTTTTTTGTTTGAGATGCAGTTTCTCATCGTTCCTCTCACCGATTCACAATTTCACAACCTTAGACAGGATGTGCATCAGGGCATTCAATTCCTGAAATGTAACCTTTTCTAGTTGTATAAATATGTTTGCACGTTAAATAAATACTGTGACGACAAGTTACTGACATGGTGGTGAATGTGAAGTTGTTTAAAGGGGACCTACTATGCCTTTTACCTATTTCAGTTATTTATATATTGTGTTATGTCAGATATATATGGCTAAACATAGTCAAAGTTCCAAAACTTGAGGTTAACATGCAGAAATGCTGCCTTTAAGTCAAAAGCCCTCACAGAAGGTGATTAACAGCTGAGCTGAAGGAGAAATTAGTTCTACTGAAAAACAACTAAAACTAAAATGGAAGAACTGCAGTGTGTTAGGGAGTACACATACTGTGACAGAGGACTAAAGAGAGGATTTACTGTCTAAGGAAACCAGAAAATTTCACTTTTGAATAGCTGAAATCAGAGAATTAGGACATTTTCCTTAAAGAAATGTCTCTAAATGATTAATAGATCATCAAAATAGGCAATTAATTGAATATTTGGCAATTCATCTATGAATTGACTAATCGTTGCAGCTCTTTATAAGTTTTTATAAAATGTATTTTCATGTATTTTCAAAATACAAAATACGTATTTGTATCTCAAATACATTTTCAGACAGGTATTTTGTATTTGTATTGTGATACATTTTTTGAGCAAGTATTTGTAATTTGTATCAAAATACTTTATGATGTATTTTCGCCCATCTCTGCATGTTGCACATATTGCCTTTCCACAACAATGGACTTTTACACAACCCAGTCGCCAGAATAAAATGGTGCCATTTTCGTTTCTGCAAACCACGGATACGTTCAATCTCAACGTTTGTGAACCGAAAATCTTTCACACCACAAGAGCGTTTACAACCTAAATCTGGTTATGGTTAGACAACTAAAACAACTTGGTTAAGGTTAGGGTTTTAAATAACGGTTGGTTACATAACCCACGTTCTATGTCTCCCCACTACATTTGCAATGTTGATACGGGATTAACCTGATTAGTGGCAGCTCAATTAACCTTTAATTAAGACACATAATGACATCACCTATGATTGACATCATGCCCTGATTGGCCTGAGGCTATATCAGTGCCACGCAGGTGAGGCCCCCTCGGTTAACCTTGACTCATAGCTAGAGAGATAGTCTTTCCACTCAAAGAACCTGGGTTACAACATAACCATCCATTCTCTTTCTCCCTACATTTCCGATGTAGTTATGGGACTTTGTAAGACACACTGCGAGGAAACCAAGCAAACCCCACCTGCTCCTGCGGGAGCATGAAGTGGGAGTTGAGTTTAAATGACGTCACCTCTGTGCTCAAATAATGATCCAGAAATGAAAATACACCCATGGCCTACAGGTAGGCACACCATGCCACCAAGGCTTAGCGGGCCCTGCCAGACGCTAAGGCCGACTGTAAATGGGTGGAGAGCCACCTTGCCTGCCAGGTTGTAAGGCTAGTTTTGAAGACATCACTCCGGCCCCAGGTCCATTCTCGTAAGAGCCGCCTGTGGCCCGGGAACATAGTTTATCAGACCATGTCCCACTGAACAATGGCCTGTTTACCACACACACTCATGATCCACTCCCTGACTTGAGGAAACCTGTTTGTATTGGTGGCCTCACACAGATCAATCAGCATCCAGATCTACTGGATCCCAGCCAATTTAGTACCTGGAAAGATCTGGTCCAGGTGACATATCAAAGACTGCAGAATACCGTGTGTCCTGGTGGCTCACCTGGTAGCACGCGTACGATGGAGGCTCGCTCCTTCGTGCGTCTGAGGCGGGTTCGAATCCAACCTGCAGCATGTCATCCCCCCTCTCTCCTCACCTTTCTTGTCTGCCTACTGTCCTGTCTAAATAGAGGCAAAAATGCCCCCAAAACATTATCTTGAAAAAAGAAGACTACAGGATATTTACTGAAGATTTGCAGGCTCTTAAGTCCGGTAAAGAACTTCTTAATTGTGAACCACAACTTTCTTTTCCAAATCACATGCTCATATTCCTCTCTTATCTCCTTCATGTCAGACCTACTTCAACAATCACAGATCAAGGTTTAAAGCTACAATACAAAAGGAAGTGGGCTATCCACCTTATTTCTAGCTGCCATGATGTCTATGGGTGCTTCTTCCGGTGTAATCCTCCCAGCCTTGTTGCTGACAGCTTGACACCCGTCTGTAATGTTTCAAAGCTGCAGGCCGGAGCAAATCACTAATCAGGTCCAGCTTGGCAAAAATCTCGTCGATAAATATCCAGAGTTGCTCAAAGAGCAACAGAAATAGCGGATGTGTTAGATACAATTCCCTCAAATAAGTCGTCAAACCAGTCTTATTGTGACAAGCAACTCCCCCCCCTCCCCCTCCCCCTCCCAGCATAACGAAACCCCGACGCTGGGGGGGAAGGGGTTAATGTGACTTGATTGTTGCAGCTTGCACATTTCCTTGCAACAATCAAGTCACGTTAACCCCCACCCCCCCCCCCCTCTCCCAGCATCGGAGCTTTAACGAGTTGTTAACGAGGAAATTCGCAAGCTGCAACAATCGAGTCAGTTAAACCTGACCTTGTACCCACAATTATTTTACAGGGGGGCATTCAAAAATAAGGTGGATAGCTCACTCAGATAAACATGTGGATGTTATGTGATGTGCAAAGGTTGTACTGTAGGTTCGGTAGGGAGGTACGGTAGTGCAGTGGTAAGCACTATCGCCTCACAGCTCGAAGGTTGTGGGTTCGATTCCCACCTGGGACGATGTGAACGCTGAAGGAATGCGTGCCCGTCCGCATGTCCTCGAGTGCCCACCGCCCGGGTGGGGTCGTCAGAAGGGCCTTTCTGTGTGGAGTTTGCATGTTCTCCCCGTGCCTCCCGGGGGTTTCCTTCATATAGGAACCCCCTTCACAAAAACATGCAATACCCTGGTTGCTAATGTGGTTCCTCCTCTGGTCGTTAAGGGCGCTTCATATAGGAACCCCCTTCACAAAAACATGCAATACCCTGGTTGCTAATGTGGTTCCTCCTCTGGTCGTTAAGGGCGCCTGTTCAGAGGGAGGGAAACTGGTTGGAATAGCGTGAACCTCCCACGTGCTATGTCCTACCGGTGAAGCTTCCTCTGTCAGGTGAAAAGAAGCGGCTGGCTGACTGCCCATGTCTCGGAGGAAGCATGGAGCCAGTCTCGGCTCTCCCCAGATCGGCAGAGGATGGAGTAGCAACCAGGACAGAGAAATCAAGCGAGCACTAATGGGGGATAAAATGGGATAAAAAAATCGGGAAAAAAAAAGAAAAAAAAAAGGTTGTACTGTACAGTAGGTTCGATCTCTACCTCAGACAATGGCTTAAGAAACCCTGAACATTTTAAGCTGCAGACTGTAAGATAGCAGCAGTGATGCTTCTTTATCATTTATTTTAACACTTTAAACGACCGCACCGTGGATATATGCCTCCGCCAACAAGTGAGCAGTCGACATGCATGTCTGTCCAGACTTTGACGTTTGAGCCAAATGAGAAGAAATTTCGTCAAGGTGTTACTGAGATATGGCGTTACCAAGCTGAAAATTGTATTCGTGAGGTTATAGTGACCTTGACCTTTGACCACCAATTATTAATTAATACACAGGACAAGATGTTACTATCCCCTGTGCCAAAATCCGAGGAAAAACACATTTAGAAGCCCAATCCAGAATAAAACAAGCTAACAGGCTAACAAACTAATAAACAAGACACAAATCACCAGTTACCTACCCTAGCCAACAGCAGTATCAAGCATGTCATTGGGATTTTCAAGTGGGCACCTTCCTTCACCGATGTTTCGTTAAGTTAGGCCCGCCGCCCACGACACCTCAATAAGGCTTAACGGTGTAATCCAGCGTCCTGGAAACACCCCCCTCCATGCTACCACCGCACAACTGCATATTACCTCACTATCTAAGCCTAGCTATCCAGGTCGGTTCGGTATGACATTCCTAACTACACCACCACTGTCAATGATTCAGCCCTGTTGATGCGGACCGTCAATCATGACCAACAACAATCAATCTTACCTTAGCGAGCTCCCCAGCTAGCATGTTTCCTCCTTAGCCACAGCCATTCACTTGCTCGTTCTGCTGCCTGAGACATGTTGCTAACCGCAAGTTTCAGGCTCCGGCCCGAATGCCCAATTCAGTTAGTAGGGCAATAACGGACTTTGCCACAAAACCACGGCAGCCCACCTCTACAGGCCGCACTCAAGCCCTCCAACCTCGCTGCTCTGCCTCTGCTGCCATTTCAGCATACCTAGCTTTCTTGCGCTCATAAGCCTCCTCAACTCGATCTTCCCACGGGACTGTGAGTTTGATAAAATAAACTATCTTCTCTACCTCAGACCACAGTAACAAGTCCGGACGTAGCCGGGTGCTAACTATATATGCTGGGATGACTAGCTGTTCATTCAAGTCAAGCCTAATTTCCCAGGCTCCACCTACACTTAGCTGCCCTAACTTGTGCCTGACCTTAATTGGTCTAATCTTTTCTCCCTCACGTACAAATTTGATCTGTCTAGTCTCTTTGCTAGCAACTAGAGAATTTACTTCTAGCCGCTTTTCCTCAACTGCAGCTGCCAAACATTTCAACACCTGGTTGTGACGCCAGGTGTATCGCCCCTGGGAGAGACTGACCTTACACCCTGACAGTAGCCTATATGCCTTAGTGTACATACACTAGAACACAACGGGCAGGCACCATCCTCGCCCAACCACTGATTTAAGTTCTGGGGAGATGGCAGCACATCATAAGTAGCCTCTAGAATAAATCTATTTCTGCTGGCCTCCATGCTCCACAACTCTCTCCACTTCAACTTTCTCTTCTCTACACTCTCCCAGTTCACCCACTGTCCTTGCTTTACCTGCGACACATGCCTTAGTACATCTTACTGCCTCCTCTTGCCTATGTACTTCTTCAACTACCATCTTCCTCGTTTCTATTACTGATGCCTTGTTCCACACAGGTTTCCCTATGCACAACCCTAAGCCTCCACGCCCATGCTGCACCTGACCTATGATATCCCTGTGTCTAAGAGCTGACTGTGCTTGCTGTACTGTCTCCTTTGGGTTCCACTTCCTCCCTGTTTTAACTGTGGGCGCTACACTCCTAACCACTGGATCCTTTGACTGAGTCAGAGTCATTTCCAGTCTAACCTTAGCACACTTGAACTAGGGATGTCGAAAATCATAATTTTTCTTGACCGACAACCGACACTCATTAGCCGACAACTGTCGGTTAACCGAGAAGATTAAAATGCGCTATTTTACTGTGAAGTACTGTTTGAGCGGACGACAGTATCTTCTCTTTTAGCAATAGTCTCACTAATCCCACAGTGGTTTACCTGCTTTTGAGATCTTCAAAAAATAGTTTGCTTCTGTCTCACCCGTTCGCTCTCTCTCTTCACACACGCGGCGAGGGCTGTGCTCTCTGTGTCTGGCAGGGCTCCACAACATTATAAAAACGAGTCCGCACTCCGCACGCAGTCTCTTGTGAAACAATTTATCCGAACTGCCATGTGTTGGACAGTAACGTTAACGTTAATTGATACTTTTCAATCGTCAATTCGACCGCTTCATGTCATTTTTGTAACACGGTAAAAACTACTGTTTCATCATTGAGTGCGAGCGTATGCTTGCGTGTGCCTGATGAACATGCACTGCAGAGAGGGAGGGAGAGAGTTGCCAGCCGCAGCAAGCACGCCACGCACACGCACACGCCACGCACATGCAAGATGTGTGTCCCGGCCGTTAGACCGAATGAGACAGTGAAGAAAAAGTAGGCTAATGACAGCACACACGGAGTTAACAAAACTATAGAACATGTATGAGCTGATTGTTTCGCTGGGTGTATTAATCATTCTGAAATGGTCACAGAGCACATCTGAGCTGTGTGCTCAGACAGGAGCAGCAGAGGGGCGGGGCAGTCAGTGCGCTCACTTCACTGTGACTCTGTGGCTGCAGCAGGTGTTCAGCTGTGTGTGTGCTTCGCTGCGGAATGCGTTTGATCAGACATCAGGTAGATAAAATCAACATGAACCATGTGTTTATTTCCAAATCTAGCTTGATTAATACTTGCCCCATCATTTAATATACTTATGTTACATTGCTGACCACGAAGGAGGGGGGGGAATTGCCACATTGGCAACACTGTTATATGCAAATTAACATGGAAATTGACCGTTTAACCGACATGCTTAACCGACCAAAGACGTTCTCGGCGGTTAACCGGTTAACGGTTAACCGTCGACATCCCTAACTTGAACTCCTCTGTCAGGCTAGATAATGGCAATTCCAATATGCCTTTCCCATATAAGGCTACACTGCTTAGGCAGCGTGGGACTCCGAGCCATTTTCTAATGAATGAGTTAATCATCCTTTCTAGCTTTTCTACCTTTGAAAGGGAATCCTCATACACTGTCAGTGGCCACATCAACCGAGGCAACAATCCAAACTGCAAACACCACAACTTTAACTGTAAAATGTAATCAGTTCATCCTCGAGTCCAAGTGGATGTTTGAGGCAAATTGTGAAATTCCGTCAAGGCGTTCCTGAGATATAACATTAACAAGCATGAAATGAGCGGTCGTGATGTCACAGTAACCTTGAACTTTGACCACCAAAATCGAATCAGTTCATCCTTGAGTCCAAGTGGACTTGGAAGCAAATTGGAAGAAATTCCCTCAAGGGGTTCTTGAGATATCACGTTAACAAGCTTGAAAATGGCATTAGTGACAGTGACCTTAACCTTTGTTCTTTGACCACCAAAATCGAATTAGTTCATCCTTGAGTTCAAGTCGACGTTTGAGCCAAATTTGAAGGAATTCCGTCAAGGCGTTCCTGAGATATCATGTTAACAAGCATGAAATGAGAGGTCGTGAGGTCATAGTGACCTTGAACTTTGACCCTTGACCACCAAAATCTAATCAGTTCATCCTCAAGTCCAAGTGGACATTTGAGGCAAATTCAAAGAAATTCCATCAAGACATTCCTGAGATATCGCGTTAACGAACTTGAAAATGGTGTTTGAGAGGTCACCATGACCTTGAACTTTGACCTTTCATCACCAAAATCTAATCAGTTCATCCTTGCGTCCAAGTCGATGTTTGAGCCAAATTGGCTTCCTGAGATATCACGTTAACGATCTTGGGAATGGCGTTCGTGAGGTCACAGTGACCTTGAACTTTGAACTTTGACCTATGACCACCAAAATCTAATCAGTTCATCCTTGAGTCCAAGTCAACGTTTGAGGCAAATTTCATGAAATTGCGTCAAGGCGTTCCTCAGACGGACAGACAGACAACCAATCCATGCCTCCGGCCTACTGTAGTTCTTACACTGATACACTACGTTACTGCATGCTGCAGAGCTCTCTCTGGGTCTGGGACACTTTCCCTCAGAGGGCTGGTTATGGGAGGGAACCGTTCAGTTGGCCAGTCATATGCCAGTGATGGCTTCAGTCCTCTCCAATCAGTAACGACTTTGCGATCAGACAACACGGGAGGCCCAGCCCATTTTTCGAACCACTCTCTCATCGGTGCTACGACCTGCCACTCATTCAATTTCAACCCGCCTTCAAAACCAGCAGTGGCTGTTAACTGGCACAGACTCACTTATGTGGTATGCGGAGCGCAGCAATTCAACGTAATATTTGAGTCTGGGGAGAAACTACCTCCGGCCTGGCTATCGCCGGCAGAGGAATAAAAATGGGTTGTTACAGTATGCCTATTGCCACTTTTATTTAAATACAGTGGAATCCGCTTATAGTGATCACGGTTATAGCAATCAACTGCTTATATTGATCAAAAAGCGTAGTCCCGAATCATTCCTATACACATGCTGTAATTTGCTTTAGTGATCAATACTAAAACAAATGTTTAAAACTAGAGTTATTTTATTTTTTACTTACAAACTGCCAGAAATGAGCCAACAAGATACAGCAGCGATACTTGATGCATGTTTGTCTGTATAAGGAGAGATCGCGGCATCTCTGTCTGTGCAGAGATGGCGGCATCTCTGTCTACGCGAGACCGCTGTGTTTGAAACAGCTGGAGGCCTAAGTTACTGTATGGTAACATTCCTTTATGTTATGTGCTGTATTCATGTAATACACAAATGTCAATTAGATGAGATTCTGCATGAGGAATAAAGAAAAGGAAAAAAATCTGTTATAATGATCATCCACTTATAGTGATCAGTTTGACCCGTCCCAAGGTGATCACTAGGAGTGCACTGTATTATTATGTTTACCATTAACAATTTTCAGAGACTTCACAAACACAGAGACTGGCCCCTATCTTTGCATCGGCATAGTTTCTAGGCGTAAAATTATGCACTGTCATGCTCATTGGATAAGTGCAATAAACCAATCGCACGCTTGCCTTTTAAGCTCCAATTCCAGTGGTCCAGCAAAACCAGACAAAAGCCAAGCGCTCTGCCCCCCCCCTCCCTTCATCCAGTCTGTCTGTCTCCATATATAAGAGAGGGGCAAAAAACCAGCACTCAAAATAATTCCTTTTGGTTGTTTTATTTACCTTCAAGCAAGTGACAATGTACGTTTCGGCGTGGAGCCTTCCTCAGCATTGTGCTGACAGAAGACGGACATGACGTATAAATAGTGTCAAACCGGAAATACAATCAATTACATTATCAAGTACTAGGAAATATCTCACAACATAAAATAACAATGAATATAATATCAAAAACATCAGAGAATATCAAAAAAGAGATAAAGGTACAATTTTAAACAGTATACTTGTATATAAGTCTGTATATATTACACAGCAGGAATGCAATAATGTTTTGCAGACGATAAGAATGAGGCTGGATGGCCACACTTGTGTTAAATAAGCACAGATGAAAAGTCAACATATTAGAATAACAAAAATCAGTAAGAAAATATTTAAAATAGAATTAGAAAAATACATAATATAATGCATATAAGTGAATGCATCGGATAGAGATACTGCAGGTCCACACATGACGCTCCCACACTGCCTTACAGTGCAAGAGCATCATGCGTGAACCCACAGCACATCCACCCGACGCACCCCCTAAAGAAAGCAACCTAGCAAAAGTTCTTCATTCAAGCCTTTGGGGTGTTCTGTCTGTAAGGTATGTATCCAAAATGCCTCTCTTTGTAACAAGGCCTTGTCTCTGTCACCCCCCCTCTTCAGTGGACTGACCTGTTCTATACCCTGGAACCTGAGGGAACACACGTCGTGACCAAACTCATTAAAATGCCTGGCGACAGAGGATTTTATATCTCTGTTTCTAATGCTACTCTTGTGTTCTGAAATGCGAGTTTTCAACTCTCTGATAGTTTTTCCAATGTATACTAGCCCACATGGACACTTCAATAGATACACAACAAATTTAGTTTTACACGAGATCCTACTCTTAATTGAGTACTTTCTTCCAGAGTGAGGATGGAAGAATGTCTCTCCTCTGATCATAGCATTGCATTGAATACAGTTAAAGCAAGGAAAATTACCATTCTGTACATCAGACAAAAAATGGGAGGGGCCAGGGGGGCGTGTGTAGCAGTCAGCTCTAACGATCATATCTCGTACATTTCTTGCCCGTTTTTGAGCAAACAAGGGAGGCTCGCCAAATAAATGGCCCACTTGGGGGTCACTTTGTAAGATATTCCAGTGACTTAAAACACATTTTTTTATTTCCTGAGAAGCAGGTGAAAAAGTAGCAGCACACACTATTCTAGACCCTCGGGCAGGGGTGGACTTCGGGACCAACAGGTCCTCACGTTTCAACCCCCTAACTCTCTGTAGGCTGTTCTCAAGGATTGTGTTGTTAAAACCTTTTACCCTGAACCTTGTACATAGTTCAGCAGCCTGCTCTTCAAACATGTGGTCAGAACTGCAAATCCTCCTAATCCTCAAAAGTTGACTGTATGGCAAACCTCTTTTGAGGCTGGGGGGATGATAGCTAGAGTAGTCCAAGAAACTATTCCTGTCTGTCTGTTTTCTATACACCTTTGTCAGTAGTTGTTCAGATTTGTTTACAGAAACATCAAGGAAGGAGACAGTGTCTTCACTGTATTCTAGAGAGAATTTAATAGATGGTAGTCTGGAATTAATATAAACATTGAACTCCTCTAGTTGAGAGTGTGTCCCAGAAAACAGAAAAAATACATCATCAATATATCTGAACCAACACTTCAAAAAAATGGAGAAGGGGTTGTTATTATATACAAAGTCTTCTTCAAACTTTCCCATAAAGAGGTTTGCATAATTAGGGGAACATGGACTACCCATAGAAACTCCCTGGCATTGAAGATAGTAAGAATTCTCAAATTTAAAATAATTGCTATTAAGGATCAATCTTGACAAATCAACCAAAAAGTCAGTCGGGGGCTGAAGCGTCGATCTTCTATTCAAAAAATGTGTTAGAGCTTGTAAGCCCTCCACATGAGGAACATTAGTGTATAGACTGTTGACATCCATGGTACATAAGAATACATTCTCATCAGTGAGCTGTACAGCACCTAACCTATTCAAAAAATCAGTGGTGTCTTTCAAATAAGAAGGAAGATCAGATACCAACACTTTAATGTGTCTGTCAAGATATTGAGAAATAGGCTCAGTAAGAGATTGTGTGCCAGCCACAATAGGCCTACCAGGCACTGGCTCAACACAGCTCTTATGGATTTTAGGTAAAGTATAGAACACAGGTCGCACAGGGTGCTTCTGTAACAAGAATTTGAATTCGTTTTGGCTGATAAGAGAATTAGCAAGGGCTGTACTAAGAAAATGCTCAACATTCTGAAAAAATTTAAGTGTGGGGTCACCCATTAGGGGAGTATAAAAATCTGTATTACCAAGTTGTCTCAAGATCTCTGTTGTGTACGCTTCTTTAGTCTGGATGACAACAGCGCCCCCTTTGTCGGCATGTTTTATAACAATAGTCGAATCAGTAGAAAGTGCACGTAATGCTTTCTTTTCTTGCAACTCTATATTAGAATAGAGTCTCATTTTATTTTTGTACAAGTGTACCTTTGTAGCTACATCCTCTTCAACCAGTCGGCAAAAGGTGGCCACGGAGGGGTTCAGGGCAGGCGGAACAAAAGTACTTTTAGCCCTCAGGCCTGGTTCAGACGTGGAAATAGGAACAGTCTGTGAAGGATTCAAACGAGGACGTGAGTGGGGGGCTCCCTTATCAAAGAAAGCACGTAGTTTAATGTTTCTCAAAAATTTAAACATTTCAATCCTAGTTCTAAAAGAATCAGCTTTAGCAGAGGGAATAAAGGATAAACCTTTTGAGAGGATGGATGCTTCTTGTGGAGACAGGGACCTGCTGGATAGGTTGATCACGTTTTCGCCCTCTGCCGCCGATTCCCTCTCCCTCTGCCGGTGCTGGCGGTGTCGCTTGCCTCCTCTTCGGGTTGGGCGGCGTTTGAGGCCCATATTCTGGTCTGGTACCTGCGTTGTGGGGGTACGCCTAAAAAAGGCTCCCGTCTGGAGCCCCTCATTGGCCCGTCGCTCCCCGAATCCTCCGTGGACAGCCCGTTATAAGCTGTGTGTTCTTCTCGTCTGCGTCGGTATCTCTGATACCTATATATGCCTATATATGTCAGCCTATATATGTATGATATATATGATATATATGATATGATATATATATATATCATATATAACATACATATATGTAACATATATATGTATATATACATATATATCATATATAACATATATATGATAGCCTATATATGTCTCCATATATAGGCTATTATTCCATATTATTATGCTTCTCAAACCAATCTAACTGCAGTTTAAATACTGCAAGCATGTAAATACGCTACACTATAGCAAGATCAAAGTGAAAAGAATGTTCTAAAGGCATCAGCTAGAAAAATATAGCCTATCCCTATATGATGAGATTAATAGATTGGTGAAAGTTTGTCCAGAAAGATATCGTTTTCTCTCCCCTGCTAGGATGGTAGGATATGCACATAAACATAGCCTACATTATGTAAAGTCATTGCATAAATGTGTTTTTATTGTAAAACTAAAATGTGAAGTAGAGCCAATTTATTGGAGCGGACATCACAGTAGGACATGACAGAAGCGCGTTACGCTGTCACTTATCTAAATCACGTTAAATCGACAAAGGATATACAGTATATAGGCCCAGGATGACATATAGGTTTCACATAGGGTGGTGTTTTCATTTCGATGTTTTATTTGGTCCAATATTGAAATGTTCTACAATTGCAGGTTGTGTTACCATTAAACATTATTTAAATCAACCTTTATATCTATTTCGGCTCATTTGGTTGCTATTTAGTAGCGAAATGGAGAAGCCCATTGCATGCTGGGACATTCACAGGCAGTGAACTTACAACTGCTTTTTCCTATGGGATGTGTGTTGTGTCTGTCTGAGCGAGGGAGTCAGAGAGAGACAGTCGTATTGTGCCTGTCAGACTGAGGAGAGAGGGAGAGAGTGACACAGAGAAGGGTGCCAGAGGGGAGCGCTCCGCGCAACTGGCGCACTGAATAGGCCTGGTTTTCAAAAGCGCTAAGCGCTAAATTTACGCCAGGTGGGAAGATATCATTAGGCCGATATTTAAGGCCGACATGCCCATTCTGCCTAAAGCGCATTTGGCAGCGTAAAGCCATATTGATATCTTCCCGAGGCAGGCGCAAGGCACGTTTTTTTGCGTTTAAGGCCCGTTTTAGCGCCGAAGGCCTGTGGGAGAATAGGGCCCACTGTGTTTTAACAGCTGAAATTGGGTGAGAGCTGAAATTGGGTGAGAGACATAGAGAGAGTGATAAAGAGAGAGAGGTTTTGGTGAATAGCCCACTGTAAAAAGTTAAACCAGACAGGTCAATCTTTTCACAGTGCACCAGGGGCGTTTCTACACCCACTTCTTGCCCTGGCCCACCCAAAAAAAAGAAAAAAAATTAATTGGTTGTTTTCTAGAGGCAAGTTTGCCTCTAGAAAACAACCAATTAATTTTTTTCCTTTTTTTTTTTAAAGCTAGCAAGGCTGCTGCCTTGCTAGCTAATGGTTTTGTAGCTTAAAAATGCAGGGCACATCATTTCCAGAGTCTAATGCATGACGACTTCATGACATCTAGGAATTTAGCGCGCTTTGCGCGCAAAATTTCATCATGCAATTGCCACACCAATTTTATCCAGGCCCACTCAATTTTATCCAGGCGTACCCATAATTGAATTTCTGCCTATGCCCCTGCAGTGCACTATGAAAAGTAACCCCCTCATAACCCTCCGTTCATATCTCTGCAGAGGTCTGGAGGGACAACAGCCCCCCTTAGCTCCAGGTAGTGGCAGTGGAGGGGGAATCGAACCGGCCAAGTCACTTCTTAAGACTGGTTTTCTCAGCAGTTTGGCTGTTGCCGTTCAAAACTGACTGAGGCTTGAACCCACAATCTCAAAAGTGACTGAGGCCTCAATACTGTAGCGATCCAGGTAATTACGGGTATTGTGGTGTTTCCGTGTTAGCTAGGAACCAATGTGTGTGGGTGTGTTCCTGGGGGGAAGGGGGTATATGTGACCAGCGGCCGGGGCGGAAGTCAGTCTAGCTATGCGAGGGAGCTAGAGCGGTTAACGTGTGTAGAGCTAGGAGGGAAGCTAGCCGCTAGGAGCTGAATGAGCCTGTGAATAAAAAGCCTTGTACCAACTCCAAGTCTCCGGTTCCTTGGGCGAATTGACGATTCATTACACTGGTGTCAGCAAGTGAAGCGGTAACGCCTCTGAGTCGGCCGAGAGGGGAGATAGTGGAGGAGGAACGACAAAAGAGACGGTGTGTGGTGCGGCTTTTGGGCTCCAGACCTAGCGGTAGCAGGCTAGCTGCGTGTGCTAGCTGCTAAGGGCGCCACGTGTGATGGTGCGCGGTGAAGAATGGCCATTGGGGAACGGGAGAAAAGAGGAGCTGACGACGGGGATCAGCTCGGTGCTGGCGGGCATGGAAGCCCGTTTGTTGAGAGAGGTCAGATGGCTGGCGGAGGCGATTCCTGCCTGGGCAGTGGAGCTGTGGCGGGCGCTGCGGGAAGTCGGGCGGCGTGTGGACGAGTTGAGCACAGAGGGAGCGCAGTGTGAAGAACGGCCGGAGGAGCCACAAAAGAGACTGTGTTGGACCTGCGGAGAACCGGGCCACGTGGCGAGGTGGTGCCGAAGCGGTCCCGGGAGACGGACCGGGTATGCGGAGCAAAGGTACTGGGGACAGCAGGGAGCCTGCTGGGCATGCGGTGCATTGGGACACATAGCCAGAGAGTGTCAAGAAGCTGTCGAGGGCTGGAAGACAGCGGGAGAGGAGAGACGTGCAGGCGGCGGACAGGTGAGACTTTGTTGGACGTGCCGTTCGCCTGAGCACTTAGCCAGAGACTGCACTGAGAGTGTGAACGCTGGAGGAGACACACAGCCGGGGGAGCAGCCGGAGCAACAGGCAGAGGAACAGCGGAGCAGTGGAGCAGCCTGAGCAACAAGCAGCGGAGCAACGGAGCAGTGCAGAGCCGGTCATTCAGGTCAGGAGAGTGTGGACTGCGTGTCCAGATGGACGGGTGTTGCTAACGCCGGAGAAGCCTAGCTGCTCTGTATACCAGCCGGAAGAGGGCAACATCATCTGCAGGGCTGTTACAGGCGGGGGAGCGACGCTCGTGTCCCCGGGTGAGCGAGAGGGGTCAACGCCGGAGGAGCCGGCCCAACCAAGCCGCTACACACACCCCACGGTTGCTGCGCAGAAAGCCGAGGTGCAAATCAACGCCGGTGGTGTTCGCCCTGCTGGCCTCAAAACGCCGCCCCCTGGGGGAGCGGGACGGGAGAACGAGCGAGTGCAAGAGGTGGTCCTGGATGACGACGACAGGGTCATCTGGGATGTCGACGTGTATGAGTGGGACTGCCGACAGGCGGAGGACGCGGATATCGGTCCGGTGTACGGGTGGGTGGCGAACGGACGCCGGCCCCCTGTGGAGGAGATTCACACATGTTCCGGTGCTACGAAGGGACTGTGGAACATGTTTTCGGACCTGCATCTGGATGGGGGGATTTTGGAGAGAAAGGGGCACGGAAGCGCGGGGTTCCAGTGGCTTGTGCCTAGTTGCCTGCGAGAATTGACACTGAGGGTGGCCCACGTGGGCCCTGGATCCAGTCATTTTGGGCCTGAAGAGACACTCAGCCGCATCCGTAGACATTTCTACTGGGGCAAACACAAGGAGGATGTGCGGAGATACTGCGGTGCGTGCGAGGACTGTGGGGCACAGAGGGAGAATGGGAGGTAAAAAAGAAGAAAGGAAATGATGTAAATGTTAGGGTTATTGGTGAATTGAAGTGGGTGTAAAAAGATGTTGGGGTTATTGTTGAATTGAGATGTGGGTTGAATTTAAAGGAATGGGAAAAGAGGAAAGGAATGGAAAGAAATGCAAATGGTGGTGGTGGAACGAAAATTAAGAAGTGGTGAAATAATAAGAGACTATTTGGGGGAATGCAAAAAATGTTAGTGTTGGTGTGTTTTGGTACAGGGGGGATATGTGTGTCGCGTGGGCGCGACATTAAAGTTGAGTGGGGGATATGTAGCGATCCAGGTAATTACGGGTATTGTGGTGTTTCCGTGTTAGCTAGGAACCAATGTGTGTGGGTGTGTTCCTGGGGGGAAGGGGGTATATGTGACCAGTGGCCGGGGCGGAAGTCAGTCTAGCTATGCGAGGGAGCTAGAGCGGTTAACGTGTGTAGAGCTAGGAGGGAAGCTAGCCGCTAGAAGCTGAATGAGCCTGTGAATAAAAAGCCTTGTACCAACTCCAAGTCTCCGGTTCCTTGGGCGAATTGACGATTCATTACAATACTGTGGAGCAGCAAACTTGTTTTCTCAGCAGTTTTCACTCTTTCGTCTGGCTGTTGCCATTCAAAACTGACTGAGGCTCGAACCCACAACCTCAAAACTCACTGAAGCTCGAAAGCACGAGCTCCAAACTGCTAAACAGCAATCCAACTCGCTGAGCTACTGGGTCATAATGCTTAACACATTCACTGCCAGCCGTTTTTTCAATACTGTAGGTAGGTTCTGCCAAGGTTTTTTTTTGAGGATTCTGGCTCATCTTTCAAGAGCCGAGGATTCTTTTCTGCTAAGATTTTGTGAACACAAATTATCTCAAAAGAACTAATATAATGTGTGCTTTCTCTGTCTAAAAGAGTTAGTTTGTAGAGTTAGTAGTTATGTAGGCATTAGCAGTAGAATACAGCATGGTTTCAGCGTCTGAAAATTTATTCTGAGATAAATGGCTTTTTGTGAAATTCGATAGAACAGTCACTTTAACCATTTATTTTTGGCGTAAGACGTCAGACATCTAAACAATAGTTTTGAACAGTAATTTCCTCCATAGCAGCAGGAAACCCCCCTCTCCTTCAAACTCCTCCCCCCGTGGGTGTGTCTCTGGTGGCTTTGCAGCGTTTGTCACAAGCGAGGCTCTGCCTGTCTGTGCTGCTTGGCTGCTGGCGGCTGCTCTTTGGGCGAGTCTGCATGAGTCGTTTCGGTTGTGAGCTCAGCTGCAATGAAGCTGCGTGCGATTGTGGGCTTTCTGCCGGTGTTTGAAAGTGTGTTGCACGCATAATCTATTATGCAAATTTGCAATCCCCCACCGCCAGCTCCCAGCGCGATAATGCGCGAAAGCGAAAGCGTTTTCGCCAATCCATTTTACAGTATGAGAATGGTTTCCTCGCGCGTTCCCCTGCAGTTTTGGCTCGGCTTTTTCTAGTCTGGAGAGCACTGTCGCCACTTAGTGGGTCGGTGGAATGGGTTGTACACGTTCGGTGGCTCCAATATTTTTATAGGAGACGTGGGGGGCGTTGATCCACGTCCCACCGTCAATTTTTTTTTGCCAATGACGAGTCAACTCGTCATTGGCAGTGAACGTGTTAAGACAGACTTCAAAGTTACGAATCTTGGACCGAACATAATTTTTTTTTTTATCATTCATTTTTTATTTTGTAGGCAAAGCATACCTTCATACAATATATACAGTATATATGACTACCATACAATTATGAATATTTATAAACCCACTTATCCCTCCCCACCCCCCCACCCCTTACCGCCAATCCGACTATTGCAACTGAACTGACCATATAAATTAAAACAAAAAGAAAAACAAAAACAGGCATACATCCAATAAAAATAATCACCTAATCAGAAGATCTTTTAACTTCGAAATTAAATCTGTCCATACTACAATCGTGTTTGGTTTTGCCTTGTTAATTCTTGCTGAAGATAGTTCCAGGTATGAAATGTCCAGAAAGCTCCGAAGCCAATGAGTATGTGATATATCATGTGGAGGATTCCAACGTTGAGCAACAATCTTCTTGGCGGCCGTTAGACCTGCTAGCCAGATATTACGTGATTTTCCGGTGAAGACGATATGCGAGTCATCATTCGACCGAACATAATTTCTGACTTTCTGACAAATTTCCTCCGCAGAAGTTCAAAGGATGCTAAATGACCATCTATGTATAGGTCTCTGAAGGAAACCAATGGCATTTTTAACAAAAGTTGATGAAACAGCTAACCTTGTGTTCAGCAAGATAATATTCACAAATAAGAACCACTTTTATGATTTTCGAAGCATAAAAGTGGTCCTCAGAATGCCAAAATTTTACTCGACTGGGCTGCTTTTACAATATGGGTCAACCGATACGGGTTCCAATACTGATAGAGATATTTTTAGATTGCAGCTGCAGATAGCTGCAACTATAGCAGCAGCTATTTTGCTCCAATTGTTTTTTGTTTTTGTTTTTTTATCCCCCCAGAATTGTAGGCTATTCTTGGCAAGGTGGGCAAGCCCCTGGAACAGCATGCAACACTAAAACTCTCCATTGAAACCCTGGAGAATAAGCATACTTGTGTGGAGTCCAGTCAAAACGTCATTAGAACCAATTGTAGTTCCGGGCTTCCCATGGAGAACCACTGCATCATATCCATCATACTGGAAGTGGCTGACACCGGCTGGCCGATATTCTTAATAAGAGGCCAATTGGCCCGATCTATTGGTCCAACCCTACTTTACAATTGGAAAAAAACTGTTAAACAGTCACCATCTCTTCTACTGAATCTGGTTTAGGAGGAAAATAACAAATGGACAGAGACTGATCCATCTATAGTCCCCCCCCCCTCCCCCCCAAAGGTCTCCGAACTTGGTGGGGGACAAATCACCGGACAGTTGGACAACAAATGTATACAAAATGTCCTGCCTTAGAAGACACCCATTAAGAGTGAGTGGCTTTGATTCATGGCTAGCCAGACAACACTTTAGGAAGGAATGAACGAGTCCTTTTGAACTTGAAGGGGGTTGACTTCTTAAAGGACAAGTATTCAGAGCGCAGACAGTAGGTTTCCACCGGCGGAGAAGCCAAAAGCAACAGCCATGCCGCGCTCCCCTTTGAGTATGCTAAATGAGTGCGTCGCGAGGCTCTCCAGCTGACCCTGTAGAAAAAAAACAAGAGCTTCACTCGTGAATTACTCCTCTTCAAGACCCTGTGTCCTCATCTGCCCTGCTACCTGTCCCCAAAATGTCCCGCAGAGTGGAAACAAAGAGCTGCGCAGTATTATTTTCTCGATAAAAATCACACACCGTATCCCTTCCACAGGATCCTGTTACCGCCCTTAAAACGCTAATAAGAGATACCGGCTGCATAAATGTCATATTATTTTTGTTTCGTCGTTATCTTAATCGTGATATATAGCTCTCGCAAGGCTATGAAACATCATGAATGCTTTGTTCAGTATTAGAGGAGGTATAGAGATGTATGCCAAAGTCTGGTATTAATGGCCCCAGTGCCTCTCATTAGTCTTTTTCATCACACTGTCTTTGAGTTTTACTGAACTGTTTACTCCCTGCTTATGACACCCATACTTCAAGGCACGAGGGTCCTCCACCCCGACTCCCAGCTCTGCCCTCCTTTGCAGGAATTCAGCAGCACATGAAGAGCACAGCTGTGGAGATGGAGGCCTGGTAGACGGCCAACAAGTGTTTTGATTCCTCTGCCTAGCCCACAAAAGGTCTTGTTGATGTTTGCGAAATGTTTGACCTTGTTAGAGAGCGAGCTCTGATCGTGTATTTACTGCTGAGCCGGAGTGCTGCCAGATGTTCTGGTGTCTTTTCAGTTGCTGCATCTTAAAAGAGGGTTTCTGAGGTGAAAATGGTCCAGAAGATCTTTGTGTGTGTGTGTGTGTGTGTGTGCGTGTGCGTGCGTGTGTGCGTGCGCGTGCGTGCGTGTGTGTGTGTGTGCGTGCATGCATGTGTGTGTGCAGTGATCGAACATTATAGGCACTTTAAAATATGAAAATGACTGGTCCTAGAGGTGTCAAGAGTAGCTATGAATGGTCAGTGAGTTATTGCAGGTAAATGCAACATTTTAGAGCAATTTGAGATGAATACTGAAAAACTAGATCAGTGGTTCTCAAATAGGGTCTGGGGACCACCAGGGGTCATTGAGAGGGTTCCAGGCAGTCCCCATAGCAAATTGCATTAGCCTTGATTGACAAACAGACAAGGAACCTATCAAGAAGGAAACGACATCACTCACATCACAGCGTTCGAATTTTGCAGTCTGTGGAAGCATTTTTCAATCAAAGGTGAAACAACCCAGATACTGTATGATGGTTTATAGTGGGATTTTCCATGCCTTCCCCATTCACTTCAATAGAACTGTCCCCAAAGTCTAGCCCCAATGCACATGTTGACGGCTGTGATGAGAGTGATGTCTCTTAATCCTTCTACTTGCACACAGAGAGGAAGCAAATTGTTGCATTTCTGATCAACTATATCACATAGTGTTATTTTTTAGGTCTTTAAAGCATGCATGACAGATGAATAGATCTGGGGGCCGGGGCTATTTATTTATTTAGATCCTGGGCTATTACATAAACCATTCGGGCCTCTAACCCCCAATGCCCAGGCCTAACGACACCCATGGTGAAGGTCCAATCTGAATCCAGTCTTCTCCAATGCGTTTGTGATCCAAACGCTAACCAGTTTATATGTTTATTCTGTGGGGAGCTGTTTAAATGCTGCCAGGCAGCTGTGAAATATTTTATTGCAATAAGTCACCTCCAACTTTCTGACATGGTCCATCTGCTTCTATTAGAGCTCACTTATTACAGCCTAACTTTCCAATCCTATAAGCCCAGTGGTTTCACAGCAATACAAGCCAAATGATGCAGAAATCAAGCGTCATGTAGTGGCGTGCTGCAGCCTCTAGTTAGTACTTCGCGCTAAAGACAACATCGGACATCCTCAAGCAGTTCCTGTTCTGTGCGATCTGGCGTATGTCAAGTAACTGTGGAAAAATGTCAGTGGGGTATCTCCACGATCTGGTGCAGTAACAATAGAAGATTGACATGGTTTCCGCAAGGCACCACCGTGAATTGCCTCAGCTTGTCTTGATTAAGTTACAAACCACTTGCAAATATAGAAAGAGTGATTTCATGGAGGGATTGAGGGAAGGTTTACTAAGTTCCAAGTTTGTGCCACACTAACAACGGTTGCCGTCTGAAGTGGTCTGGAGCGGGCTGAGGGTTTTCATGCAATCAGCTGTTGTGAGAATGTAAGATAAGATCCAATGCAATTAACTGTCTGGGAGAGAGAGATGTTCTGAGGATGGGATGAATTTACAGCATGATTTCATTCTGTGCTGAAATGGGACGGGGTGCTCCTATAAACAAGCGCTAAATGATAAACAAATAACTGTAGGTACTTTACTTTGCTCTGCTGCTGGAACGAAAACATTTTGTCTCATATGCCTCATGTGCGGCAACCATTTTAGGGCATCCTCCTCCCTCAGAGTATTGGCTATCATTCCTCAGTCTAAGCGTTGTCAGTTCTTGTGTCTCCTAGTTAACCATATCGAGTGTGCTCTGAAACACCTTCAGTCCTCACACGAAAACGCTGTCATTCTTCATGCATTACTGTTTCACTCCTCACACGTCAGTCATCGCACAATACGGCGTCAGTCATCAGTCCTCACTCGTCAGTCCTCACTCGTCAGTCATCAGTCCTCACTCGTCAGTCATCAGTCCTTCTGACATCTCAAATTCACTCCCCCATCTATTAAAAGTAATCAATGAATTTGGTATTATTTCTGGCTATAAAATTAATTGGACCAAGACTGCTATTATACTACTTAACTCTACAGCTAGACTAGAAAATGTACCTTTTCCACTCTCCTTTGATGCCAAAGGCTTCACCTATCTTGGTATCCAAATCCAACCTAGCCTTTCCCATGTTGTAAAAGAAAATTACGATGTGTCTTTAACCTCAATTAGGAACGACTTATTAAAATGGGCTTCCCTCCTGGTTAGTCTCTATGGAAGGATCAATATCATTCAAATGAATATTTTGCTGCACGTGTAAACTTCCTATTTTCTATGATACCACTACCCCCACCGCCAAATTTCTTCAAGGAACTTTACTCAGCCTGCAGGAAATTTATATGGAACGGCAAACCACCCAGAATTAGCATGTCTACTTTACAACATCCCAAAAACGCTGGAGGTCTTGCCTTCCCTAACTTTAAGTTTTATTTTTGGCCATTTCAATTGTACCCTGGAGGTCTTTAGAGAATGCAATTGCATTCCCAATTAGAATCCAGGAATTAACTTTTCAGTAATAAAAAACTTTTTTGTCCCAGTCAGGGTCAATCATTCACAACAGTGTTCATATATGGTATCAAATAAACAAATTTCTTTCAATCACATGTAGCTTACATGATCTGTCTCCTCTTTGGAATAATAATTTTCTATTGACTGGGACTGGGCCTTTTGTGTTTCGTCCTTGGTCTGATTTGGGTATATTCAATATGAGTGATATTTATGATCGGAATGGCCTCTGCTCTTTCCAAGATCTGAAGGACAGGTATTCCCTCCCTGGATCTTCTTGGTTTCTCTATATCAAATTCCGCACTGCTTTAAAAACATATGGAGTCCCTTGGGACTCTCAACTCTGTTTTCACCCACTGGCCCACCTGCTCCTCCATACAAGATTACATAATATAGTCTCCCAAATTTATAATAAATTATCCTCCCATAATCTCAGTTGCCTCCCTTTAATGAACAAATGGGAAGAGGATTTCCGTGGTTGTGGCCTTGATACTGACTGGGATTGGCATGAAATATGGAACAACATATTCTCATCGTCAAAAAATCTTGCCCACCAAGCAATTCATTACAAGTTTGCTCACAGAATTTACTTTACACCTGATCGCAGATATAAGTTAAACATCATTAGTAGTGATCTATGTGATAAATGCTGCGTTTCTGCTGTAGGTAATATTTCTCATATGTTTTGGTTTTGTGAACCGGTTGGGAAACTATGGACATTTGTGGCTGAACTGTTGGGGAACTTTTTTTCAAATTCTCTACCTTTGTGCCCAGCCCTGTTTTTGTTTGCTTATAATCCTAATTTAGTTGTAATTTACAAGGACAAAAGAATACTATTGGCAGCCTCAACAGCTGCGAAGAAAACTATAATTAAGAGCTGGTTTGAAGATAATCTTCCATTAAGGAGGATTTGGCTTACCTTCTTTATTGAGATATTACAACTCGAGTTATCTACTTCTAAGGCTAATAACGCTCGCAGCAATACAATTGACAATTGGACCCGTGCTATTACTTACTTCAGTACTCCAAATTAACTATATTCTTACACACTCTAAACGAGTTTGGCATACCTTGTTTATTTTTTTTATTTTTCTTTGTTGTTGTTTTGTTTTGTCTGCTGTTGTTGTTATGTCGTATTGTGCTCTATTGTTAGTTGTTGTCTGGGTTCCCTGTTGCTGTGTTGTAATTTTTCTGTTCTTGTACTTGTTTGTATTCAATTCTGTTTCTTGTCACCAACATGAAATCAAACTCAATAAATAATTGTTAAAAAAAAAAAAAAAAAAAAATCATCAGTCCTCACTCGTCAGTCATCACTCCTCACATCTCACACGAAAACGTTGTCATTCCTCCTGCAACGTGCCTCACTTATCACTCAAACTAGCTGTCAGTCATCACTCCTCACGTCTCACACAAAAACGCTGTCATTCGTTGTTTTTTGTTGTTCTTCCGCATGTGATGGGAAAACCGCAATATGGTGTATAAATATATATATATATATATATATATATATATATGGTATATTGTCATCAAACATTAAACTAGATGTTCCTCTTAGTGTTACTATGTTAATTCTGTTGGGTCTCATAGATTACTACCTTAATCTATATTGTAATAAAAAAACTCGCACCTTTATTTTGAAGGCAAAATCACTCAACCAGAAGTGAAGTTGTAAAAAATTGTTGCTCAATTCACGGAGGCGTTCTTGCAGTTTCCCCATCACACACGGAAGAACAACAAAAAACAACGAATGACAGCGTTTTCATGTGAGACGTGAGGAGTGATGACTGACAGCTAGTTTGAGTGATAACTGAGGCATGTTGCAGGAGAAATGATAGCGTTTTCGTGTGAGACATGAGGAGTGATGACTAACAGCTAGTTTGAGTGATAAGTGAGGCACATTGCAGGAGGAAGGACAACGTTTTCGTGTGAGACATGAGGAGTGATGACTGACAGCTAGTTTGCAGGAGGAATGACAACGTTTTCGTGTGAGATGTGAGGAGTGATGACTGACGAGTGAGGACTGATGACTGAGGACTGATGACTGACGAGTGACGCCGTATTGTGCGATGACTGTGAGGAGAGAAATAGTAATGCAGGAAGAATGACAGCGTTTTCGTGTGAGGACTGAAGGTGTTTCAAAGCACACTCGATGGGGTTTACTAGGAGACACAAGAACTGACAACGCTTGAATGACTGAGGAATGATAGCCAATACTCTGAGGGAGGAGGATGCCCTAAATGGTTGCCGTACTCATGTTGAGAATGTCTTCCATCCCAACAGTCATTGCCCTTTTCAAAGTAAGTGCAAAGTTGAGATAAACTTCTATCTATGTCCTGATCTCAAGTAAATCACTTAAGAATGATGAATGAATGAGACGGAGCAAATGAGAGCCCATAAGCAATGTAGGCAAATTTTAATAACTTAAGATTTTGCCGATTTTCAACCAGCTTTGTATCATTACAATAGCAGTAGTCTATATGCAAAATGATCAATGTTTACCTTCCTTCCATGTTGCTTGCACTGAGAGCTCTCCATTCATTTGCCAGCAGAAACTCTGCCGGATGACTCGTTTCGCATCACGCGGTGGAGTTGCTATTGCAATGTAATGATAGCTATATATAGTAATGATATTGTAATCTGATACAAAGCTGGTTGAAAATTGGCAAAGTAGCCCTTTAATCTAATTGAATTTCTAATATGAATACTGAAATACACCAAGACAAAGAGACAGATGTTGCAGCTAGACATTTTGAGTTAATTCAGATGTTAGTGTGGGTGACGTGAGGGGGCCTGGAAGTCCGCTGTCCGGCCAAACCGGCTCAAATGACTCCTCCTCCCCCAGAGGGCAGTGTGGAAAAACGCTTAACGCGGTCAACATTGTGCTGCGTCACTCTTCCCCCCTTTGAGCCACCTTTGAGAAAACCCTCTCTCTCTCGTCTGCTGGGGACTTGGTCATGATGACCCGTGGCCTTGGGGGGGATGACTTAAGCGGAGGGGGGGGGGGGGGGGGGGGGGGGCTGAACCCCCAGAGGAGGAAGAGTCTCCGTGACTCAGCTCCCAAGGGTGTCTGTGAATGTCGGCGTGAGGAGGAAAAATGCTTGCTGTGCCGGGAAAGGCAAGAAAAGAAAAGTCATCCCATGTTTTAGCATGGGTCATGTTTTCATTCATTCCCTTGTGCATACAGAATTGTTGATTTAGAGAGGAAATTAGTACAAATAGTAAATTGTTTAGGGGATTTAGACATAGTGGCCAAAAGCCAGCTGGAGTACTGTAGAAGAGGTTTGGATGAGTATTTCCTTTTAAACAAAGTGCATACCACCATAAGAGTAACAGTCAATTTGTTGAACCACAAAAAGCCACCTTGAATTAGAACTCCCATGTGTTTGAGCATGACCACACGTGTACAGGAACACTCGTCTAGAAACAGAGGAGACACACAACTGTATTGTCCTCAAGCAAGATTTATAAGCTCCTTAAATATATGACATAGGGATTTAGTTTGTGGACACTGTGACAGGACCCAGGGTGATTTTAGGATGATGTGGGCACATTTTCTGCCTCAGAACCACTGGCCGCACAATGGCTGCAAGCATCGAATGAACCATACACTGGGGACTCTTGACTCCTTTCATAGAGTACACAGATGAGGTGAATCCGGGTAAAAGCCTGTATCCCTTATTGTTTTCCCTTATTAAATCAAGGATAGCATAAGATAGGGAAACAGATTTTGAAGCTTTGAGAAAGTTGAGATGAGGATTGTGCAAAAGGGGCTGCAATGTATGTTCAGTATGCACAAAAGATAATCTTCTGACCATATGTGGCTTCTTCCTTTATATACAGTAAATGTAGTTGGATTTCTTCTTCAACTTGATCTTAAAATAGTTTCTCTGATTGTGGGTAGAACTAATTGACACTGAAGTAAACCTGGAAAAGCTGTGCATGAATTTAAACCCAATTCACTGCTACCCTAAAGAAGACCTTTTGGACCCCAGAAAGAATTGGATCTCATTTTACAAATAAACAAATAAACCTAATGCTATTTGGCTATGCATGACTTGATGTCATCACAGCATTGATTTGTTTTGTTTCTAGCTTCAGAATGCAACATTATTTTATTATAATCCTTTAGAATTACAGATTCACATGGTTTCAGACAAGCACTCTTAACTTTATCCATACTACACTTAACAAGTAGTTAACTGCCAGGGAAATAAAACGACAGGCCACTCGATGTGTCCCTCGCCGGTCGTTTGGAGGTATTCTGCAGCTTCACACTGAAGTCATCGTCGCCGAACGTCTCAGCGGAACACAGCGGTTTTAGATTACAGAACATACATCAAGGCTTGGTGCTTTGACTTGGTGTTTCCACCATGCCATGGCCATTAAAGCACTCACTATCATGGCATGTGGTGAACTTTGCTTGACCATCATATTTAAGATAAAAAAAGAAGAAGTCTTCAGTAGAATCCAGAATTTAATCATTATGCTAAATTGCGCACTTGGAAATGTAACGTGACTATTTGCGTGATTTCTCTGCATCACTTCTTTTGAAGTCTGGCGGTGATATCATGCATCTGTGAGTAATGTCTGCAATAAATGAGGGAGCTCAGCTGGGGCTGGGGTGGGGGCGCAGACAATATGAAGGTGCTAAGCCCGATGGTCCCTCCGTGTGGGAGGGACATTCCAGATAGATGATAGTGGAGGTTCATGCATAATCCCAAAACTACGGGTGATGGACTTGACAGATGCTCGCTGTCAGCTCTGCTCAGCGTTCACTACTGTGCTGTTATGGTCCGAGGAGCAGGACCCACCCGACGAAAACCATTCCTACAGAGTTGTGGTCTCCCCATCTCCCACCCTCCTCAACCCCCCCCCCCCCCCCCCCCCCCCCCCACATCAGACATCCTCACCAAATAATGTGCAATGGCAGCACCCAGAAGTGCCGGCTCTGTTTCACATTTAAAAGTTTGACATTTCAGCACTTTGGTTTTAATGTACAACAGAGCGACGCTAGATATACTGTGCAGATGTGGAATACAACCCGATTCTATCCATGTTGAAATTTGTTGCATAGAAACAATATGGTTTTATAAACTTACTGAACTTCAAGAAAATGACCGTGTTGTTTGATTGTTCAATTGCCATTAGTGAGCAAAGTGTTGAATGATTTGTTGCAAAAACACATCTAAAATTAATTTGGGTAATTACAGTAAATCCAGCCAAAACATATTCAGTAGTCCATATGGTGTTGTGTTTGGCTCCAGTCAAAACGAATCCGAATCATGCTGTTCTATGGATTTCGTGTTTCAATATGAGGTGAATGGCGATACCAAAACACAACATAATATCCCTGTAATTTACTATAACTACTGCAATTAAGGCAGAGCTCTTTGAAACAAGATTAATCACTATTCCTTAATGGTCTAATTAATCTTAGTCTGAGCAAAAAGTGTGTTTTCTCCCTCCTGGGTTTAGAATTTCTGATTTAGAGTTATGGGAAGACATACCCGTTTTGGAGACACAGCTGCAGAACTCTGAGTCTATGTACTGTAGCCTACATATAAAATCATAGATATCCAACCAGAGCTTAATCAGAATCAGATTTTTACACGTACAATCCTGCTGTAGTTTAATATGGATGGATTGACAAAAAAACAAAAAACAAAAACAAAAAAACAATCTTTTTCCAACCTATGTGAACAGGGCCAATTCTAATAAGACCTTTTTTCAGTATGGTGCAGCTTGTCAACTCACCATTACATGTTCAGGTTTTTGTATGGTTGTGGAAAAGCCTTAGTAATCTAACGGAAAACTCAATCACTGGTTTAAACTGATTAAGGCTGAGAGCCCTATGTCATTTTCACTGGCATAAAAGTAGACCATGTTGCCAAAGTTAATCAAATTTTCTCTCACATTTTTTGCAGTGCTGCTAAATAAAATAGTCGAAACATTGTGCGCTCTTATGGTGGTTTTAGAATGAATCATGAATGGAAGGTTTTGATGTCTGGAGTTTGTAATTTGTGCCTAATCCTTACCCCAAGATGTCAGCTAAGTGACAATTAAGAGAGTTTCAGTGGTTCGGCGGTTATGGTTTCGCCTTCAACATTTCAAATGGTACCACTCAACATAATATTATACTGTACATCGGATGACTTGGACTTCTCTGGCAAATGTGTAGAACTTTCGTTTGATTTGACATGTTGCAGTAAAATCTTCAACGAATCGTGTGCTGCATACAGGAGCAATTGGCCTCTTCTTTTCATCTTTTTATAGTACTACAGTATGTACTATACTTTCCCTTGACATGGTGCCATTTGTTCTACAAATTTTTCTGTTACAGCCTGGCTTTCAATTAAATGTCACAATCTCAAATTTTCTGTATGCCGCTATAGACTGATGCAAAGACAGTTGTAGCCAGTGCACACAAAGAGTGATCTAGATCAAAAAATATACACATTTGATTCCTTTTCTACTTGAGAGGAGAATATGTTTTCACCCACTTCCATCTCTCAGCCCCTAAAATTCTCCCATTTCACCCATTTCCACTTTGTATCTGCCCATACCTTTGGCTGTGGGCCAAGCTGCACTTGGTCCATATGTACCATCGTGCATATGGAGAGTGTTTGGTCGTCGTTCAACTTTGAATGAGTTCTGACATGTGTAATAGGTTATACACTCACCAAGCACTTTATTAGGAACACCTGTACACCTGCTTATTCATGCAATTATCCTTTCAGCCAGTGTGGCAGCAGCGCAGAGCATGCAGATACAGGTCAGCAGCTTCAGTTCATTTTCACATCAAACATCAGAATGGGGGAAAAATGTGATCTCAGTGACTTTGACCGCAGCATGGTTGTTGGTGCCAGACGGGCTGGTTTGAGTATTTCTGAAACTGCTGATCTCCTGGGATTTCCACACACAGCAGTCTCTAGAGGATACACAGAATGGTGCGAAAAACAAAAAACATCCAGTGATCGGCAGTTCTGCGGACAGAAACGCCTTTTTGAAGAGAGCGGTCAGAGGAGAATGGCCAGACTGGTTGGAGCTGACAGAAAGGCTAACCTCTTTACAACTGTGCTGAGCAGAAAAGCATCTCAAAATGCAACACGTCGAATCACAAGGCAATAATCTTGAGGTGGATGACACCTTGGTAGACGGTTGGCACTGAGCTAAAAGCTGATACCTACCCACTACTACTGTAAGTCAGAATCACAATCAGAATGTGCATCCTGGTGGCTCACCTGCTAGTACGCGTACGATGGAGACTTGGTCCTTCGCGCTGCCGACGCGGGTTCGAATCTGCCCCGGGGTCCTTTGCTGCATGTCATCTCCTCTCTCTCTCCCCACCTTTCCTGTCTGCCTACTGTCCTTTCTGAATAAAGGCAAAAATGCCCAAAAAATAATCAGAATCACTTTTATTGCCACAATATGTAAAGATTACATAGGGAATTTGTCTTAGTGAGTATAATGCAGCATATAGCGGTTATATCAATATCAATATTCAGAAGATAAAAAGAAGATATCTAAAATAAAAAAAATCACAAAAATTGCAAGTGCAGTCCCAATAATATACAACTAGAAATCTCGCGCACTCGATTCCTAGGCTCATCAGTGACATCACTGATGATGTCATAGACATTGTGACATCATCAGTGGGACTAAAATTGAAATAAACAGAGTCCACTTACTCCCTTTTATATGATGATGATGATGATGATGACGATGTGCTAAATAGGCAATAAATAAGTCTTCCTGCAATAAAGTGCTCAGTAACTGCTTGACTACTTTCTTCTGATGTTCTTTCTTAAAACTTTCGAAGCTCTGGTCTCTGCTCTTCTACCCTTTGACAATCAAATGTGAGGCTCAGTTTCAGTGCTGACGGGGTCTTATCAAGAGAAAAGCCTCCATTTCGGCCCCATCTGTGATAACAGCAGCCTTTCCAAACTTCACTGGTTGTGGGGAAATCTGTAGTGTTAAGTTAAGCAATAAGCAAGGACTTCAGGAGACACCAGAGACTCCTGATGGAGGAGGTGATTCTCTTGGTGTTTTCCTTTAGTTTAGCAGAGCGGTTTAAACCTTCCCTCACTTGTCGTGTTAGAGGCTCATTGCACCACTTGCTTAGTACATCTCAAGTTCAGCCACTGATCATTTGTTTAGAGGTATCATTATTGCCATTTAGGAGCTATGGGCTGTCACACATGTCCTCTATGTTTAGGTCACTGTGACTGAGCAGTTTCATGTGTCTGACCTACTTCCTCTGCGGAGCTTATTTTGTGATTTTATAGGTCTATTTTGCTCCTGCTTGGCACACACTATATCATCTGCAGCTATACAGCTTTCTGCGGCATTGTTCTCCCAAGCTATAGGAGCCAAATATATGAAAAAGCAATCAGGAGCCTTAAAGCCCCACGCTAGCACTTCTGTCCGCACCAATTTGATCCTGATGCTTGTCATGTAAACGCCATATGTGTTTATCCCCCTCCTTCACTCACTGCGGGTCACCCAGGGAATAAAGCAACAAATGCTTCCATTAAGTTGCCTTCCAGGCCATGGGTTTGGTCCATTATAGGATCAATACATACAGTACAGTAACCTACTTCACAAAGTTTCTGGCTTCAGGTCTGCTGGGGGGGGGGGGGGGGTAGGGAGCACTCTGGATGCTGCCAACCTCCAAGTGTAACACTGCAAATACAATGAACAAGGGCGCCTCCTGGGATCTCTCTGCCTTGGCAAAGATGACTCAGAATTGGGCTTTGGGCTGGTAGTGACAGCCAGAGCATTACAGTTTCAGCCCCTAGTCAGAGTTCTGGTCCTGGTCACATCTTAGACAGGCGACGCTAAATAGATGGCAATCAGGTCAAATCCCATTCATCAGTCTTTTTTAATCCTGTTTTTTCAGACCCCACCCCCTTACATTTTCTCCCCAATTATGCTTGGCCAATTCCTCCTGCTGTCCCGGTCATTGCTCTACCCCCTCTGCACCTGCTTCCTCCGATATATGTGCTTCTTTTCACCTGACAGTGAGCGTTTCACTGGCAGGACGTAGAATGTGGGAAGATCACGCTATTCCCACCAGTTCCCCTCGCTCCAAACAGGCGCCCCGACCGGCCAGAGGAGGCACTAGTGCAGCGACCAGAAAGAAATACCTACCATTAATCTGACTTCCCACACGCGGACACAGCCAATTGTGGATGCCCCGACCAAGCCGGAGGTAACACGGGGGCTCGAACCTGCGACACATATGTTGGTAGGCAGGGCTGCACTACCCGGACGCCCTGGATCCTGTCATATTTACTTCACCTATCTATAAAACTTCTCTCTGCACTCCATGTGTCCTGCATTACCAGATGCCGGTTGTAGTATTTAAATGCTGTGACTGAAGGTCCGGCCAGGTTTCAGCAGATGTCTTCACTTTTGTCTCAGTTCTGGTTTTACTTTGCACACTGCACAGCAACAGCTTGGATCAGATCTGAGAGAGCGCAATGGAAGCACACGGCTTTACCCTCCTCCCTCTGGTTTCCCATCGGTCCCCACGCAGCCAGATAATTATCGCTCTTCTCCCAGGCCGGCTTAACGATGAGGGAAGTGGAGAGGGACCGCGGCTCTCGCGTGATTCAGAGGTGGTTCCAGTCTAATCCCGGGGATTCCTTAAAGGTAACCCCAATGTCCTGTCTGCAGATTTAAAAGCCATCATGATGGAAGTGTTCCTCCATTTCCCTCCCTTTCCCAAAGACAATGGAGATCATGTCTGTCTTTGAAATTCATAACGATTTATTATGTTGTCATATTGTCTCAGTTTGACTTGAGGCAGTATCCGTGGGGTAAGTCACATTGTTTTCTCGACTGATGGGAGTGGAACTTTGGCAGACCGTCAGTAACCTCGCGTCACCAGGCTCTTCTCGGCGAGAAAGAGCCTGGCTCCCGCCCACAATTGATTTGGTCACCCTACTGGTTCCGGCCTAGAGCCCGCCCTAGACCGGATGGCAGCGTTTCTAGCTCGTCAACTTTCACGTTAACTTGACAATTTGACCCAAGTATCAGAACGGCAAACAACAAAACAAAAGATGGACGTACCGAAGTTCTTTTAGAAACATTGCGGATTCACAATCTCACATCTTTTAAGCCAATACAGAAGCTTTGCATTAGACAATTAATCGAGGGAGGAGACATCAAGCTAACAGCAACACAGATGTTTTTTGGCGCACTGCCTTTCGGTGTTCATTCTGGTTCCGTGGTTTACGCCCCATGACAAAAAGCGGGGTGGAAGGTGCCCAGACTAGACCGTCAGCAGCATGTGCCCAGAGTTTATTTTAAAACCAGTGATGACACCATGTGTCTGTGCTGCTTGAGAAAGACATTTCACACGACTGCAGTGATGTGTTGGATACAATTAGCGATCGTTTGAAGAGCCAGCCAGGTCTTCTCGCTTGACCCACATTCCCTCGCTGTCTGAGCGGGACAACCGTGACCCTTCTCCAGGTTTAAACGAGGGCCCTGTTTAAAAATAGTGTCCATAAACGTCAGTTTTTGAGGCAAGGTGTATGATCTACATCTGTGAAGACCCTAGGCAGCAGCACCTACCACACACATGTCTAGATCTGAAGTTCACAAAGAAATATCTCACAATACTGTATTCCACACATCTTGTGATAATGGTGATTGTAATATTAGTCTTTGATAGAAAGGTAATAGATACCAAATGTAAATGGAAAGATTAGACGCAATTACATGTCTCAAATTGTCAGCATATTACAAAGTAGGCCTACTATTTCCACTTCACAGGGGTAATAGCACAGATGAAGGTTATGAAAAACAATACATACTGCAATTGAATATTACTCAATCTGATGTCTCAAGAGGCAGCGCTTAAGGCAACATGTGAATTGGAAGTGAGGTGATGTCAGGCCATTGGAGGTACATCCAGACATGTTTGCTCTTTGTTAAGGAATAGTAATAATATAATAATGAAAATGAAAATGATTAATTATTATAATTATTAACTGGTAACTACTTTCTTTGGATGCTAGCGTGGATGTAGACAGAGCCCTTGGTGTGTGTTCGAGTCGAGGCTGGGAGTTTGCTGCAGTGAGTCAGCAGGCAGACTTCCACCATGATCCCCTGGCTGGGAGCCAACCTGTTTGGGCCACTAAAGGCCAAGTCTATGATGACGGCCACTCACACACTGCTCGTTAGAGGAACAGTGCTGCCTCCAAGTGACTGGAAAAGGCCAGTCAGCCTGTGTGTGTGTGTGTGTGTGTGTGTGTGTGTGTGTGTGTGTGTGTGTGTGTGTGTGTGTGTGTGTGTGTGTGTGTGTGTGTGTGTGTGTGTGTGTGTGTGTGTGTGACACTGTCCCCAAAGCTCACGGGACCAATATAGAAGTCTCCACTGTGACTGTCCAGAGCATTGAAATAGAAAGAATTAAACACAGGATTACGGAGTGAATATAATAAAGATTTTTTTTTCATTAACTTTAACAACTGCCAAAAATGTAGTGTCAACAGTGTTTTTGTCTCAAAATAAATTTAAGTAAATACATGCTTGCATGTTTACATGCATGGATAAATATCTTAAAAAAGAAAGTTTTTATGTCCATATAACACACTCCATCTTTCCCCATATTTCTCTACTGAAGTGAACAGGAACTGGTTCTATAGAGTTTTAAAAACGTCCAAAAAAAGAGAAAAACAAACAAACAAACAAACAAACAAACAAACATAAAATGACTCCAAACAGCTTGTGTAGCATAATACGTGTTCTGAAGCCAAATTAATCATTTCCCTTTCTCTCTCTCTCTCTCTCTCTCTCTCTCTCTCTCTCTCTCTCTCTCTCTCTCTCTCTCTCCTTCCTTCCATCCCTCATGACAGTCACGGCAGAACAGTTTCCTCTGGTTCTGTTGACAGTCTGACTGAAGCGGGTCAGTCACATATGAGGTTCCCCAGGGGTCGATCCTGAGTCCTGTTTATTTGGTCATAAAGTGGACATGAAACAACGACATATACACCTACCATACATAGAGCTTTGTGTGCTAAGATGCTCAATTCAAAGCTGGAAGCCTTTGTTCTGCCTTTGTCGGCAGAACAACAAGCTCTTTCCAACCATACTAAGCCTCTATTGTTTTATGATGCGTCAAACTAGAACTCCTTGTTCTAAAGGCGAAATACTTGTTTTTTGTTTACTTGTGGTTCTTTGTAGCTCAACTGGTACACTATGGAAGTAAATAGTAAACATGTTGTCCATGATTGTTGAGTGTATTTGAAATATGAGTGGAATTGTATATGCATTTTCGTATTGAACAATGAAAGGACAGATTGGCCATTTCTGTTGCCTACTCTCTTCATAATTGGCTTACAAGTTATTGAAATATAGTAACTGTAATTGTCGTGTTTTTACTCATAGCAGTACAAAATATAAGAACTACACTACACAATTAATACAATCCATATATATCCGTACATATACACGACAATACTATAATGCAAAGCAAAACATACAACAGGAGTGTAGTGTTACAAGTCAAGTCAAGTTTATTTGTATAGCCCTAATTCACAAGCATGTCTCAGAGGACATTACACAATAAAGAGAATTGAATGACTTATACAAAGCATATAAAAAGAAGCATAGAAGAGAAGAGAGGGAGAGAGCAGAGGGAGACCGGAGAGAGAAGAGAGCGGGGAGAGAGAGGTGAGAGAGTCTAAGAGAGTGGAAAGAGAACCAAAGCAAGTGATCCAGCTACGAAATGATTGAGACTACAAGAGTCCATAGAACATTTGACTCGCACACACAAAAAACAAGTAAAACTCTTTCTATACGGATTTTACAAAATGTCAATGGAACAAATTATGGGTAATTTCACTCCCACAGGCCTCATGGGGACCATGGGGAAAGGTGTTATCTTTGAAGAAACTGCGAACCACGACGTGCTGTCAATGATTTCTTCAGATGCGGTTACAGGCAGTCCGCGCACACCAACACGCATCCACCACGACACTCTGACACTCACTCACGCTTTCCAGCAGCTGTCGTAAAGCTGCTCGGCTTCTCTTAAAGGTACAGCTACAACGGTGTATCCACATACACAACACCCCCCCCCCCCCCCCCACCAAGGAACTCAGGAAAACATAACAATCAATTATTATTATTTTTTTTTAATTATACTCTGAACACACTTCTTTAACTCATTGAGTGCCGATGACGACAATCGTCGTCAATTGCGTTTTTTGACGGTGGGACGTGGATCAAAGCCTATTACATCTCCTATAAAAATATGGGAGCTATTGAAGGTGTATAACCTATTTTACAAACCCATTAGGTGGCGACAGTGCTCTCCAGATTAGAGAAAGGTCAGGAAAACAGCAGGAAAAAGCCCCGTGATGAAAGAGAAACCGCTCATGCTGCAGCCAGAGCCATATAGATTGCTCTGGCTGGAGTTAACGTTGGCTGCGAACAGCAGTCAATCCGCGCCCACAACTGAGCCCCTCTGCCTCTGTCTGTCTGCATAGTTTCTCCACACGATTAGCCGCCAGAAAGGCAGCACCCGACGCCGAAGGGCCAAACCATTCTCAGCAGTCCGGTTTGGCTTTTCCGTGTAGCGCTGGGAGCCGGCGCACAAAAACGGAGCACTCCGAAAATAGACGCTGGGTGCGTGAGGCTGTGTGTTAGTGTGGGGAGGAGTTTGCAGCTGAGGGGGGGAGAGGGGGGTGGGGCACGCAGGGCACCACACAACTACACCACGTCACTACATCAGAAAATATTAGCTAGAGTCAGTGAATGTGCTTGAAATGCTTAATTTCACAAAAGGCTGAATAACTCAGCTTCTAATTTGAAACGCCTGAAAACGCTGAAAACAACCTATCTTCTCCGGCTCATAACTAAAGAACGGAAAATGGTATCAATAAACTGATTTTTGCTGATGATACAATAGAGTCTCCTTGTTCTTTGTGCGTGTTCTGTGTTTACATAGTAATATCACACAATATTCTGTGGGCCTCGAGAAATCACTGAAAACGCTCTGAAACTCTGGCACTGGGAGCGTCCGTTCTCCAAAAGTGGCTGGCACTCAATGAGTTAAAGTGTAACTTACCCCCTAAACACTTTTTTTCAGCTTTTAACCAATATATATGGCTTTTGGGGTGGTATGTGAAGGATTTTGGTCAAAATCTCCACATTTGAGACTAGGGGTGTCACGATACACTCAGTTCACGATACGATATGTATCACGATACTGGGTTCACGATAACGATACGATACGATACGATTTTAACAATATTTTTTTAAACTTGAATAATGACAATATATGACTGGAAAAGTAGTATTTTATTTGAAATGCACAAATACAAAACATGCTGTTGTGGGAAATTGTTATTACAATAACAACTAGAAAAAACATGAGATTGGAGATAAGGCTTATCAGAATCAGAATCAGAATCAGAATCAGAAAGACTTTAATAATCCCCGGGGGGAAATTGGGACAAATCACAGCTGCTCGTTCACAAAACACACATATCCTAAAATAAATACACAGTAGTAGTGCAATAGTAAAATAGCAGAATAGAAGAAACAAACAACACAACATAGCATGGAGTAAACAGTATACACAGTATAAACGTTAACCAGTATTACTGCGATAGGAGCAAAGTAATACTTTGCAAAGGCACTTTTCCAGTTAACCTATCTAAATTATTGCACACTGAAACATGTATTATTATTCGGCTTGCCCTATACTTTACACGTGGCTCAGCCAGACACTTTTCTAGTTAGCCTATCGGCTGGCTCAATCTCAGGGAGACTGAGCGTCTCCGAGGTGCTCTTTTAACACATTAAGTGCCAGAGACGACCTAACTCGTCTTACATAATCCAGCGCTTAAGTGCCAAGGACGACCTAACTCGTCTTACATGTTTTTTTGACGGTGGGACATCAATCAACCCCTTTTACATCTTCGAGATAACTATAGGAGCAAGAGCATGTGTGTAATCTATTTTACCGACCACTAAGTGGCGACAGATACAGAGAGAAGCCACAGCCACGGGACCCGTACACCAAAAGCAGCCGCCTCCCGCGGAAATGGCTTGGCGATTTTACAGTCAGGAGCCCGGAGACACACACACAGAACGGACAGAGATCCCCTCCCCCCCAGAGCCGCGGAGCAACGCGCGAACACACACACACACACACACACACACACACACACACACACACACACACACACACACACCGCGGGAGCAAGCCATTCAAGGAAATGGCTTGGCGATTTTACAGTAATCCATTTCAGACTCGTCCCCGCACGCAGGCAAGCAGGCAGGCAGGCACGCAGACAGACAGGCAGGCAGCACAACGCGCTTCTGACACGCCCGCTGTTAGGAGGAAGGAGGAGAAGACACACGGAGGGAGGAGTTTGAATGAGAGGGGTGTTTCCTGTTGTTATGGAGGAAATTACTGTTCAAAACTATTGTTTAGAATGTCTGACGGTCTTACTGATGCCAAAAATGAATGGTTAAAGTGACTGTTTCACAAAAAGCCATTTATCTCTGAATAAATTTCCAGACGCTGAAACCATGCTGTACTCAACGGCTAATATCTACATAACTACTAACTCTGCAAACTAACTCTTTTAGACAGAGAAAGCACACATTCTATTAGTTATTTTTAGATGATTGGTGTTCATGAATTCTTAACAGAAAAGAATCCTCGGCTGTTCTAAAATGAGCCAGAATCGTCAAAAACACCCCTGGCACAACTTACCTACAGGAATGAAAACATGGCTGGCATTCAATGTGTTAAGAGAGGCATTAAATAGGCCAATGGCCACAGGCAGGAATGATTTTTTGTGCCTCTCCGTGCTGCATCTGGGTGGAATCAGTCTCTCACTGAATGTACTCCTGTGTTTGACTAGCACGCCATGGAGTGGGTGCGAGTCATTGCTCATGATGGAGCGTAGCCTGGATAACGTTCTCTTCTCTGACACCGCAGTCAGAGAGCCCAGGTCCAGCCCCACAATGTCCCTGGCCTTACGGATCAGTTTGTTAAGTCTGTTGGCATCCGCCGCCTTCAGCCTACTGCCCCAGCACACAATAGCATAGAGGAAGGCACTAGCCACTACCGACTCATAGAACATCCTCAGCATGGTCCGGCAGACGTTGAAGGACCTCAGTCTTCTCAGAAAATAGAGACGGCTTTGCCCCTTTTTGTAGAGTGCATCAGAGTGCATTATCTTGAAATAGAATGAGTTACACCGTCACTTAGATTTACTTTGAACTAAAAGGTTTCTCAGCAGTATAAATTCTCATTATGCATCTTCAGTTTTTCTTCAAACTCAAACAACAAGACTTTTCTTAGTCTATTTTTTATGCATCTTCAGTTTTTACTGTCAAGTAAACAGTTTTGCCAGAAACTCAATTGAATGGTTTCTCTCCTGTATAACTTCTCATGTGTCTCTTCAGAGACTTGTTCAACTGAACTACTTTCCACACATTGAACTTCAACAAACAAAGACGTTTCTTTGTCTACTTTTGAAAAAAAAAAAAAAAAAAAAAAGTTTTTTTTTTTTCTTTTTTTTTTTCACGATATGAGATTTCATCTCAACGATACATATCGTGACGTTTTACTATCGCGAAATTTCGTGGGACGATATATTGTGACACCCCTATTTGAGACCAATCTGTTACAATTTTACAAACCCCTATCATTTCAGCAGCATAAGTTCCTATGGGTCCAAACCTGCTTTTTTTGTGCCCTCAAGATTTGGTACATCGTGACGTCACGGTGGTATTTGCGCGTGCCCCACTCATGTGCAAAATTGTTTTTTCCCCCCATGTGATTATTACTGTAGTTCACGCGGCGCAAGCCCTTTAAGAGCAATGCATCCATGGGTAATCGCCTACTGTGGCTAATAGTTAGTTATGTTACATGGCAGTAAAACGCCACTGAATGACCAAATTGATATAACTTTTAACCATTTCGAGTAACACTGTTTCCATACGGATCACCAGGCGGCCATCTTGCCTGCAGAGTTTTCAAATCAAGTAGAATACCGTTTTGCAAGAAATCTGGGGGGGTCAGTCCCCCTTTAAGTCAACAGGTTGTGATACGGTCCTGCAATTGTAGACGCCAAGTTCTCTCCAGTCCATGGGTCCACGATGTGAGGCGGTGCCACCTTCCGAAGACGGTTTGCATGCCACTGTGATCCATCGGCCAGGCGAAAGGTGGTGGGCCCCAGCTGAGCGGTGACCCGCATCGGCGAAGACCAAAAGGAGAGCAGCTTGTGATCCCGGTTGGGACAGCAAATCCGGACCCAGTCCAGTACTGTGAAGGGAGGCGTTCTGCTCCTCCGACGCGGAGTATCTGTGACCCTGGCGCTCTGTCAGGGTGCTGCTGCCAGTAGTTGTGTGGCGTTGCTCGGTAGTGCAGCAGAGTGCGGACACTGAATGGATGGTCATCGGTGCAGGTGGGCCAGGCGAACGTGCGAGCTGTCGGCCACAGAATGGACGGTTGTCAGCGCAGGCGGTCCAGGCGAGTGTGGCGGTGGGCTGTCAGCTGCAGGAGGGGAGTGGCAGACCTGGGTAAAATGGTTCGGCTTGCCACAGCGTCGACACCACTGCCCCCTGGCAGGGCAGTCTGGGGTACGGCTGGGGTGCGATAAGGAGCCACAACTACCACAGGCCCAGCGTGCTTTCTGCGTCAGTAGCATGGGCCTGGAGGGGAAAAGACTGGAGGGTGCTAGCTGTGATGTCAAACGAGCTGCTGACTCATGTTGAAAAGCGATATCCACAGCCTTTGCCAAAGTCAGCTCGTCTGGAGACATCAGTAGCAACTTGTAGTTTGTAGTTTGTAGTTTATTTATTCGCACAGTAAAAACAAGACAATAAAATATACACATCAATGACAGCTGTACAATAGAAAGGATACTGTGCAGGGAAAGGTAAAAAAGCCCAGGGGGCTTATAGGGAACCTCCACCTAAATAAACAAAAATATACATTACATAGTAGTCAAGGAAGTATAGGTACTTGTCTCTGAGCTTCGGGTCATTAGTGTGCTCAGCTAGCTGATCCCATATCAGTTCATTTTCCAGCACTCCAAACTCACAGAGGCTGGCTAGTCCCTTCAGGTCGGCTACATAATGATGGACGGACTCACCCACATGCTGCCGACGTTGCATTACTTAGCATTACGTTCTGTGGCGCAGCAAAATGTCCAGACAGCAGTGTGACACAGTCCGCGTATGTAGGAGCAGGTCCCAGAGTCCAGAAAATCTGCTGTCCGCCCAGACTGTGTACAAGCAGGGCTCGTTTCCTTTCATCATTAGCCTTAGCCAGCCCGACGGCTACTAGGAACGTTTCAAAGGATTTGGGTAACGCTTTAGAATACAGCCCGCAAATAAGCATGTAGTTAGAGTATAACAACGGGGTTTAGGGCTGTAGTTATAGTCTAACTACGGGGTTTAAGGAGTGAATTATAAGATCTGTACTTATAGTCTAACTACGGGGTTTAAGGAGTGTAGTTATAGTATAACAACCGGGTTTAAGGAGTGTAGTTATGGTATAACAACGGGGTTTAAGGAGTGTAGTTATAGTCTAACAACGGGGTTTAAGGAGTCTAGTTAGAGTATAACAACGGGGTTTAAGGAGTCTAGTTAGAGTATAACAACGGGGTTTAAGGAGTCTAGTTAGAGTATAACAACGGGGTTTAAGGAGTCTAGTTAGAGTATAAAAATGGGGTTTAAGGAGTCTAGTTAGAGTATAACAATGGGGTTTAAGGAGTGTAGTTAGAGTATAACAACGGGGTTTAAGGAGTCTAGTTAGAGTATAACAACAGGGTTTAAGGAGTGTAGTTAGAGTATAACAACAGGGTTTAAGGAGTGAAAAAATACTTTAACTAGAGGGTAACAAGATCTGTACTTATAGTCTAACTACGGGGTCGCGGGCTGTATTATGAAGCAGGGGACAAATGTTTGTACTTATAGGCTAATTACGGGGTACCACACTGTACTTACAGGGTAACTACGGGGTTTAAGGAGTGTAGTTAGAGTATAACAACGGGGTTTAAGGAGTCTAGTTAGAGTATAACAACGGGGTTTAAGGAGTCTAGTTAGAGTATAACAACGGGGTTTAAGGAGTGTAGTTAGAGTATAACAACGGGGTTTAAGGAGTGTAGTTAGAGTATAACAACGGGGTTTAAGGAGTCTAGTTAGACTATAACTACACTCCTTAAACCCCGTTGTTATACTCTAATTACACTCCTTAAACCCCGTTGTTATACTCTAACTAGACTCCTTAAACCCCATTGTTATACTCTAACTAGACTCCTTAAACCCCGTTGTTATACTCTAACTAGACTCCTTAAACCCCGTTGTTATACTCTAACTACACTCCTTAAACCCCGTTGTTATACTCTAACTACACTCCTTAAACCCCGTTGTTATACTCTAACTACACTCCTTAAACCCCGTTGTTATACTCTAACTACACTCCTTAAACCCCGTTGTTATACTCTAACTACACTCCTTAAACCCCGTTGTTATACTCTAACTACACTCCTTAAACCCCGTTGTTATACTCTAACTACACTCCTTAAACCCCGTTGTTATACTCTAACTAGACTCCTTAAACCCCGTTGTTATACTCTAACTAGACTCCTTAAACCCCGTTGTTATACTCTAACTACACTCCTTAAACCCCGTTGTTATACTCTAACTACACTCCTTAAACCCCGTAGTTACCCTGTAAGTACCCCGTAATTAGCCTATAAGTACAAACATTTGTCCCCTGCTTCATAATACAGCCCGCGACCCCGTAGTTAGACTATAAGTACAGATCTTGTTACCCTCTAGTTAAAGTATTTTTTCACTCCTTAAACCCCGTTGTTATACTCTAACTAGACTCCTTAAACCCCGTTGTTATACCATAACTACACTCCTTAAACCCCGTTGTTATACTATAACTACACTCCTTAAACCCCGTAGTTAGACTATAAGTACAGATCTTATAATTCACTCCTTAAACCCCGTAGTTAGACTATAACTACAGCCCTAAACCCCGTTGTTATACTCTAACTACATGCTTATTTGCGGGCTGTATTCTAAAGCGTTACCAGGATTTGTGCCAGCGAACCCACAGAATCGGTGGTTCACCAGGCAGAGCGAGGAACGGGGAGAGAGGTTAGAGCCGAGAGTCCATTGTCCTCATCGCCAATGTTATGTTTGAAGAAACATGTTGTCAATGATTTATTCACATGCGGTTACAGCAGTGGCGTCGTCAGCCCTGGGCTTCCGGGTCTAGAGCCCCGGATGTTTCTTTCCTAGCCCCGGAGGTTACGAACAGCCTCTCAGTCAGTGCTTGCAGCAAAACCCCCCTCTTGCCCCCGTCGAGTTGGTTTTTCCCATGATGACGCATCATGGAAGAAACCAACTCAGTCAGAGTGTACGAACCCCCCCAGTAACTCCTGTGAAGGTATTTTATTAAGGTACCCGCCACTGAGATATATGAATGGAGGGCGTGTCCCTATCTCCTGCCTGTATGTTTTATTGAAGCCAAAATCCAGCCAGATCAGTGAACCAGAGTCTGCGCAGTAGCTCCATTGATTTAGAACCTCTGTGGGCTCCCCGCCCCTCTGAACTTTCTTATGTAGAGCTGCTGTTTCTAGAATGCGCACAGTGCGTTGCGTATTTATATACAGTCTAGCTCTGTAAATATTGCAATTTAAGTTGTAATATTTTTTGTCTCGCCAAAAGTAACCAGGAAGATTCCCACTATGATCAGTTTATCAAAATGACGCCTGTACGAAAATCTGATTTCCGTTGTTGGAGATTGAGTTGTATCAGCCAGACAAGTCAGACCTCCGGGCTGCTCTCAGCCTGTGCTCTGAGAGCAGCCTGGAAGAGGAGCCTCTCAGCCTGGAAGAGGAGCCAGGGCTGCTTGGCTCTCAGTCTCTCACTGGGGGAAATTCTCAGATGAACAGCTCTGTGTTGATTAGCCTAATGTTTCCGTGGCATTTTGATTAACTTTATGATTACATTTCTTTTGGCGCAAATGTTGGTTTAACAAATCTAACCATGAGGCTACGTTGTTGTACCCCCCCCGGTACAGTGTGTGTAGGGCAGCCCAACCTAACGTTAGCCCAGTGCATGAGCCAGGCTGCCTGGTCTATTCTCCGACTCTGTATATCCCACTGAGCTATATCTTATTTATGCCTGGTATATCGTTACTAAGAGAGGAGCTTGTGAAGAACGAACATCCCCACAGTCAAAGCATTTCCCCGAGATATGCATATAAAAACGTTTGTTGCTTTAATAGCCTACAAAAAATAAAACGTCTGTTTGTATGTGATGCTAACCCGTTAGAGATGAGCTAATGGTGGTTGTGTACTACTAGGCCTCATCTTATACCCGGGACGGGAGTTAACGTTATAAACCACATTTCCTGTCAGTTGGACAACCTGGTCAGTTCTGAAAATATGTGTCTATTATTGTGTTATTCCAGCTATCATTATCGGTTGTTAAGTTATATTAAGCCGATAAATAATGAAAAACAGCTGACTAGCGAAAGCGGCTAACGCCATTGCTAGCCTGCATGTTAAAACCATTGTGTACCTATAACGTAGCTGGAGTAACTCATAAAACACATTTTCTGAACTTACTTCAGTCCCCAACCAACGTTAATTCCTCGCGCACCTTTCGCAAAACAATGTTCTTTTTATTCTATTCCATTGATGTTTGGTAGCCAGCACAGCCCATGAGCCACCCGACTTCCAGGGAGCGTTAGATAACATGAAGCCGTGTGTCTTGTCTATGACGATGACGATAGATCTATAATGTGCAGAGCCTGTCCAGCCAATGACGGCTTGAGACTGGCTGCCACAGCTGTCAATCATCCATTTTTATCCCTTTTTATATGTCAAATAACTACTTAAAAACAAACTGATCAGAAAAATGACCACTTGCACAGGCATTAGCATGATAATGACTATCTAAAATGATACAAACCACCTTTGGAAAAAAATTATCTGACGTATAGGCTACTGTGATTATTTCGGTTGTGATTTTCCCATCCACTAACATGGGGAGGCGGGCCTTGTGACCTAATACTGGATTCAACCGCCAGAGCGGCGATCTAACATGCAGCGGCTTCACTGAACCACTGCCAACCAATGCTCAGTCCATAATATGTCCATGGTACACGCTTCCTGTAAACCTAAATTCTGATGGCGCCGTTTTTGTATCATGGTACTTTTATTTTGAAACTTAGAGCAGACGTAGTGATGTTGTATCTACGCTACTTGACGTAAGGTGTGCGCACCGGCCGGAAGTGAATTGACATGAAAAAGTTAAACACACGGTCGCAAAACATGTCGCTCTTCAACCTACGGTTCTTTATCTAATCAAAAGCGCCTAGCTGGAATTGGGAACAAGGTATTGTTTGTTGTAATGGTTTAATGAAGCAGTGATGTGTGGTTTTGTTTAATGTAACTGTGAAGTGAAGGCTATTATTGTGACAGTCATGCTAACGTTAGCTTCTATAGACATTGGAGTGGATGGCTGTGGCTTCATGCTGATGCTAGCTTTGTAGCTTGTATGGTTAATAATATTCTGTGTGAAGATATTTTCTGAGATAAATGGGCCTTGAGCATCAAGACCCTCAAGGCCCATTTTGTAGAGAGGTTGTAGCTAGGAGAGGAGGTGGTGAGGAGTGAAGCAGAAACATTATGTAATGACACACTATGACAATAGTAACTGATAATTTGGTCCTGCATGATTAGCCTACTGATATTTTCTCTCTTTTTTTTTCCTCATCTCAGCCTGAGGGGAGTGGAGCAGAGCAAAACAGAGGACACCAGACCACAGCAGAGGAGAGGAGAGGAGAGCAGAGTTGAGGAGACCAGACCAGAGGATGAGGAGGGGAGGTGGTGAGAACTTCTGGTAAGTGAAAGAGGCTAATGCTGACATTTATCAATTCATGAATTTGCTAAGTGGACTCCCGCCAGAACCCCTATCAAGGACCTCTGGTGGTCCCTGGACCTCACTTTGAGACCCACTAATCTTGTTCTTCTGTATTCATCTCAAATCACTCACAACATGGGTATTTACGGATTGGAAAAAACAATTCTTTTTTAGCCCCCCTCCCCGTCGGCTTACCGGGCTAAGCCCCCAATGTCTTAAGGACCTAGAAACGCCCCAGGGTTACAGGCGGTCCTCGCACACCAACACGCATCCACCACGACACTCTCTGACACTCACTCACGCTTTCCGGCAGCTGTTGTAAAGCTGCTCGGCTTCTCTTAAAGGTACAGCTACAATTGTGTATCCATCCACATACACAACAGGCATGACTTAGGCATTCTATTCCCTCTAAAAATGGCTGCCGCCCCCGACCAGCACAAAGTCAACATTACAGTGTGACTAAAGAACAAACTAAATAACGGACGGATAGTCCCCCCTTTGGTGGGGGACGATTAATACTCTTGGGATTAGGGGTTTCATTTCCTGTGTAGCTCAATGGGTACAGTAAGGCACTATTTGGACCCCCATGTTAAAACTGTACCCAGTGTACCCAAAAAACACTGCTCTGAGCTCGATCTGTAGATCTGTAGATCGACTACTCTGAGCTCAAACTCTGCCCTGCAAGATTTCAGAGCGCAGAACAGTAGATCTGTAGCATGCTAGACACCGCTGGCTGTGATATCTGATCTCGAGATTATGGACAATGAATTCAATGGCCGCGTGTATTTATTTGAGCCGGTCTGGAATAATAATAATAATATTATATATATAATATACGGACACTCGGACAGCAAACAGAGCAGGCTGTCGGCAGCACGGAGGTTCATTACATAGCTAATTCATGTTCTCTATATTATATAACAACCATAATGAACCACGGCGTGACAGAAAATACGTTGTTTACAGAGTGCATTAAGCATGCCCCATTTTCGCCTGTTATAGCCTGTTCCAGGACTCTACTGAGCTGAATATCTTCTGTGGGGATCCGAATGAAATGAAAGTTCTAGAAAGTTTAAACTGGAAATAAGGTCCGGGGTGTAAAAAACCAGAATTCTCCTTTAAAGTAAGGTTCCTCTACCCTGTTAAACCAGCCCATCACGTGAACTCATATTTCATTTGGTTCTGCATGATGGTCTGGCCCCGAGGCGTGGGAGAGTGTTAAGCAGAAGCTGCAAAGTGGATGAGCCAATCAGCGACTGCGCTCAGTGCCCTGTGACTGACAGCGCAAGTTGGCCAATCAGGAACGCCACTAGCAGTGCACTAACAAAACAGTAATGGCCGCCTCCTTGCCTGTCCACCTCGAGGAGTAATGTCAGCGTTTGTCTAGTTTAAACAGCCATAAAGTGCAGTTATTGCAGAAATAGACTCAATAACAACAATTAAACAAGTACAGGAGTATCGCCGCAACCGCAGAGTTTCTCGGCGGAAAATATGTTTTTGACATTCTCCCGAGTGGATTTGGGTTTAACTGGATCCAACGCTGATTGGCTGAAGGAGTTGTCTGTCAAGGCAAGTAGTACACCCACCCACTGCGATACACTGGGAGAAAGCTTGGGGCCAGACCATCTCGCAGAACCAAATGAAATGTAAGTTCACGTGATGGGCTGGTTTACCAGGGTAAGGTTCCTCTGCACGTGTGACTGGGACTAAACAGGTTCACTCTGTTAAAGTAAGGTTCCTCTGCACGTGTTACTGGGATTTAACAGGTTCACTCTGTTAGAGTAAGGTTCCTTTGCACATGTTACTGTGTCTGAACAGGTTCACTCTGTTAGAGTAAGTTTCCTCTGCACATATTACTGGGACTGAACAGGTTCACTCTGTTAAAGTAAGGTTCCTCTGCACGTGTTACTATGACTGAACAGGTTCACTCTGTTAAAGTAAGGTTCCTCTGCTGCACGTGTTACTGGGACTGAACAGGTTCACTCCGTTAAAGTAAGGTTCCTCTGCACATGTTACTGGGACTGAACAGGTTCACTCCGTTAAAGTAAGGTTCCTCTGCACATGTTACTGGGACTGAACAGGTTCACTCTGTTAAAGTAAGGTTCCTCTGCACGTGTTACTGGGACTGAACAGGTTCACTCCGTTAAAGTAAGGTTCCTCTGCACGTGTTACTGGGACTGAACAGGTTCACTCTGTTAGAGTAAGGTTCCTCTGCACGTGTTACTGGGACTGAACAGGTTCACTCTGTTAAAGTAAGGTTCCTCTGCACATGTTACTGGGACTGAACAGGTTCACTCTGTTAAAGTAAGGTTCCTCTGCACGTGTTACTGGGACTGAACAGGTTCACTCCGTTAAAGTAAGGTTAGTAGTTATATAGGGGATGTACTTTAAGGATTGAGAGAGAAACGCATTTTTTAGGTGGGCGTGTTTAGGGCACCTACGTCATCAAAGGGGCGTGGCTTCTTTTTTGTGAAAAGTCATTTTTTCACTACTTCCTCAAAGGGCACCTCTGTATTTCACCCTGTGTAAATCATTTTCTTGTGAAAAGTGTTTTTTTCAGTACTTCTGCAAAGGGCACTTCTGTTTTTTAAATCACTTTTCTTGGAAAAAGCTTTATTCCACTTGTTCTCCAAAGGGTACTTCTGCATTTCCTCCATATCAGCTAGACCATCTTGTGGGTGTTGCAATATTGTGCGCATCACACAGACAGCCTGACAGCGTGTATAAAGCCACCGGGTCAGCCAGAGCAAAGACAGCGCAGCCATTGGCAGATCACCGCTGCAACAGCCACTGACAGATCACCGGTCCAACATCGCGCTCAACGGTAAGGATGGATTTTTGGTTTTAATATTGTTTTAATTAGACTATCCATCTAATACATATATATATATATATATATATATATATATATATATATATATATATATATATATATATATAATTAAGATCCTTTGCCTTGTTTTTATGCAATGTTATATTAACAAAAACATTAATAAAACAGCTTTTTACAGCTATAATCCAGAGACCAGACTGGTGGATACCAGGCGTTCAGATGAATATGCCATATTTCCAGACGGTGATCATCAGACCAGAATCAATCTAAATCGAGGATCTGTGCTACGAGATATCGCTAACAGACCTAGAGGGTGAGAATGAAACATTGTTTGTTTACATAAAGAGTTTGTTTAGAAAAAATGGGTGTGGTAAACATACTTCTACCAGTTTTTTTGAAATGTTGTTTTTTACCCCCCGCAGAACGGGTTCTCACACAGGTGAATTGTTATTTCATCCACATCCACGAAGACAGACAGCCATAGAGGCAAACCACGCGACTTCCATAGATACAACCCGGATGCCCCCAAACAACACCCATCTGATAACGTCACAGCTGATGACATCGGACTGGATCCAAATGATTTTGTAGATTTAATCAACCATATGTGAGTACAAACATAATTCAGATATAACAACCATCATTATATATATATATATATATATATATATATATATATATAGGCTATATGTATTTTTTGAGATAGACTTATATCCATCGCTATTTTTTTTTTATTTTTTTCCAGCCAGGAGACAACCCCCAACAGCCAGGAGACAACCCCCAACAGCTCAGCGCTGACCCCCGATGCAGACTTGTATCGACCCTCATCACCAACATCACCTGAACCATCGTTGAATGCCACCATCCAGCCCAACGACCAGACACTGAACGCGTGGATTGCACAGTACAGGGATCAACCTTCACCATCAGACACGCCCACATCCCTCTCCATCAACAACAACCAACCCACGTGGGTGGACCCGGATGTGCAGCTCAGCGAACACACGGCCCCAACAGCTGAAGACACCATCAACAACCAACCCACGTGGTTGGAAACGGATGTGCAGCTCAGCGACCAGACACTGAACGAGTGGATTGCCGAGTACGAGCGGGTGGAAGCTTCAGATACGCCCACGCCCCTCTCCATCAACAGACCACTGCCAATCTGCGAGAGCGCGATACCCCCACCCTCGCCTCATCATCAACCTCGCGTGAAGACCCACCAGCTTTTAGGTACATGTGATTTACATAAACAAATTGTGTATAGACGTTTTAAAAATGGTTATAGGATAGTACAGCGCTCTCAAAGGAGATTTGAACGTACATTGAGAGCACTCAGACGCACACACACACGGTGGATGGCATCGGCTGATGCCAATTTGAACACAATTTTGATACATCAGAATATACAATGTTCCATGCTTGAAAAATTGAGGAATGTGTAATTTTTTTTGTAAAAGTACAGTAAGGTAGAACAATGACACTATCACCATCACCATCATTTTAAAAAAGTCCATGTATACAGAGATCAATTAAACAGCCAATATGGCTAAGCGTAGGCGACATGCAGATGAAGATAATCCAACACCTCCCTCTAAATTGACTAGATATTTCAACTCTGATAAAGCGCCACCCCTTAGAATAGACTGGAGTGAGCAAGGCGTCGCTTATGCTTTAGAAAATGGCCTACCTACGGGGGTGGATAATAATAACGACATTAGCGCCTGGGCTAACGCACAGACGCGGATAATCAAACGCTACATAGCTGATTTACCACCCCGGAGAAGCTGCATTGTACAGCAGACCGGTGGAGCTTTGCCTACCCCAACACAACAACATCAACACGGGGAACCCCAAAATGACACAGCTGCTGCGTCATCAGAGTCAGTCGACCCCCGGGGGACACCCCTACAAATAGATGCGTTATCAGACTGCGACGACACGTCATCAAATGCCGACACGCTACCCCCACCCGCGTCATCAACGTCAATCGTTACGCTTACGCCCCCACAACAAATAGCAGCGTCATCAGACCGTGACGATACGTCATCAAATGCCAACACACTACCCCCACCCGCGACAGTCGCTACATCCCCACAACAAATAGACGTGTCACCAGACCGCGACGACGACGACGGTATCACTACACCGTCTGTAGGCTCTATGATTCAACCCCCAGCTGCCATCTCTCCCAGTGATTATACCGTTAGACACATAGATGCATTCAACGCTAGGATATACCGTCAAAATATAGACCTACGTGATATTAACACTGATAATCTCGAATTGGTGCCTGGCATGGTCAGACAGAGATTAACAGGGTTAATTGATCTAGTTAGCAGCGAGGTCCCTATGGGCAGCATTATGGATGTAACGCTATCAGGTGATAGCCTAGCTGCCGATGTGCATACTATCGCCACAGTCGGAGACAATGCTGGTCCGGAATTTCTGGAACAAATCACAGACGCAATTCAAAGCAATGATGAGACAATGATCTCTGGAGATCTATCACTTGCTATCTCAGTTGCACTGAATCAGCATGGGGGTGGTAGGCTTAGGCTGATGGATATACAATATAAAGATATTATTGAGCGAAAGATTAAGTGGCTCTATGACCCCCATAATGGCCCTGGAAATAATCTATGTTTTGGCATGGCTATAGCCAGACATTTTAACCCTGATTTAAACAACGCTAGTCTATTGGAGAGAGCTCGAGAAATATTCACTGAGCTGGGTTTTAACCATATGCATAAAGTATCATTTGCCGATATCGGAACTTTTGAACGGCATTTTGACAGCAAGATAATCATCTTCCACCACAAAGAGGCTTCTAAACGAAGACACCCGTTTATGACCACCGATGTCCCCCACCCAAAAACAATTTGGCTTTACCTATATGCCGAGCATTATTATCTCATCCTCAACCATAAAGCATTCTTGGGGGGTGATTATGTCTGCGACTACTGCTACCAGACGTATCAGGAGCCTTATTCACATACATGTAGACACATCTGTAATGTCTGTTACGGCCCTCCACACATAGCCCCAACCCAGGCGGGCCCCAGTGTTAAATGTGATGTTTGCAGACGTATATGTCGAACTCAGACTTGCTATGACACACACAAGAGACGGGACAAGCATAACATCTCCCCCTGCGAGAAAATGAGATATTGCCCACAATGTAAAATGATCCACATTCACAGACCCAATACGGCCCACATATGCAGATCAACAAGATGCAATCATTGTGGCGTCCCACTAGGGGCGCAAGAGTCTGACCATACCTGCTTCATACAACCTACTCCGCTAGAGGAGCACCATGAAAAGTATATATTTTATGACATCGAGACAAGAATAAATGCAGAAGGCATGCATGAAGCGAGTTTTGTATCATCTATGACTCTTGAATCAGACAAGGCTACAAATTTCACTGGTGCCGGTGGTAAAGACTGTATCGGTGATTTTTTAAAGTTCTATTCCAACCCTCGCTATGCAGAGCACACGTTTATAGCTCATAATGGTAGTGGTTTTGATGGATATTTAATATTAAAACACATGGTGTCTCAAGGACTAACTCCCTCTGTCATTATTAAGGGGTCCAGACTGACCGCCATCTTTTCCCCATACAAAAAACAGAGGTTCACAGACTCTGCCAGCTTTCTGCCCATGCGTTTAGCTGAAACCCCAAAAGCCTTAGGGTTTGCTGAATTAAAAGGCTATTTCCCATACAAATTTAACACAATAGAAAATGAAAACTATATTGGGATCATCCCCTCAAAAGAGATGTTTGGGTATGGTACAATGCGCGAATCAGATAAACAGAAGTTTTTAACCTGGTATAAAAGTAGTAAGCGCTATGTGTATAACTTTGCTAAACAACAGGCCAAGTATTGTGCACAAGATGTTCGTGTCTTACGTCAGGCCTGTATTCTTTATAGGGAAGCATTCATCAAATGCACCAACGTCGACCCCTTCCGCTATGTCACGCTCCCCGGGGCATGTATGGCTGTTTTTAAAACAGCATTCCTAAAACCTGACACCGTCGCGCTCACCTATAACGGCTGTTATACAGGTCAGAACCGAACATACAGTGCTGCATCTATGCAGTGGCTGTCTTTTCTGGCTCATAGCCAGAATATCAACATTACACATGCTCTCAACCATGGCGAGCATAGAGTCGGGTCGTATTATCTAGATGGGTTCTGCCCCGAGACTAATACTGCATATGAATTTGCCGGCTGTTTCTTCCACGGGTGTGATCGCTGCTACATTTCAAATGACACACATCCCTACAAAAAAGCAACGTTTGGGGAGCTGTACCAGGCTTTCAACAACAAAATAGATACTCTAGAATCTGTGCACGGGTTAAATGTAATCGTTTTATGGGAGTGCGACTGGACCCGTATGAAACACACGGATGCTTCCGTGGTGGCGTTCATGAGGTCTTACACAGAGACCGAGCGTTTGAACCCACGCCACGCCTTATATGGGGGGCGAACAAACGCCTTAAAATTACACCATAAGGTTGAAAACGGCGAAGCGATACATTATGTGGACTTTTGTTCTCTATATCCATATGTACAGAGCACAAAAGAGTACCCTCTTGGACATCCTAAAGTTATTACGAGGGATTTTGATGATATCTCGACCTATTTCGGACTCATCAAGTGCGTAATAGCACCCCCTAGGGGTTTGCTCCATCCCATCCTCCCTTTCAGAGCACACGGAAAACTGATGTTCCCTCTTTGTCGCACATGCGCAGAAGGGCTCTCTAAAGATGAGTGTAGCCACAACGAGACCGAGAGAGCCCTCAGCGGCGTATGGGTTTCGTTTGAGTTACATAAAGCGATCGAGAAAGGTTATCGTATTATTTCAATATCTGAAGTCTGGCATTTTGAACATCGCACAAAGGAATTATTCCAAGGGTACGTAAAGGCTTTTCTCAAACGTAAACAGGAAGCGAGTGGATTCCCAGCCGACGTCACTACGGATGCCGAGAAAGACGCGTACATTGTCGACTACCAAAAAGTCGAAGGTGTGGTTTTAGACAAAACAAAAATTGTGTACAATCCTGCATTACGTGCATCGTCCAAATTGCTTATGAATACACTTTGGGGACGATTTTCTCTACGAGATGAACACTATACATGTGAAATAATTAATAAACAGGATCGTTTTGTACAACTAATGTTCAGTGATCAGTTCATTGTGAGTCAATTCCGCTTCCTCACCGATGAGGTCGCTATTGTGCAATGGAGACATGCAACCGGTCAAGCCCCGAAGGCAAAGGATATTAATGTCTTTCTAGGCGCGATGACCACCGCATATGCACGTTTGCAACTGTATGAAATAATGGATAAACTTGGTCCCCGTGTGTTATATAATGATACCGATTCAATAATTTTCACAGCGCGGGAGGGGGAGTGGACCCCGGAACTCGGCAAGCATTTAGGACAATTGACAAGCGAGCTTGAACCTGCCGAGTACATTACACACTTTGTATCAACGGGTCCAAAATCGTATGCATTTATCACCAACACAGGCCGTTCCTCTGTGAAATGCAAAGGTGTCACACTAAATACTAGTGCAAATAAAAATGCTGTCACATACGATTCCCTTTTACGCCTAGTGGAGGCGTATGTGACGGATGCTGAAGTTAATGTTATTAGAACAACCTCTGATCGAATCAGGAGGCATAAATTATCGCTACAGCTAAGCAATCAGTCATTAGTTAAACGCCTTCAGGTCGTCTATGATAAACGCCGCGTTCTGAGCGACTTCTCTACGTTGCCATATGGATATTAATAATGTCATCAACATGCAGGGGGGCTTTGATGCACGCTTGTTGCATCCTTTTACTATGATTATTTCTGGCCCGTCTGGTTCTGGAAAAACTTTTTTTGTGAAAGCCATTATTCAAAACGCACCCCAACTGATTACACAACCGTTGGATAATATCGTCTTTTTATACGACTGCTGGCAAAAAGTATACGATGATTTATTACTGATTAGACCAATTACTTTTATTGAGGGGATTCCGGGCTCCTTAGCAGACGACAGTCTTTTTCCCCCCGATAAGAGCAACTTACTAATTATTGATGATCAGATGTCTTCCGCCGTCAATAATTCAGAGGTTCAAAATGTATTTACTAAATACTGCCATCACAGAAATTTAAGCTGCATCTATCTGGTCCAGAATCTTTTCGCCCAAGGCAAGGCAAGTCGCACTATAAGTCTCAACACTAATTATCTTGTGTTATTTAAAAACCCTCGCGATAAACAACAAATAAGCATCATAGCACGTCAAATGTACTCCAAAAATTCAAAACATTTTATGGAAGCCTTTCAAGATGCCACATCAAGTAATTATGGGTATATTCTCATAGACTATAAACCAACGACACCTGACCTGTTAAGACTCAGAACTGAGTTAACCCCCGAGCGACAGGTTGTCTATCTGCCCAGAGGGGGAAGAAGCTAGGCTCTTTTAGAAATGTCTGCTCGTGTACATAGGAATTTTGAACTTCTTCAGCATCTTTATAAGGCGTCCCCCAAAGGACGCAAGACCATTCTTGCCACAGCCAGCAATGATCTAATCAATGCACTATGTGAGCTTGCATTGAACCTATTAAGAGGCAATATTCCACTTTCTCCTAAACTTCACAAGAGATTAAAGAAAAGCAAAGCGTTACTTATGTAGCGAAAATCGTCTGGTGGCGTTCATTAAATATTCAATATTTAATGTACAGATCTCTCCTCTCCAGAGGTCACAGGAATTGACCTCTGGCTGCGCCTTGCATCGGGGGGGAGCCGAAAAGGGCCCAAGATGCCAGCTTGTCTGGAAATACCAAAGGAGTGATTTCTAACTGCTGACAGTGTGTTTCGTCAATGTCCGTTCTGTCCGGTTGGTGGAGATTTAGTTCACAGGTCACACGGACGGGACCCCGGGACAGGACTCTTGAAGAAAAACAGTCATGCCCAGGCATTGACTCTGGAAGCAAACAGTTTAGGAACTTGTGTACTGTACGTACAACTCATGGAGTGTTTGGTATCAATATTCTCCGAATCGCAACCCACATTGATCTATATAAATCATGGGTATGTTTAATAATGCTTTGTAAATGTATTATTTGGTCCCATCTTCCTCCTTAAACCAAAGGTCATCGAATGGAAGTGGGGGGTCAAAGGCTATAAACCACTTCACATTCCTTTTTAAGAAGAGCCAGCAGACATTCACAAAAAGACCACGAGTCTTTTTGTGTGTGGCAAAATGGAATTAACAAACCTCATGATTCTATACTTTGTCAAGTTAATTAGTATTACATACTTCTCGAGAAGGAATGTATATGTATAATGTGTTAATGTGTGTGTGACAATCATTTAATTTGTTACCGTAGATCTAACAGTGTTGACATGTTATCGAATCTGGGGTAACTCTTTTTAATTCACCCAAGATAAGTGATTTAATTAACCCATGGTTTTATTAGATATGTTTGTGTTACGTACACGTATACAAGATTTGGTAAAGATATGTGTTCCAGAAATAGTTGGTTTATTCCTTAAATATAAAGATACACCACACATGTTTGATTTCAAAATAATCAGAATAATGTGTGTGATGTAATTCTGAAAGTATCATGGCCATGAAGTCATTTGATGAGATGTTTTAAGCATGTGATAAGTTTTAAGGGAAAGAGGTAGATGTATTTCTTGCCGCCAGCCCCTGGATAAACGGTCGTAAATCTTTCGTGGGCCATCCAGTGTAACAAGACCAATGTCTATAA
>NC_139625.1:37185706-37329471 GCF_964638095.1 Poromitra crassiceps | reverse complement strand
TTTTTAACTTGTGTGAAGTGTTCGTGACAGCTGTAGGCTCTCAACACACACATGAATAGGCTAGTGAAGTCCCGAGTTCAAAGCTCAATCACTTTCAATCACTAACATGTCTAGGTCCACGGACCCATGTTGAGAACCGCTGCATTCAAATGTGCAAAGCGAATAGCCTACATTTACCCCACAAGCTGTGTGGATGGAACACTTTGGCACTGACAGGTTGGGTTACCATGTTTGGCATAGCCTACGCGAGGAAGCAAAGGGGGGGTTGATCTCAAACCCCCCAGTCATAGCTGCCGCCACACATATAATCTTATTGTACAGGCAAATATAATCCGCTTGCATGATGCATCCTTAACTAATAATTGCTTTGCATACATGCGCCTGCTTGTCAGGATGTGAAAATACGGCCTGCCAGCCAGTATTAATTATAGCGTTGTATGAACGAATTCAGCTGGGGGCGCGTTTGTCCGTTTGAGCTGAAAGATTTTTCATTTTCCAACGTGACTGTTCGCCAGATATATAAAAAAAAACCCGTTTGCTGTTGAATTAGAATTGCTCAGGATTCGGGTCCTTAGCCGCTGGTTGTGACTGACGGCCGGAAAGCAGAATTTACCCATCAGTCAGGACCATTGAATTAAATACAAGGCCATGTGATCGGGTTTATGTACGCTATGGTATTGTCACAGAGAATAGCCTACAGACACACACAGTCAATAAAGTGGTTATTTTGTGATATGGCAGTCTGGTGTACATGATAGGATATAATGTCCCATATGTTCTAACCCTTTGTCACATGATGGAATAGGCACTTGTTATTGTGCTAGCCTATACCAAATTTTGATAAGATGTCTGAACATTATTTTCAAACAATGAAATCTGAACCGTGCCTGGTTTACAACCAAGGTGCGCTAAAAGCTACCCCTTGGTTGCGAATGAAACAGCCACTAATAAAATCGCTGGAGTAACCTCGTCAACCAGCAGTGAAGTGAGCGGGTTAACTATTCCACAGGATCACACAATTAAATCCACACTCCTGTTGAGTTGGTTATTTCCTATCAAACTTTAAGAGGTTGTTTTAGGAGAAGTGATAAGCAGAATGGTTTCTTCTTAAGAGAAGGGGGTTAGGTTCCCCCTTCAGTGGTTAAGTACCAGGTCTCAGTGGTAAACTTTACAACCTATAAGGCACTGTGCGTTAAACCAGAGTCTTCTCAGACTTCGAATGAAAGAACAACCTCTGGTATGTTTTCAGTTTTGACCGCTCACACAGATGTTGAAAACTATTATTAAGAGTATAAGTGACTTCCAGATCACTAGGAATATGTGACATAGGTCATTCTAAATACGATAGGCAAAGATCTTATCTTTCCCTTTATCTGTTCTATCCCTGCTTCATCTATCTGCTTGAATATAAGGATACAGCACTCTCATGCATGCAGGAACGTGGTCACTATGCATCTACCATCTGATTTCTTCTCCTTGTCTCACAGAAGATCCGGAATGCTTCTAGGATACAACGGGGGGATATGTAGCGAAAATCGTCTGGTGGCGTTCATTAAATATTCAATATTTAATGTACAGATCTCTCCTCTCCAGAGGTCACAGGAATTGACCTCTGGCTGCGCCTTGCATCGGGGGGGAGCCGAAAAGGGCCCAAGATGCCAGCTTGTCTGGAAATACCAAAGGAGTGATTTCTAACTGCTGACAGTGTGTTTCGTCAATTCCGTTCTGTCCGGTTGGTGGAGATTTAGTTCACAGGTCACACGGACGGGACCCCCGGGACAGGACTCTACTTGAAGAAAAACAGTCATGCCCAGGCATTGACTCTGGAAGCAAACAGTTTAGGAACTTGTGTACTGTACGTACAACTCATGGAGTGGTTGGTATCAATATCTCTCGAATCGCAACCCACATTGATCTATATAAATCATGGGTATGTTTAATAATGCTTTGTAAATGTATTATTTGGTCCCATCTTCCTCCTTAAACCAAAGGTCATCGAATGGAAGTGGGGGGTCAAAGGCTATAAACCACTTCACATTCCTTTTTAAGAAGAGCCAGCAGACATTCACAAAAAGACCACGAGTCTTTTTGTGTGTGGCAAAATGGAATTAACAAACCTCATGATTCTATACTTTGTCAAGTTAATTAGTATTACATACTTCTCGAGAAGGAATGTATATGTTTAATGTGTGTGTGACAATCATTTAATTTGTTACCGTAGATCTAACAGTGTTGACATGTTATCGAATCTGGGGTAACTCTTTTTAATTCACCCAAGATAAGTGATTTAATTAACCCATGGTTTTATTAGATATGTTTGTGTTACGTACACGTATACAAGATTTGGTAAAGATATGTGTTCCAGAATAGTTGGTTTATTCCTTAAATATAAAGATACACCACACATGTTTGATTTCAAAATAATCAGAATAATGTGTGTGATGTAATTCTGAAAGTATCATGGCCATGAAGTCATTTGATGAGATGTTTTAAGCATGTGATAAGTTTTAAGGGAAAGAGGTAGATGTATTTCTTGCCGCCAGCCCCTGGATAAACGGTCGTAAATCTTTCGTGGGCCATCCAGTGTAACAAGACCAATGTCTATAATATCTATCTATCTATGTAGTTATCTATTTATCTCTCTCTTTCCCTCTATATCTTGTCTTTTATCACACCAAGAGTGATGTCAAGAAATATAAATATGCTTGTAAGATAAATAGTTTAGTTGAGTTCTAAACCCAAGCTTATCTGATGCAATAGAAGGCAGGGCCATGCCCTTTTCTCCTGACAGGAGGAGATAAAAACTGTGGCTGGCTGCGCTCTAACAGACTTGTGCAGACAAAGAAGAACTTCAACAACAAGGACTTTTTAGAACTCAAGAATTCAAGATGTAGTCCTTACTTTTAGGCCTCAAAAGATGCCATGCTTTTGAAGGCCATTGCAGCTTTCACCACACCAAATGGTGATTGTCTCATATAATTCTGCCACCAACAAAGATTATCACGTGGCCCTATTGAGGAATGGACCGCTGCTTGGGAACACTGTACTGAGACAGGCCGTCTTCCCACAAAATAGGCACGCTGACTTTTTAGGATGGTTTTTCAGTTCCAGACGATATAGTTTTCCAAGAGTGGAAACAGATTTCAAGGAAAACCTGGCTCTCATCGAACTAAACATATTGAGATTAGATACCTTTTGTTGCTTTATTTTTGATAGGTGAAGCTTAAATCATTTTTGATGATCCCTTTTATAATTGCCATTACTAAAGGGCGATCCCCCTTTTTTCAACGGGATGAGATCCTCTAACCAAGAGGATCATTAAAAGACAATTGAACCAACGGCCAGCCGGCCTCTGGGACCCCCTCATCTGCCTGTCCAAGAGCAGACATGCCGCCCGTCGTCGCCATGACAACCCAGGCCGCGTCAGGCCAGAGAGAGAGAGGAGTCCGCCGGCTTGACCACAGCCTCCCCACGTCAGGCAAAGTGACCACACGTCTTTCTGCTTAGTGTGAGAGTGCTGTGAAGATAGAGTAACTTAGAATACTCACCTATTGAATTAGAATATGTATTTAATTAGATTAGGTTTAAACTAGGCTTTCTTTGAATATCTTATTCCCTTCCTCTTCACTTTTCTCCTCCTTACCTCTCAATCGAACAAGGTGTTATGCATAATACTGTGATTTTACTATTTGATGGATTAAATAAACGCATTCTGTTTTGAAGTTAAAACTTGTTCAGTGCTTGTTATAATAATATCAGTCGATTAAAGATCTCCCTTCCTTTAGAACTGATTCTGATTCCTGTGACCGACGGCAGGGGTAATAGATTACTTATTAAAGTAATATAAATTGCTTATTAAAGTAAAATAAATTACTGATGAACGTGGTGGTGCCCCGGGGTTTTGATATTAACTTATTGAATCAATAGTGATATCAAAATCCATATTTCTATCTAAATTCCTTACATATTTGACGCGCCGTGTGAGGATTGACATATTATTTTGACAAGCAACTGAACTATCATTGACCAAGGTGAATGCAGTGTTTTTGCCATATAAGCATGTGTTTATAAGACATAGCTGAGTATCGATTCTGAGAAAGAAAAAGAAGGAACACAGCATCGCTGTGTTAAGAGGACAATAATCTGAGGATTGTGAGTTCGTTATGATAATAGCCTATTGATTAAAGACCTCTTTTGATAACACGATTCAAGTGTTAGGAGGCCCTTTCTCCGTCTGCTCAGTACAGACGGGACCAAACATTGAGTCAAATGGCCAGCCGCTGCGATTGGTCAGTTGGCTGGAGGAGCCAAGCGTCTCCCTGCTCCACGGCTCAGGGCAGCAATACGCTGTCGTTGCTCTGTATAGACTGAGCTGATCTGCGCGAGACGCCGAGCGTATATCAGGGGGTGGAGCCAGGCGAGGGCGTCACTGCTCACAGCCCTACACCCTACACCGGAACCGCGTTGTTGACAAGTTAGCTGCTGCAGCGGCTACCTAGGCTTAGCTCAAAGGCTAAGCACAGCAGAGCTGCTGCTAACAGTGAATTGTGAACGAATGCAGAGTGAGGTTTCACTGCGCGTTGTCCGCAGTTTGAGAACTGACATAAAGGCCAAAAGATAGCTCTAATAAGTGGTTAATCATGCTACGATTCCTAGTGATGATAAATCCACCCGGACTCCTTCGCGTTTAAATCAGAATAGCTCCCTGATTTTATTGACAAAGCTATATGAGCTGAGAAGGTATCTAGTACTAAATCTGCGCGCGTGCCCGTGGAAAAAGGAAAGATATAGGTCTGGGATAAGAGGTTATGCTACGATTCCTAGTTCATTTAAATCCACCCGGACTCCTTCGCGTTTAAATCAGAATAGCTCCCTGATTTTATTGACAAAGCTATATGAGCTGAGAAGGTATCTAGTACTAAATCTGCGCGCGTGCCCGTGGGAAAAAGGAAAGATATAGGTCTGGGATAAGAGGTTATGCTACGATTCCTAGTTCATTTAGACCCACCCGGACTACTTCGCGTTTTTAAATCAGAATAGCTCCCTGATTTTATCGACAAGCTATATAAGCTGAGAAGGTTTCAAGTACTAAATCTGCGCGCGTGCCCGTGGAAAAAGGAAAGATATAGGTCTGGGATAAGAGGTTATGCTACGATTCCTAGTTGATTTAAATCCACCCAGACTAACCTACTTCGCGTTTGTAAATCAGAATAGCTCCCTGATTTTATTCACAAGCTATATGAGCTGAGAAGGTTTAATCTGGTTACAGAGAGTAGATATCTTCTTAAATTGCATTAATCGAGTATTGATCTGCGCGTGTGCCCGTTGGATTTCAAGAAAGATAATATGCTCCGGAATGAGGAAGGAATCATGCTACGATTTCTAGCTGATTTAAATCCATCCGGACCCCCCTTCGCGTTTTTAAATCAGACTAGCCACCTGACTTTATTTGACCAGCTATGAGCTGAGAAGGTTAATCTTGTCACAGAGAGTTGAAAACTCTACACCTGTGAATCAAAATGCAGATCAACAGCGAGTGACGCGCTCAGCAAGCTCCTTGCCCTGTGTTTTCTGCCATGTGTATTGGTGCTGCGTTTAACCAGCCGATGCTGGCTAGCTAATTACTGTTATGACATGTTATGTGTACAGTAGAGTAGGCCTAGCCTATAAGCGCGCCGTCCTAAAACCTAAAACCTAGATGCTGACGTCAACACGTCAGTCTCTTATGGGGGGGGAAGCAAACCCCCCCCTCCTTTCAGTCTCCCCATGAAAGCGGGGGTGCGCATCAAGCAGTGTTTTGCTTTTAAACGAAAATGCATTTTTAACTTGTGTGAAGTGTTCGTGACAGCTGTAGGCTCTCAACACACACATGAATAGGCTAGTGAAGTCCCGAGTTCAAAGCTCAATCACTTTCAATCACTAACATGTCTAGGTCCACGGACCCCATGTTGAGAACCGCTGCATTCAAATGTGCAAAGCGAATAGCCTACATTTACCCCACAAGCTGTGTGGATGGAACACTTTGGCACTGACAGGTTGGGTTACCATGTTTGGCATAGCCTACGCGAGGAAGCAAAGGGGGGGTTGATCTCAAACCCCCCAGTCATAGCTGCCGCCACACATATAATCTTATTGTACAGGCAAATATAATCCGCTTGCATGATGCATCCTTAACTAATAATTGCTTTGCATACATGCGCCTGCTTGTCAGGATGTGAAAATACGGCCTGCCAGCCAGTATTAATTATAGCGTTATATGAACGAATTCAGCTGGGGGCGCGTTTGTCCGTTTGAGCTGAAAGATTTTTCATTTTCCAACGTGACTGTTCGCCAGATATATAAAAAAAAACCCGTTTGCTGTTGAATTAGAATTGCTCAGGATTCGGGTCCTTAGCCGCTGGTTGTGACTGACGGCCGGAAAGCAGAATTTACCCATCAGTCAGGACCATTGAATTAAATACAAGGCCATGTGATCGGGTTTATGTACGCTATGGTATTGTCACAGAGAATAGCCTACAGACACACACAGTCAATAAAGTGGTTATTTTGTGATATGGCAGTCTGGTGTACATGATAGGAATATAATGTCCCATATGTTCTAACCCTTTGTCACATGATGGAATAGGCACTTGTTATTGTGCTAGCCTATACCAAATTTTGATAAGATGTCTGAACATTATTTTCAAACAATGAAATCTGAACCGTGCCTGGTTTACAACCAAGGTGCGCTAAAAGCAACCCCTTGGTTGCGAATGAAACAGCCACTAATAAAATCGCTGGAGTAACCTCGTCAACCAGCAGTGAAGTGAGCGGGTTAACTATTCCACAGGATCACACAATTAAATCCACACTCCTGTTGAGTTGGTTATTTCCTATCAAACTTTAAGAGGTTGTTTTAGGAGAAGTGATAAGCAGAATGGTTTCTTCTTAAGAGAAGGGGGGTTAGGTTCCCCCTTCAGTGGTTAAGTACCGGTCTCAGTGGTAAACTTTACAACCTATAAGGGCACTGTGCGTTAAACCAGAGTCTTCTCAGACTTCGAATGAAAGAACAACCTCTGGTATGTTTTCAGTTTTGACCGCTCACACAGATGTTGAAACTATTATTAAGAGTATAAGTGACTTCCAGATCACTAGGAATATGTGACATAGGTCATTCTAAATACGATAGGCAAAGATCTTATCTTTCCCTTTATCTGTTCTATCCCTGCTTCATCTATCTGCTTGAATATAAGGATACAGCACTCTCATGCATGCAGGAACGTGGTCACTATGCATCTACCATCTGATTTCTTCTCCTTGTCTCACAGAAGATCCGGAATGCTTCTAGGATACAACGGGGGGGATATGTAGCGAAAATCGTCTGGTGGCGTTCATTAAATATTCAATATTTAATGTACAGATCTCTCCTCTCCAGAGGTCACAGGAATTGACCTCTGGCTGCGCCTTGCATCGGGGGGGAGCCGAAAAGGGCCCAAGATGCCAGCTTGTCTGGAAATACCAAAGGAGTGATTTCTAACTGCTGACAGTGTGTTTCGTCAATGTCCGTTCTGTCCGGTTGGTGGAGATTTAGTTCACAGGTCACACGGACGGGACCCCGGGACAGGACTCTTGAAGAAAAACAGTCATGCCCAGGCATTGACTCTGGAAGCAAACAGTTTAGGAACTTGTGTACTGTACGTACAACTCATGGAGTGTTTGGTATCAATATTCTCCGAATCGCAACCCACATTGATCTATATAAATCATGGGTATGTTTAATAATGCTTTGTAAATGTATTATTTGGTCCCATCTTCCTCCTTAAACCAAAGGTCATCGAATGGAAGTGGGGGGTCAAAGGCTATAAACACTTCACATTCCTTTTTAAGAAGAGCCAGCAGACATTCATAAAAAGACCACGAGTCTTTTTGTGTGTGGCAAAATGGAATTAACAAACCTCATGATTCTATACTTTGTCAAGTTAATTAGTATTACATACTTCTCGAGAAGGAATGTATATGTTTAATGTGTGTGTGACAATCATTTAATTTGTTACCGTAGATCTAACAGTGTTGACATGTTATCGAATCTGGGGTAACTCTTTTTAATTCACCCAAGATAAGTGATTTAATTAACCCATGGTTTTATTAGATATGTTTGTGTTACGTACACGTATACAAGATTTGGTAAAGATATGTGTTCCAGAAATAGTTGGTTTATTCCTTAAATATAAAGATACACCACACATGTTTGATTTCAAAATAATCAGAATAATGTGTGTGATGTAATTCTGAAAGTATCATGGCCATGAAGTCATTTGATGAGATGTTTTAAGCATGTGATAAGTTTTAAGGGAAAGAGGTAGATGTATTTCTTGCCGCCAGCCCCTGGATAAACGGTCGTAAATCTTTCGTGGGCCATCCAGTGTAACAAGACCAATGTCTATAATATCTATCTATCTATGTAGTTATCTATTTATCTCTCTCTTTCCCTCTATATCTTGTCTTTTATCACACCAAGAGTGATGTCAAGAAATATAAATATGCTTGTAAGATAAATAGTTTAGTTGAGTTCTAAACCCAAGCTTATCTGAATGCAATAGAAGGCAGGGCCATGCCCCTTTTCTCCTGACAGGAGGAGATAAAAACTGTGGCTGGCTGCGCTCTAACAGACTTGTGCAGACAAAAGAAGAACTTCAACAACAAGGACTTTTTAGAACTCAAGAATTCAAGATGTAGTCCTTACTTTTAGGCCTCAAAAGATGCATGCTTTTGAAGGCCATTGCAGCTTTCACCACACCAAATGGTGATTGTCTCATATAATTCTGCCACCAACAAAGATTATCACGTGGCCCTATTGAGGAATGGACCGCTGCTTGGGAACACTGTACTGAGCAGGCCGTCTTCCCACAAAATAGGCACGCTGACTTTTTAGGATGGTTTTTCAGTTCCAGACGATATAGTTTTCCAAGAGTGGAAACAGATTTCAAGGAAAACCTGGCTCTCATCGAACTAAACATATTGAGATTAGATACCTTTTGTTGCTTTATTTTTGATAGGTGAAGCTTAAATCATTTTTGATGATCCCTTTTATAATTGCCATTACTAAAGGGCGATCCCCCTTTTTTCAACGGGATGAGATCCTCTAACCAAGAGGATCATTAAAAGACAATTGAACCAACGGCCAGCCGGCCTCTGGGACCCCCTCATCTGCCTGTCCAAGAGCAGACATGCCGCCCGTCGTCGCCATGACAACCCAGGCCGCGTCAGGCCAGAGAGAGAGAGCAGTCCGCCGGCTTGACCACAGCCTCCCCACGTCAGGCAAAGTGACCACACGTCTTTCTGCTTAGTGTGAGAGTGCTGTGAAGATAGAGTAACTTAGAATACTCACCTATTGAATTAGAATATGTATTTAATTAGATTAGGTTTAAACTAGGCTTTCTTTGAATATCTTATTCCCTTCCTCTTCACTTTTCTCCTCCTTACCTCTCAATCGAACAAGGTGTTATGCATAATACTGTGATTTTACTATTTGATGGATTAAATAAACGCATTCTGTTTTGAAGTTAAAACTTGTTCAGTGCTTGTTATAATAATATCAGTCGATTAAAGATCTCCCTTCCTTTAGAACTGATTCTGATTCCTGTGACCGACGGCAGGGGTAATAGATTACTTATTAAAGTAATATAAATTGCTTATTAAAGTAAAATAAATTACTGATGAACGTGGTGGTGCCCCGGGGTTTTGATATTAACTTATTGAATCAATAGTGATATCAAAATCCATATTTCTATCTAAATTCCTTACACTTAGATGGTTTGCCAACAAAAAAGTTACACTATTGAAAAAAAAGAAAAAGATTAACCAACGCGGTGGCTTTATATTCCCTTTACTCGCTGCGGCTATTCCTATTATTAGTGGTCTTTTTAATCGAGGCTGATCATGGAGCACACCACCAAAATGTTCCTTGTACCGCACAATCAGCTCAAGGCTCTCCAGACACGCCCACCTGCTACTCCCAGCGCCCCCCCTGACATCAGAACAAAGGCTCAGTGTGATCTAGACCGATTGATGACAGAGGTCCTAGATGAACCCAGCGTTGATATACATAGCAAAGCGGTGAAATATTCAAACATTTTACATAGATATTTGACTCTGGCGAAGCAGGCCGATAACGAAAAGAACACTCTAACACTATTGATGCCAAATTCTGAGCCAGCTGAGGCATTACCGCATGTGAATGATAACAATGCGACACCGGCTGCCATAACTGAGGTATTACAGCACATACCAGCACACAGCAAAAACAAGGCCTCACACGTTCTGAACGCTATCTCCAATGCATCGGATAGGATCAGATGGACTGGTAATGGACAGCTAGTTATTGACGACCAGCCCCTCAGGGGGTCACACATATTTGATTTAGTCAAGTTTATGACAGGCTCACAGCTGGTTAAAGAGTCGGCTCGCCCATTAGGATGGCGAGAGTTTCTTAAGACACTAGCAGAGATAAATGTCTCCGTCGTCTGTTTGAGTATAGCAAGACAATGCATGGTGCAGATGATGATGATGATGATAGGGTGGTTGATGGGGTGATGTTTAGCCCCACTAATAACTCATGGAGTACCTATTAGAATTTTCTTTTATACTCTACATTATTATACTTTATTTTACTCTATTATTTTCCATTATTATTATTATTATTATTATTATTATTATTATTATTATTATTATTATTATGCTTTATATCCATTTTATTTTCTATTATTTTCTATTATACTTTATTTTTACTCTATTTTTTATTCAAATGATTCTAATTGAAAACAGAGCATTCAAATTCTATTTACTTTATTATTATGCTTTTTTTTTTTCATTTATTTTCTATTATTTTTATTATTTTTATTATACTTTATTTTTACTCTATTTTTATTCAAATGATTCTAATTGAAAACAGAGCATTCAAATTCTATTTTTTATCCTATCATTCAGGGTGAGGCTTTTACAACCTCAGCATTTTTTGTTACATGCTATTGTTTCTCATCCTATTTTTATCATATCATGATGTATGGTCATATTGTTGTTGTTTTCATCCTATTTTTATCATATCATATCATGATGTATGATCATATTGTTGTTGTTTTCATAATGCTCAAAATATCCTATGTACATATTGAAAAATAAAATAAAAAGTCACAACCAGCATTGTTTCCAGTCTCATATGATTTATTTGATTGAAAATGTCACATACAGGTCTGTGGTGTTGCACATTGTATACATTTTAAATGATAACTTTTACATGATCCAGGCTGTATTCTACTTACAAAGGTACATACCATATTATCGTTACACAGAGTATCACTAGTATATTTTTTCATAACACTTTGATACGATAGACCTTTTTGGATGTTGATTAAAAAGAATATGCAATGTTGCCCACAGCTGACAGAGGCGCTGTTCTGGACCTGCACAGATGAATAGGTGACATGTCGGCTATTACGATCTATAAAACATGCTATTTCCTTTGGGAATCGCATATAATCAGGAGGATTGCCATAACTGTCAAAAAACATAGCTTCTCTGGCTGCAGTTATATATATTGCGAGCCAGTGTTGTCCCGGCCTGTCACTGTAGTCGGTGTTAACAATAACCATAGCAGGAAGCGACCGTACATATCGCGGAAGTGCGTCGGCGGGTAGTACACCCAACAGTTGCACGCCTTTTGCAAGTTTCTTCCTGAGAATCCGATCAATCTCCATTGTGTTCATAGTGTCCAGGTCTAGTAATAGTCCAATAAGACCTGTCTTTTCCCTGAAATTTCTAAGATGCTGTCAAAGACACTGTAGCAGATTATGTTGATGGTGCGAGCCAGAGGCTGTCTGAATCGGACATCAAGTTTCACATTGCCTGTTCTAATCAAGCTGACGTTTCCTGTGTTAGCACCATCTGCTTCCAGGTTAAAGCAAAACAGTGTATAGCCGCTACCATATTCTTCGCGTGTGATAGCGAGAGGGCGGTCCTTCAAATGACGACCGGTGGCTTGGAATAGCTCGTAATATTCCCTGACGTACTCGCCAGTGGGGAAATTAGGCATAAATGGTCGTGCAGGGTATGAGTGACCATCACAATATAATGCCATAAATTCAATGTTGAGATTAAGGAAATTAAAGGGATTTCTTGCATAATTCCCGCTATATGCCTCGTTATCAACGAATGCAATTATTATAAATTTAGGTATCTGTCCAGTGTATAAGTTTTCATGATTTGTCATTCTGAGACCTCTCCCGACTGTCACTGTCTTCAGTGAAACCCTATCCATGGCGTAGCGCGCATTAGCGTGCGTTAGCGCCCTCATGTGGGCAAGCCTGACAGCTGGGGAAATGCTAACTTTCTTCAGATAGAGACTTGCGCTAAGTATATTCACCCCGATTTGTTTATCAGGAGTGGGTGACATGAGACAGAATTCATCTTTAGAGCGGATAAATTTTAACCCCACATCAATGCCATTTATCATCAGTTTTTCCTGCATAAATAAATCAGCGTGTATGGGACAGATGAGCTCCAAAGTTTTACTTTCTGCAGTGTAGACCTGTCTCTTAACCAGACCAGCATTACCCGAGTTAAGAGCTGTCCCATCCATAGCAGCAGCCGAATCTTTGATGAAAAGGGCTGTGCTGAATTGTGTATCCAATGTCTCTTGCCCATAATTAATAAGACATTCGAGCAATGCTCTGTATGGATATGTGTTACTAGCTTGCGTTATAAGTCTATCACCAAGTTGAATGTCTAGCTGTGAAAATAGGCTACCACCTGGATAATTGATCAGGGTAGCTATATCATCATCAGCCAGGGCTACGCCGCCAGGCTTGGTGAGTTTCAGTCGGATATATAAATAGCTGTCATTAAAATCGATATATTGATCATTTGACCCAGTAATTGCGAATTCGATTGGAGCTCCTGCGGTGATTGCAGAAACAGGTGGGATCTCAACCCATGCTGCACGCTCGAAGCAGGTCTGAGTTGCCGGTAGACGAAAAATATCAAGCTCACTCTTCATACACTCTACCGATTGGTTATGAAGGAGTGACATTATTATTATTATTATTTAGAAGATGTCTCTGGTGCGAGTTTTAGCACGTCTGCGTGGTTTGGGAGCTGTCTTTGGTCTGTGGGGAGCCTTGCAGCGTCTTCTCTTATGTAATCTACTTGGTTTTTTAACGGGGCGATACCCCCTCCGACCACTGGATGGCGGTCTCCGGCGGGGATAGGCCATAAAACCATTTCCGGTTTGGGGTTCAGGTCCCCCTGTTGCTTTTCTGACGATATTCTGAACTATGTCTCCAGCGATGCCTGATGCAGCAGTTTTAATATACGGTTTAGCAATACTAAATCCGCGTTTAAATAATGGGACAGCCATCCTAAAAAGACTTCTAAACAGGCCACCTAGTCCCGCTCCATACTGTGTAGCGCTTCCGGAAAATCCCGCTAAATCCCCGCCCGCTTGTTTAACATAATAGTCAAAATAGTAATCCGACCCGTCGTTTCCGGCGTTTTCATAAGGCGTCATCATCATGTGTCAGCGTTTATGTCCAACTGGTCTGAAATGTAATTTGATAAGGACTTTTCCGTATGCAAATGGAATATGCTTGTTTTGATCGTTTTTCAGCACCAGTTCAATGTCATCGATAACGTCCTTTGAGATAGGTGTGTAATGGACGGGGTCCAATGATAAAGTGGTCACGCGTCGGTCCGTGTCTGATATATTAATCATTCTGAGCAGCTGTACATATTCATCACCCACAAGTTGATGCTGGCATATGTCTGAGTAGACGAATATATTATAAACTCCGGCGTCTATGTCTGCTTGATAATCAGCGGTCGCCGGTTTAGGAATGCAGAGGTGTTCTACATTTGGTCTCATCCCCAGGATGGTAGCCAGTCTTCCAGTACATATTATTTTTGATCCTGCGACCCCGCCGATTTGGACATAATTTGTGATTTCATTATAGGTGAGGACTATAGGGGGGTTAGGGTTATTGAACACAGTCATACATGTGTGGTTGAAGCGTGATAAAATACTAGGGATTGACCCATAAGTTCCTATTTGCATAGAAACGGTTCTGAAAATCTTCTTTTTGCCTCTAACATCAAAAACCATTATGTCTGCGTCTTCTAATGGGAAGGTAGGCCAAGACTTTGGGTATTGAATTTCTACCAGGCCTACTTCAAAGGCTTCTCTAAACACCAATGGTTTCGCCAGCTTTGTCCGATAACTCCAAATTTTATTATTCGGATATATATCGATAGAGGCGTTGCTGGGCAGCGTGACGTAGAACCCCGCCGCTTCCGTGTTGGCCATGTTGTGCATGACGTGCCTCGTTGGTTGTCTTGGGGAGAGTAGCCTCCTACCCTGTAGTCCTCCGATATAAATATTATATGTCAATCATGTCTCGCTCATCAATCCAGGAGTCAAAAGATTGTGGATAACCACGCCAGCTGACATAGACCTGTCTTACGCCTTTTGATTTCCTCCGTTTAATTATTCTCTCTATTTTAAACGGTTTGGTTTCATCAATAATGATTCTTTGAAGCTCTGCTTCATAAAAACACCCTTTTAACGCCTCACCGGCTAAATCTTTGAGGCGATAGACCACCGGATGTCTAGCGACTCGCTCATATATTATGAAATATTCTTCGGTATATCCACCTCTATATCCTTTATCGAATATGCCTCTCTGTTTTGAGATCCGCACGTTATCTCCGATATTAAACTTGAATGAGGGGGTTGGCTCTGGGTGTTTCTTGTACAGTCTATTAAAGACTATGCGTTCATTTGCTTTATTTACTTGGCTGGGTGTCATACCGATCGAGCGGTGTTTGGCATTATTGTAGGCGTGGACTAAATCGCTTAGAATATCAATGTATCTTCTCGAGTTGACAGCTGTCAAATATCGCCACATCCGGGATTTTATCGATCTATTCAGCCTCTCGACAACGCTGGCCTTAGTCTCATTAAATGTCGTAAAATGTTTAATGTTGTATTCCTGGGTTAACTTTTTGAAATTACGGTTGAAGAATTCTGTTCCTTTATCCGACTGTAATTTGACGGGAATACGACCGTGCATGAGGATATCTCTGAATGCCTCTGTGACAGCTAGACCCGTTTTATTTTTCAGGGGCTGGACCCATGCAAATTTACTGAATACGTCTATACAAGTCAGTAAAAATTTAATGCCATCATTCTCCATCGAATATTCAGACATATCTACTAAGTCTATCTGAAACTGTTTATCGATTCCCGAGACAAATACTCTATTGCGTTTGAAATTTCTAAAAACCGGAGTGTGTAGGGTGTATGCATCCTGTTTTAATAGATAATCTTTGACGATGCTCTCATTCACCGGTCCCTCTGGTTCGCTTCTGACTGCCTCACAAAGTTTAGCAATGCTAGAGAACCCCGCGGGGTTAGCACGGTCTAAATAGACCTTGTCTAATCGCTGCTCCATCATGATCTGACATTATGTCAAACAGTTATATATCTTATATTAGAGTGTGTCATGTGTGGTTATAGTAATCCAGCTAAACCGGATGTCCCAGCGGACTACATAGCCAGACGCACAGTCCGTGCTCAAAAACACCCCGGGTTGAAACACGTGTATCAGATTCGTTCCTAACGGAAGTCCCGCAATGTTGACTATAACTATATATATATATATATCACGCTGAGACTATAACACCGACAAACAAACGTTTTTTATCTAAAATGTTTTTTATTCCATAGACATTGTAAACATTCTTTTCTCATCAATCAATCTCAAATAAGCCATACAGACACGTAAATGTTTATCACACAAATAATCCAAAACCAAATCTATGTTATGTCTGTTGCATACATCGTGCATGAATGTAAATATCACAATTAAATTACCTATGCCAAACACTTTACCCTCCTCAGAGAAAAACGAATCAAATATGACATCTGTAGACATGTTTGTATTATTACACAGTATAAGCATCTCACCCCAGCAAACATTAGAACGTACAAAATTCATATGATTTTTAAAAGCATCATCATCACAGGTATGGAAAATATCCATTAATCTATTTCTAACAAAACAAACAGTATTAGGGTAAAATATATCCGTTAACATGCTGACTAACCACCACATGGTTAGTCTAAAAAGGATATAGGCTATAAGTGGGAAAAAATAAAAAACAGGATCAGGGCTAGGCTGTGTCCAAATATGGCGGCATCGTATGCAAACACACATGAATGCTGAAGTTGACTGTTACAGCGGTGATCTGCCAATGGCTGCGCTGTCTTTGCTCTGGCTGACCCGGTGGCTTTATACACGCTGTCAGGCTGTCTGTGTGATGCGCACAATATTGCAACACCCACAAGATGGTCTAGCTGATATGGAGGAAATGCAGAAGTACCCTTTGGAGAACAAGTGGAATAAAGCTTTTTCCAAGAAAAGTGATTTAAAAAACAGAAGTGCCCTTTGCAGAAGTACTGAAAAAAACACTTTTCACAAGAAAATGATTTACACAGGGTGAAATACAGAGGTGCCCTTTGAGGAAGTAGTGAAAAAAATGACTTTTCACAAAAAAGAAGCCACGCCCCTTTGATGACGTAGGTGCCCTAAACACGCCCACCTAAAAAATGCGTTTCTCTCTCAATCCTTAAAGTACATCCCCTATATAACTACTAAGGTTCCTCTGCACATGTTACTGGGACTGAACAGGTTCACTCTTAAGGTTCCTCTGCACATGTTACTGGGACTGAACAGGTTCACTCTGTTAAAGTAAGGTTCCTCTGCACATGTTACTGGGACTGAACAGGTTCACTCTGTTAAAGGTTCCTCTGCACGTCTTACTGGGACTGAACAGGTTCACTCTGTTAAAGGTTCCTCTGCACGTGTGACTGGGACTGAATGAGAGAAAGGTCATGATGATGATATAAAAAATAAGTAAATTAAGCCCAAGCTGAGAGAACTGGCTGCTATTGTACCGTGTGAAGGGAAATCTTGTGACTTGTGTGCTGCAACAGGACTCATCTGTGGATGCACTGTCACTACTACCCATAAAGCATTCTGTCCAGCAATTCGCCAAATTCTGACCTGCCAGACCACGGGGCCAGCAGAGGCTTTCTCTTTTTCTTTGACAACTGTATTTAATAGGATTATTTGTCAAATGTTGTGTCTGCTTTCTGTTAAATGAGGTGGCCATGAAAAGTCTACTTTGGCGCTCCGTGGAGTTTTGACACTGTTAATTTGTTATTTATTTATTTATTCATGCGCTGAGGCCGCCATGCCTGCTGTGAAATATGTACAGAAAATGGAATCCTTGTCTCTGCAGTCAACCACTGTCTGCTTCAATTAGACATGTTCAAACCATGGCCGGAACTTTTTCCACTGTTTGCTCTTCATCCACTCACATTTTCCATCTGCCATGGAAGTCTCAGTTCCAGTATTCAGGGAGCAGGGAGTTCGCTCTTTGCTCTTTATTTCATAGTTAAAACGGCCATAAAACCTGTCATCTGATATGCTCACGCTGTATTCATTGTTGAATCTCACATATCTGTCTGAATGTAACAACATGCTATCAAAAATGCTGACATGGCATGGTGCTGGGATGACATTGGAAAGTACTCTATGAACGACTTAATTTTATTCTTTGAATTGTGCATCTTTGTTGTGTTTAATCTTAAAGTTTTGAACGTATAGTAGCCTATATGTAGGCTATTCCTACGGCACTGCTGTTTGTCTCACATGTTTTTATGGCATGTGTCCCCCTTTCCACTGTCTTAAAACATCTATTTACTGCCCATTTATAGCAGGCTTGTAATTACCCCCTATCACATCATACATCAGAAAAAAAGAATGAATCGCTGGAAAACATTCACATGTTCTCTTGTGTCATTTTCCACAATCATTCCAGTCAAACCTTTTTGGGAAACCAGAAATAGCAGAGGAGTGAGAGTTTAGCTGGCACAGAGCTTTCATCATGATGTCAAACCACTTATCATTTGGGTTTTGGGTTTTGCCAAATTATTGTGCAAAGTGAGCTGCCTGTATGATGCTGGCTTATTTGTGTTTCAGTCAATATAAGATGGGTGTTAATTGCAGTTTTGGTTTATTGAGTCAAACCTTTTGTTGGTCATCTCATGAAATCTTGTAAGCCAGGTTTCATAACATACAGTCTTAGGACGGCACGGTGGCTCAGTGGTTAGCACTGTTGCCTCACAGCAAGAAGGTACCGGGTTCGACCCAGGTCCTTTCTGTGTGGAGTTTGCATGTTCTCCCCGTGTTCGTGTGGGTTTTCTCCGGGAGCTCCGGTTTCCTCCGACCACCAAAAGACATGTACGTTCGGGTTAATACTCCTGTCAGTGCCCTTGACAGAAGTCACTGCCCTGGCAAAAGAACTGGAGTTGGTCTCGGGTGCTGCACTGCGGCTGCCCACTGCTCCTAGTTCTAGGAAGGTTCCTAGTAGAGGATGGGTCAAATGCAGAGGATGAATTTCCCCATGGGGATAAATAAAGGATAATTTACGGTAACTTAACTCATTCTCTAATTCAACGATTTCTGCAGACATTTGAGTTAGAGCAGGATGTATATATAATAGGGATGTTTTGGGAAGCATTTTACATGCAGTTTGTTTTGCATGGACAGCTGATGGTATTTTGTCTGAATCATTATGCAGGAATATACATCTCAAACTCATGTTCATATGTTCAGGTACTACAAATGTTAGAAACTGGAGCTTACGTACCTGAAATCTGTAACTCTCATGGTGTTTCACTGTTCCAACATATTATATGCAGTGATGAATCCTCTTACAGTTGGACAAGTATGTACAAAAAGACAACATGAGAATCTATGGGGAACATGCTGTAGCCAAAGAATAGCAGGGGGGGGGGACATTTGGCTCAAGCTACTGGGGGAAGCAGCTGTATAGATATATGCATTACTGAATGAGAGATGAAAAAATCTATCAGAGATCAGTCAGAAGAGAAACAAGTGTGTTAGCAATGCCCCTATTCATGGAAGAAATCAACTGACCTGCCTCTTCTTGCTCGATTATTAGACACAGCATACAATCTGGCATGAAAACGAAGAATCACTTACTGCCAAAAGAATCACTGTGGCATTGTGAAGTGGAATTTTTTACTTGCTATTTTGGAAAACATTGTCCAGATCAATTGTTCTCTTGCCTTAAAAATGTGAGCCCTTTGATGTCAATGTTTCCTTTGTGTTCTAAGCTGAAAAACATTGTGTTTGTTCCTTCCTAACTTTGTACCCAAAATGCACGTCTTGCTTGAGAGCGCAGTGCGTTTCTACACGCAGCGTGTCCAAGTCCTGCTGCTGACAGCTTATATTGGCCATGCAAATATTACTCACACAAATTGTCACCAAACGTCTCCTCTGGCTTCGATTTCTAGAACAATTGAGTAAAATGCTCAGCACTCAGCACATACCTTAGAAATAACTGTTCTCGCTATAAATAAAATACATAAAAAATAAAAATAACTGTTCTGAAGCAGAATGCAATGGGAACTGTGACCTGAAGCAGAGTTTTGTGAAGCTTGCATGCTGTTATTATATTTTTTTTATTGGTTTGAGAAAGGCTGCCATGTACTGTGTAAAGCTTCACTCTGCCCTATACTGTACATGATTAATGCTGTACTTAGAGCCTTAGACGTCTAGGAACATGAATTGTTGCAAAAGGAGAGACTGTGAATTTTCCAGTGGGTAATTACACACAAACCAATTCCTGTTTCATGCAATAGCCCTGGACATTTGAGGTTTTTCTTTGATGGAAAAATAAAAGGCTCTCCCCAAATGCTACACCATAAAATGGGGGTACAATACCCACTAGGAGCCGCTGCCAGGATCGCGTTTTCTGTTTCAAAACCATAATGCTCTGCTCTTCTCCTGCACAAATTAGCTGAAGCAACATAGAACAGAGGGTGAAAAGATCACATTGTTCTGAGCCTATGCCATTCTGAGTTGCGCGGGAGCAGCAGACAAGCAGAATTCTTAAACCTATGTTTGAGAGATGACGCAGGCCGGGGGATCGATTGGGGTCTATGACAAGATCTGGTGCTTCTACTTGCCGAAGAGAGGATTCCTCGATGAGATGATTATCACTGCTCTTACAGCAAGATCCCAGGTTCAGCTCTTCTTCTGCATGTGAAACAGGAAGCATCAGGTCGCGCTGTCGTAGGTTTACGATTCTCATTAGATTCATTATTGAGCAGAACTTCTTATCCATCCTGAGCGGGTATCCGCAGGACCATGAACCGGTGGATAAAGTACCTGAAAGTCACACTTGAGTAAAAGTAGTAATACCTGACCAGAAAATGATTTTGGTAGAAGTTAAGTCACCTATATTACTTGAGTAAAAGTCTTAAATTCTATTTATTGTACTTAAGTCTATCAAATGTATTTGTTTTATATTAAATGTACTTCAATATTGGGCTTGGCTTGAGTGGAAATCTTATTGAGCTTTATAGCGATTGACAAACAACGTTATGGTGCATTACCGTCACCAACTGGAATGGAATGTGGATTGTGATTAACATAACTTGCAAACCAGGCGCACTGACTCACCAAACCTGCTTATTTGCAGGCTACCAAATTAGTTTACTTTGTTACATTACACAGGGAGGTTTGACCAGGAAGTTTCAAGTTTCACGTTTAATTTATTAAAATTTGACTAGGCAGGGTACAACAATATAAAAACAGTTTTTACACAGTGATCCTGAAATGCATCAAAACTTTACAGTGATCAATCATCATAAATAAAAGCTATGAAATTAGCAACATAAAGCCTGAAGGGCAATTTAAATAAGCGAAATAAGATAAAGTCATGATTTATAAAACAGTTTAAGAGCGTGAGGAAGAAAAGAAAGTTCATGTATTTTGGTTCTGCTTGTGGGCACAACGTATTCTCTACGCTGACGGAGACAGTAAGTGGAAGTTGAGGCTGGATGGAGGAAACCATGCAGGGGAGAGGAGCTAATCTTGAGTATGTTGGTGAGGGTACGGAGGGTGGCCTCATCACGCCTTTCACTCAAAGATGGAAGAGAAGAAGATGGAATTCCAATGATCCTGCAGTGTCGTTTCTGTACCTTCTCTATCCTCAGAGAGGCCTTTTGTCAACCCACCCCAGGCTGGGCTGGCATACTGGAGGATTTGGCGAATGAAGGTCCGGTAGATTTGTTTTAAGACATCCCATGGAAGACCAGCTCTTTTGGCAACACTGAGGTAATGGATCCTTGGCTGTGCCTTTGAGAGCATGTATCTAATGTGGGCGTCCCATGACAAGTCAGATGATATCTGAACTCCCAGCAGGTTAAAGGTGGAGACTCTGCTGATGATTTGCCCAGAGATTGTTGGGGGCGGTGGACAGGGGATGTTGCCCTCTCTCCTGGCACTGATGGCACTTAGCTCCTTACTACTGTAGATGCCCAAACCACCTCAACTGGCTCCTTTCTATGCAAAGTAAGAGTGGCTCTACTCTGAGTCTCTCACAAGTGACCGAGCTTCTCACCCCATCCCGGATAGGTTGCCAGCCACCTTCCTGAGGAAAGCCATTTCAGCCACTTGTATCCGTGATCTCATCCTTTCACCCATGACCCATACATGACCATAGGGTTGGGATGAAGATTGACTGGTAGATCGAAAGCTGTGCCTTCTGGCTTAGCTCTTTTCGTCACGTTGCAGTAAAGTGAACGCAATTCCGCTCCCGCTGCTCCAATTCTCTGGCCCATCTCACGCTCCATCATCCCCAGGGTACGATTTGCCGCGGGGGATGGGGGAATTTACCTCCTGCTTTTGATATCCCCTCCTCTGTTCATAAATGTTTGCCAGGCAGCTGACTGCCGGCCTAAATCTGGCTCTGTCTGAAGGTCGGAAGGAAGGTCGGAAGGATGCTGGCTGACTCAGAACCATCTTCTTATTCTGTGGTTTTTTTATGGCAGTTGGCATCCTTTATGGTGCATTACCGCCTCCTTCTGGATTCATCATCCATCCACCGTTTTTCTCTGACTCACAACCCTCAAAATGCTTGAGTGACATCACTCACTGATTACATCAAATCACTGATGACATCCTCAAAATGCTTACGTTTCCTCTGTGGGGTTTGCTAGCTTTGAAGGTAGCAGTGATTCTTAATCTACTCAGTCTTAACTGTGCATTTGACACCGGCACCCACTTAGCCAATTTTAACTAAAGATTTTTTTTCATGTTTTCTTTTGCGGGGGGGTTCCTATCTGGAGGAAACCCCAGGGGAGCACGGGGAGAACATGCAAACTCCCACTGAAGATGATCATCATAATGATGTCATAATGTGGGCCGGTCTACATTCTATGGACATGGCCACATCACAATTGTGATGTGATCGGTGATGATGTCATCGAGCCCTAGTGGCAATGGCATCAAAACACATCACAATTGTGATGTGATCGGTGATGATGTCATCGAGCCCTAGTGGCAATGGCATCAAAACTGTGCAGTGAATAGGTTATTTGACGTGTTTCTTACTTCTGATTAACTTTCCATGCCTAGGCAAAAGGGGGCGTGGCAATGGCCGTTGCCAATCACAAAAAGGCGCTTAACCTCCCCTCGGATTCACATAACACCACAAAACTTTGTAGACAAGTAGGTCAATCGCTTGAGGAACAGTTTCTTCCCGCAGGCCACGAGACTCCTTAACATACACAAATAGTGTAGTAGCCGTACTGTACCGTACTGTAGCTGCTACCATTACGTATGTCTAATGTTTAATTGTATGTTTAATAAGGAATATGCTATTTGCACCTGTATGTCAAATACGCCGAATTTAAAATGTTTAAGCACGACTAAAGTATGCACATGACATGTGCACCTATGTGCAGTGAATATGCCACTGTCTCTGACTTGTCTTATCACTACACTGCCTTATTGCTTGTCGTGTCTCTTGTTGTTTTTGCACTCATATGCCCTGTTATATTTGTACTATGTTGTAAACGGAGTCCACAGTACAAGAATTTCACACGTGATACTTGTACCATGGAGTGACAATAAAAATCTTGAATCTTGAATCTTGAATCTTGAGTCATGGGCCAACTGATTCCCTTTTGATGCCCACTGGCCAAAAGGGTGCATGACAATTGGCAGAAAGGTTGGTCATTGGTCATTGAACTGATTAACTATCCACGGCCACTAGCCAACAAGGGGCATTGGAAATGGCCATGGCCAATCACATAAAAGGTGCTTGTGTTCCAAATGAATTCACGTAACACCACGAAACGGGTCATGAGCCAAATACAGTAAGAACTCATTACGTTTCCACACCCACAAGCCAAAAAGAAGGGTGGCGTGGTAATTAGGCATGGCCACTCACAAAAGGGTCCTCACGTCCAAACGTATTCACGTAGCACAACTTCGTCATGGGCCGAGGAAGAACTGATTAACTTTCCACGCGTGGCCACTAGCTACATGGCAATGGGGATGGCCAATCACATAAAATGAGCTTAAGTTCCAAATGGATTCATGTAACAGCATGAAATGTCGTAGAAAGGCGGGTGATTAGCCAAATGATTGCATTTCATGCCCACAAGCCAATAGGGTAGAGTGGTAGCCTAATTGGCGTGGCCAATCACAAAAAGGTTCCTAACGTCCAAATGTACTGTATTCACGTAACACCACACAACTTTGTAGAAAGGTCGGTCATGGGCCAAGCATGAACTGATTAACTTTCCACACCCATTAGCCACAAGGCGACGTGGCAATGGCCGTGGCCAATCACAAAAAGGTGTTAAACAAGCAAAATACTGTAAGGATTGTAAGACTTCAATTCACTGAAGCACGTGCCTGCACTGTACTGGCTTCCCTTTACACCTGGGGGAAAAGTTGACCCCCTCAATTGTCATTGTATAATTCGCACTCTGGGTGTGGACCTTGGCCTCCGGTCTCTCTGTGGTCTCTGTGCTGTTGGCTGCAACTCTGTCTTCACCTCCACTCTGGCCGGTGCTGTGGGAGTGACTTTGACTACGGTGTCTAGGTGGTCCCGCCTTTCACCCTCCCTGGCAGACCGGGTCTTCTTCTCCTCCACATTTAGAGGCATGCCGCCTCTAAGCGTGATGGGTCTGTTGTTGAGGATCTTCTGTACGGGTTCAGAGTCATCAAACACCACAAAGCCAACATTTGGGAGCTTCCCTTCGCTTTTGATTGTTAGTTCCAGGACTGTACCATACTGTTCAAAGAACTCCATGAGCTCGTCCGTGTCCACGTTATCTGGGACATTTCCCACGAACAGCTGGTGGGCGTCGGGGTACCGGACGACTCTGCACACTTGCGACTCACCATGTTTGCCTTCTTGCACTGGCCTGGGCACTCTGTGTACAGGAGTTTGGCCTTCAGGCATCGTTTCTCTTGTCCTCTGGTCTCCATGTGCTGCTGACTGCAACTCTGACTTGACCTCCACTCTGTCCGGTGCTGTGGGAGTGACTTTGACACCGTGGGGGAAGAGTCCTAAGACTGGGACGGCCCTGCTGGGTAGGCGGTCCCGCATGTCACCCTCCATGGCCGACCAGGTCTTCATCTCCTCCACGTTCAGACGCCTGTTGCTGAATTTGATGGGCCTGTTGCTGAGTATCTTCTGTACAGGTTCAGAGTCATCAAACACCACAAAGCCAAAGTTTGCCAGCTTCCCTCCGCTTTTGATCCTCAGCTCCAGGACTCTACCATACTGTTCAAAGAACTCCTTGAGCTCGGCCTGGTCTATGCCATGCGGGACATTTCCCACGAACAGCTGGTGGTCGTTGGGGTACGGGACGATCCTGTCGCGCTCCCTGGCCAACCGGGTCTTCTTCTTCTTCTCCTCCACATTCAGACGCACGCCGTCTGTGAGCATGATGGGCCTGTTGCTGAGGATCTTTTGTACGGGTTCAGAGTCATCAAACACCACAAAGCCAAAGTTTGGCAGCTTCCCTCCACTTTTAATCCTAAGCTCCAGGACTGTACCATACTGTCCAAAGAGCCCCTTGAGCTCGGCCATGTGCACATCATGTGGGACGTTTCCAACAAACAGTTGGTGGGCGTCGGGGTACCAGACGGCCCTGCGCACCTCCGAGACATACAGATGCACACTGCCTCTGAACTTGACGGGCCTGTTGCTAAGGATCTTCTGTACGGGTTCAGAGTCATCAAACACCACAAAGCCAAAGTTTGGCTTCTTCCCTCCGCTCTTAATCCTCAGCCCCAGGATTGTCCCATACTGTTCAAAGAACTCCTTGAGCTTGGCCTGGTCTACATCATGCGGGATGTTTCCCACAAACAGCTGGTGGGCATCGGCCCTCTTTTCCTCTGGAGCGGCGGTGGTGGGTTCAACGGGCACGGAAACAGGATCTGCTGTGGGCGTGGCCTCAGCAGGGTTTTTATCTGTCTGCTCGTCGGCTGTGTGCGTTTCTGCCTCCGTCCCCAGCTTCATCTGCGTCTTCAACTCCACCACGGTGGCCTGGGTATCCTCCAGGTTTGTGTTGTGCTGGATCTCAAGATAGTTATTTCTCTTGGCTATCTTTCTCCCTCTTTTTGTCTTTCGCGTGACATTGATCGCTGTGACCTCCATCGTAGAGAAAAGTTAATTCAGTCTGTGTGTGAATTTGGAATTATGCAGTGCCCTACACAAATTACTTATAACCTCTGCATGGAAGGATTTATGACATCCCTGATGATGTCACAATGTCTATGACATCATCAGTGTCTTTCATCTTCACTGATTACATTACAATTGCTCAACTCACCTCACTGATGACATCACTGATGATGTCACAGACAGTGATGAGGTCATAAACCACTTTTGTGCAACCATGTTTGGTTCGTAAGGGAAAAAGGTTATGGGATTTTAGTATGGGGATTTCGATTTAAAAAGTTGTGGTTAACACAAGCTTATTATGGGAGTGGAAATTTGTTTTCTGCAGGATAATATAATAATCTTCACAAATGAGGACCACTTTTATGATTTTTAAAGTGTAAATGCGTTTTTTGGGGATTTTTTTAGAAAGGTAATTTTCAGAAAACGCTTCAAAAGTCATAAAAATGGGCCTCGTTCATGAAGATTAATCCTGCTGACCACAAATTTCCACTCCCATAAGCTTGTGTTAACCACAGACCTTATTTCATGCAGTTAACAGAAATCCCCATACTAAAATCTCATATCCTTTTCCCCTTACGAATGAATCATGGCAGCGATTTGCTACTTCCGACTCTTCTCCTTCTGTGGTGTTTTATGCCAGTTGACATCCTTTATGTTGCATTACCGCCTCCTTCTGGATTTATCCATCCACTGTTTCCCTACATTCTGGTCCTGACCGTGTACTGCTACTGCCGAATCTTATAAAGATGTCATCAATGAGTGATTTATTTTTTTATATTTAAATTGTTTATTGTCCATTTTAAACACAACATATTAGAACAAAGAAGTCAGTACAAAACAGGCAAGCCAGTTAAAAATAAAAATAAATTAAAACAATGGGGGGGGGGGGGGGGGATACAAGAGGAGCCGCTGAACACGCCGCTAAATGCAAGTTCAGTGACTCCTCAGGGACGCCCCAGGTATCTACGTATATCCATCAAAAACAGGAACCCATTACTATATCGTATTGAAGGGCAGCTCAAGGTTATTCACAACCCTATTATTACCAATGGTTCTCAATATGGGGTTCATGGACCACACTATAGTGATGTCAGAAATGACAGCTCTCTGATGACATTGTCAGTGAGTGACATAATGAGTGACACCAGTGAATGATGCCACATCAATGTGACGTCATTGATGAAGCCACCATGTCATCAGTGAGCGACGCCACCAGTGATGTCAACAGACAATAGGGAGCCGACAACATTGGAAAAGACTACTATGGGGGCTGTCATGATGTCATGAGTCTGTTGATGTCAAAATGGCTCTGTGCGTAAGTAGAGAAGGATTTATGACATGACCGATGATGTCACAATGGCTCTGTGCGTCATTTGTGACAGACACTGAAATCCACGATTTCACTGTCATCAGTGATGTCACTCTAGCATTGTGATGTCATCGGTGTATGTCTGCTGAAAGAAAGCGTGGCCAGGTCGCCGATGATGTTGATGATGTCAGACAGTTCTATGGGGGTTTGTCCCCACGAAAGAAAGTGCCAGGTTGCCGAGATGTCACACCGATGGCATCACTGTCATCTATGACATCACTGATGACACCATCACCAATGACATCACAAGGTCACCGATGACATCATCACATTCTCACAAATTGTTGGTGGAGAGCCTGCTCTCTCCATGGTCCCCTCTACCCCAGGGGCCCCAGTGCAACTGCACTGCCTGCACTGTATTTACACCCATGCCTAGGATGGAGGAATCCATGGCCTTTTTAGCAGCATCATGAGAAACATGACCAATGTCCTTCCTTATTTCATTAACCACAACCACAAAAGTGCCACCTAGCAACACTGCACCAAGTGGGACCATGATGGGAGTCTCAGGGCAGTTGTGGTTGTAGCTCATATGCAGGGTTTAATGTTTATGGCGGCCGTAGAGGTTAAGCAATCAAACAAAAAAACCTTTATTTGTGTTGGTGGTCTCTTTAACCTTTTGACATTCTCACCTTGTTAGTGCGTTTGAGGTCATACTCGTGCTGGGCTGAAAGGGGTCGTCTCTGACCTGCCAAAAAACGTTCCCACAGATTTGAAAATCTAAGATACAGTGAGAGGAAACTTGGATGAAAGACAACAGACTAATGCTAACTAGATTGTCTGACATCTAATCTCTGTTTAGGTGACCGGCATTGAGAACCATGCAATTATAGGTTTTGCAAAAATGTCAGCACTTCATTGCGCTGGCATTTTGTGATGACGCAGAGCGGAGTAAGGAGTTTGTTCTCTCTCCCATGCACGATCACCAGCGTCAGAGTATTTTACTTGAACTTAACAGGCAGTAAAATCAAACTGTATACTGTAATTGCGGCTTATATGCACCTAATGTTTGATCTGTTCAGAGGTTACAGAAACAGCGTTCTAGTGTCGTTGATCCTTATGTTGTCCTTACATGACATCAAGTGTTCGTTCAATGTGTGGTTAGCAGTCTGGCCTCCAGTCAACTACAGTGTGTCACAATGCTTCTTATTAGCCCATCTAAATAGCTTAGCCCTGACTCACTCTTTAATTCAACATTAGTAGGAGGCTTGTAAGGCTGAAAATAGCACAGACAGATTGCTCCAATCTCCTTAGCAAGAAAGGAAAGAGCAACACTACCAATTTCCCTGCGCTGGGTTGTGGTTTGGGGAATGTCTTGATTTCTTAATTGACTTTTACACACAGTCTGGCCTTTGTAGGTTATCTTACCATCTGTAATTGTGTCAAGTGGGAAACCCATGCTGGAAGTGTTGCTGGGTTCTCAATGGCCAGTGGAGTTCTTAAAGGGGAAATCCACCCTCAGACACATTTTAGACATTGATTTGTTACATTCATTCTGCAAGTTATTCTGTGATGAAGTGTTGTCATTTACTTTTTGGGTGTATCCACATTCCCTCAAACTGCCTCCTCTACTTTGACTTTGGTTAATGTTTTCCTACATTTCCCAGAATGCCTTTCGACAACTGCATGAACTTGTTGCTTTCAATCAAAGGTGAACATAATGGACAAATTTATATCTAGTGTTTGTGAACATTGGTGTGTATCTATGTTTGCCGCTGTGCCTCGTACTCAAAGCCTTGTGGCTGCACTGCATTCTGGTCTACTGAGGCTACTGTTGGTGTAGAAACTGCTCTCAGACTCTGCCTCTTGTATGATGGATTTCTCCCATGATGGAAACTGATGGGTGTAGAAAGCCTTTGATCTTTGATTGACACCAGAACATTTTACATAGCTGCAATTTGTTCTATCAAACCCAATTGTACAGTAACTGTACTCTAATATCTCAGTGTGACATCACATTGTGTATGTTTGGCCACATTACATCACCAAACAACAAAAAAGGACCCAGAAATGCAAGGTTCATTGCCAATAGCTGTTTTTGGGTGAAGTAGCTACAGTAAATATTCTCAATCATTAAAGTTTGAAATTATTTCGTAGATACAGTAGCTCTAGGCACACATAGTGGACGCAGTCTATGTACTGTATCCAGTGGCGGCACACGTTCAGTGATCATTATTGATGTTAACAGACCAAAACCTCTGATTACTTGAGCATATTAATCAAAGCACTGCTGATTATGCATTTAACCCAATAGTCCGTCTTTAAACACAGTGACAACCTCCCGCTTAAAACTAACAATAAGCCCACTCTTTGTTTAACGTACAGCAGTAAAGCATCAGTCTGACAGTCCAGTGGAAGTTATGGAAACTGGCTCCAGTCTTTAGAACAGAGGGGAAAATGAACAGGATATGGTTTCCAAACTGAAGCTTTCAAATGAAAAGAGAAAACAAATGCAGTAGTTCGGTGAAGTAGATGATTAATGAGAGCTGCCACGTTGGTTTTTGCTGCTAAGCGATGAATTCAATTAGTGCCCATAGTGACATCGTTCTCCAGTGAGCTCATATCAAGGCTTTGAGGACACATGGGGATATTATATTTCACAACATATTTCATAAATGTAGAAATTAACAAGGTGATTAATGAGAGCTCCCATAGTCACTGGTTTGTGCCTAAGTTACCTTTTTTCCACTGACCTAATAATGACATATTAATGTTATTTCATACATGCAGCTAATTGGGTTTAGCAACTGAAATTTGTCAATAAATATGACAAACAATGTTTCTCAAAGCAACATACATTGACCATATTGGGAGACCATAAATACCTAATGTCACATAACACTTGTTAGTTAAATGGAACATGCTCTATAAGGCTCTATTGCAATGGTTCCCAACCTTTTTACACCAAGTACCACCTGAGAAAGTAGTTGGCTCTCCAAGTACCACCATATGACCGACGTTAAAATACAGTCTATTCAGCCCGGCCCGTAGCCAGGGTTTGAGAAATACCGAGGTCATTTTAGCGCGGCGTGGGGGGACCAGGGGGGGCTGTGCACCCCCGGATAGAAAATTTTGTCCATTTTAAAGTAAAATGCTTCAATCTGGTGCACTTTGAGAGCAAAATGAAGAGGCTAGATCTATAAAGAACTACATACATCATGTTAGATTAATATCCTCTTTACTGTGCTGTTGCTTTAAAATGATACAAAAAATAAATGTCTCCCCATATGATATAATTTATATTCTGCATACAGGTCACATGGCAGAATACTGCTCAATTAAATACAATGGCCCATCTACACAAACATCACTTACAGGGGAGTTACTTACCCATTCACTTAAATAAAACTGTCCCCAAAGTCTAGCCCCAATCTAGCCTCAATGCAAAATCTGAATGTTGTGAGTTATCTCTCTTCTATAGCACACAGAGAGGAAGCAAATTGTTGCATTTCCGATCAACTGTCGCATTAAAACATCAATGACAGATTAATAGATCTGGGGACCAGTGCTATTTAAAAAAAAAAAAAAAAAAAATTTGGTGTGGAAAATACCGAGGTCATAACCTCGGTGTCCTCAATGGTAGCTACGGGCCTGTATTCAGCTATGCACAGTTCACGCAGGAGGCAAATTTATTCCAACCTGCAGCCTATGTGCAACCTGCAGCAGCTGCACTTGTGCTGGGTTGACTGCTGTCTTCACCTCCTTGTGCTTCATCGTTGCTGCTCTCCTCTACTACAGCTCTTTTACGATTCCCTCCCGTTTTGATCCACTTCATAATTTAAACATTGGGATTCCAGGGATCAAGTACCACCAGCAGGGGGGGCGCAAGTACCACCTACCTTGAGAAACACTGCCAATAATATTAATAATTATTATTATTATTTCACTTTCACATGTGAAAACTACTACTAATGACCACCATGGATTTTGCACAAAAACTTAAAAAAAAAAAAAAAAAAATTTTTTTTTTTTTTCACAGAGCCTTCCAAGTACCACCAGCAGGGGTCGCAAGTACCACCTACGGTACGCGTACCATAGGTTGGGAACCACTGCTCTATTGCAATGCAAACTAACATTTACTCGACGTGAGTTGGTCAACTTTCCATGATATGATGCACGGCCAGGCTCATATTGCACTGATTCATTGACTCCAAACAATCCTTTCCTTTCCTGGAATTGAACATTAGAATTTTATAGATGGAAATCTATCAAAAAGTGAAATAAGAACTAGTGCGCATTGGTTTATTTCTGTGTTGTCGGGTGTTAACCCTTACGAAAAAGTCACATGTGGAAATCACATGTGATTTTGAAATATGTGGTTTTTGGACACACGTTTCGTGTGACTCAACCACATGTTTTAATATCACATGTGGATGTTCACATGTCAAACCACATGTGGAAGTCACATGTGATTTTGAAATGCCACATGTGATTGACATGTGGTTTTAATTGTGTGGAATTGTGTGGAAAATCACATGTGATTATGGAATATATGTGGTTTTTGGACACATGTTTCGTGTGATTCAGACCACATGTGATTGACATGTGGTTTTAATATCACATGTGGGAATATTCACATGTGGATACTCACATGTGGAAAATCATATGTGATTTTGGAATATATGTGGTTTTTGGACACATGTTTTGTGTGATTCAGACCACATGTGATTGACATGTGGTTTTAATATCACATGTGGATATTCACATGTGGGAAATCACATGTGATTCTGGAATATATGTGGTTTTTGGACACATGTGTGATTAAGACCACATGTGATCGACATGTGGTTTTAATATCACATGTGGGAATATTCACATGTGGATATCCACATGTGACCTTGAACCACATGTGGTTTTAGGACACGTGGTTTTGTTATTCCCTCCACATGTGAATATTCCCACATGATATTAAAACCAAATGTGATTCAATATGTTGTGGACCACATGTGGTTTTGGCACACGTTTTGGTTTTTCACGTGTGATTCAACATGTGGTTGAAATGTGTAATTTCCATGTCCAACAACCACATGTGGTTCAAGATCACATGTGGGAATATTCACATGTGGTTGAAACACATGAAGCTTCCAACATGTGATCTTGAACCACATGTGATTGTTGGGACATGTGTTACATGCCAATTGGAATAACATGTGAAAAACCAAAACACATTTCTCCAAAACCACATGTGGAAAACATAGAATCACACATGGTTTCAACATTACATGTGGGAATATTCCCATGTGGATGGAATAACATGAACAACAAATTCACATGTCCTAAGATCACATGTGGGAACATTCACATGTATTAGTAGACAACCACATGTGAATGATCCCTTCTTTGACACATTTTCCACATAATTTCAGATTACATACAATTTGACACATACCAGTAGGTTATTTGCAACACACAACACATGTACAAGAATAAAATTATCTTATTTATTAACAAAACTTCACCTTTTCATAACTGCATTTATCATACATCTCTAGAAAAGGGAGTGATTGACAGATCGCATGTACAGTGATCACGGAACAATTGCAGGTGAAGCTGCAGCTCTGATGGATGAAAAATAAAGATGGCAACAGCCACCACTTCAACTCCAAACGGGAGACCAAAATCAAAGGGAGTGATTGACAGATTGCATGTACATGTACAGTGATCATGGAACAATTGCAGGTGAAGCTGCAGCTCTGATGGATGAAAAATAAAGATGGCAACAGCCACTTTTTGGGGAGTTTAGCTCGATTGCCATTTTGTCCCCACTTACCCTAAATATACACTGTCTTTACGGTCACTCTCGATGCAGTATGGAGAGAGGGGTCATATTTAGCGATACAACAGTGGAGGCGGCACTACCGTTCAAAGGCAACAAAACACAGCGCCTAAAGCTCTATGCACATGTGTACATGTTGTGACTAGTTTATTCACCATGCTATGAAATAATAATCCATAGTTGCATGAAACATTATTTCCATAGTAAATCCATACCGGGTCACTTCCTTGTTTGTCTGTGGACAGCGCTTCCACGCATGCGTTATTTGCACATGCGCTGTACACCCGGCAGCGATGTTTACTAAATATTTATTTACCTCAAAAAATTGTTTTTCTGCATTTTGGATTAGTACCCGAGTCACAAGATGTACATAGAGCTTTTTGGCACTTTGTTTTGTTGCCTTTGAACGGCAGTACCGTTCTATCGCTAAATATGACCTCTCTCCATACTGCATCGAGAGTGACTGTAAAGACAGTGTATATTGGGGGGATATGGCAATCGAGCTAAACTCCCCAAAAAGTGGCCTATCCCTTTGTAATAACTATGCTAGGGTGTCATGTGAGCTTCTTGTGAGCCTTCAGAACTTGGGGCTGTCATGTCCCTTTCAGGGACAGCTTCCTGTGAGACTTCAGAACTTGGGGGTGTCATGTCCCTTTCAGGAACACCTTCTCTGCCGCTGACAAGTCTTCTGATCTTGTTGGTTCCCCTGTGAAAATTTAAATATCATTAGAATAGCCCTGTGAAAATTTTAATATCATTAGAATAATCAAGGCAATTTCACAAACATACTGGTATTACAACCAAAACTAGGCAAACCTAGTGTAGTCCGGCTGTGAACTGAAACATTTGATTCAGGACTTTATATTCACAAATGGTCCCATAACTTACACAAAATCTATGATGCATAGAGCAACATTCTCAGAATTTTGGGCAACACCCTATGCCCTAAAACAGATGCTGTAAAATGTGCCATGGATAATGGATGGAGATGCAATAAATCCAACAGAAAATGCTACAACAGAATCTGTGCCCCTACGCCCCGACTACAATTACAGCTCTATTATGAAACGAATACAACCCTAACACTGCAGGGGAAAAAAGAGCGATACAGGCAGAGAGATACACCAGATATCAGACCAGAACACTAATTGAGCACAGATCGGCTCTTCTCCTTTCAGAGAGAGCCTGGAGATGCAAGGTTAGCCTTCTTCTAATGGCTTTTCGGCAGAGAGGATGATGCCTTGTGGCACATCCCCTCCACCCCTTCATGCTCAGAACGCCCACGAGTTTAGCCTCAGGCAGGAAAATGTTTATCACATCACTGATGACATCACAATCGTGACAGACACCGCCAATTTTAATTAAGATATATCAATATAATATAAGCATGAATTAAGGTCAGGTTACATTCTATACGTTTTACACCCACTTTCAGTGATAGAGAAAACTAGAGAAACTTACTGTTCTTTGTCGCACTGCCTCACATCCTTCAACTTCTGGGCCATGCACTGTCTGATTAGAACCTCACTGGTGTTTGGGAACACAGCTTGCACTTGGTCTGTTGGAACAACAACAAAATACAAATTTACTTCAAGGTAAATTAAATTAAATAACTTAAGTTAACAAACAAAACAAAACAAAAAGACAGACCTCTTGACCAGAATATTTATTTTACACTATATTTTAGGCACTGTGTTTTGTTGACTTTGAGCCGCGATCTGCTTGGTCCTGTTTTAGTGCTGTCCATTTAACTACTGCACACCCCGACCCTCCAAACTGCACGGACAGTTGCTGTGAAGACGTGTATATCGATGTTTATTGGGGGCGATATGGAAAATTCGCTAAACTCCCCAAAAAGTGGCCTATCCATTTAAGTTTTTCAACTTATATCATCAAATGATGGTACTAACATGCATTGTCTGTGATCAGATTGCAATCCGATAGTGTGCTTGAAAACATTAGCATACCGTTGTTGCAGAGATCACGGGTCCCAGGCTGCTCCGCCGTTTCATGGGGAAGGGGTGGGGTGGTGCTGGTGGAGGCAGCAGTGGCTTCAGGAGACGACAGGAGAGACAGAGGCAGAGGGAAAGACAGTAGAGAGGCAGAGAAGGAGACAGGGATAGAGGTCATTATCACCTGACACTAACATGCATTTTTTTTCTGAGATCAGACTGCAGCGCATCAGAGTCAAAGTAGCAAAAAATAAATATAAAAAAATATAAAAAATAAATAGATAAATGTATTTATTCCAAATCAATTTTTTTGACTAAATAATATTATATAGTATTTGTGTATTTAAATTAATATCCTTGCTTCTTTGTATACCACTATGCTGAGAACATCTGCGCTATATTTGCAGAGCCTATTTGAATGTTGTTGTTTTTTAGTCACATTTGCAGGGTTCTCATACCTCCTAAAAATCAAATTCAAAGACTTTGCAAGGAATTTCCAGACCCAATTCTCTTAAATTTGAGGGCCGGGCAGAACTTTCAAAATAATGTAATGAGAACCATGTGCTGATTTTGTAAGGACTAAATAAGGACCCTACCGTTGTTGGGAGAGGGGACAGGGTCCCAGTCCGCTCCGGCACTTCGTGTGTGGGTGGGGTGGTGGTGGAGACGGCAGTGGCTTCAGGAGACGACGGGAGACACAGGCAGAGAGAGAGAGAGGAAAGAGAGACACAGAGGAGAGAGAGAGGCAGAGACAGGGATAGAGGCCATTGACGCCTGGCGTATTTTCTGTGATCAGATTGCAATCGGATAGTGCTTGACCACATTAACCTGATTTAATTTACACCTGGTAATAATGCAGGGCCGATCCTGGCCATTTGGGTGCCCTAAGCGTAATTGTTCTGTGGTGCCCCCCCCCCCCCCCCGTAAAACTTTCAATAACTGTCAAACGAAAGACTGCAAAATCATTAATTATGAACGATACTAGTGTATCTCACATTTCATTACATGTGGGAAACAAACAATTGTTAGAATTACTGTACATGTCAGCAAACAAGTGATTGTTAAACTGTACATGCAAGCAGGGGCGGACTGGGATCATAATTCAGGCCGGGCATTAGATACCAAGCAGGCCAGGCCGATACAGGCCGACGTGCGTGCCGGCGTCCGAAGGGCGGCGGCGAAAAATTTGGGCTGTTTGAAGCCCAATTTGGGCCGTTTGAAGCCAGATTTGGGCTGTTTGAAGCCAGATTTGGACCGTCTGAAGCCCGATTTGGGCCAGTTGAAGCCAGATTTGGGCCAGTTGAAGCCAGATTTGGGCCGGTTGAAGCCAGATTTGGGCCGCTTGAAGCCCAATTTGGGCCGTTTGAAGCCCAATTTGGGCCGAGTCCAATTTTACAATGAGATGCACCCTGAATAAAGTAATAAAACCACTAGTAAACCAGTAGGTGGCGCCTGGCCTGCTGTTCAGTGAGTGGCCTGACTGAGGGCACCAAAAAAAAAAAAAAAAAAAAAAAAAAAAAAAAAAAAATTTTTGGTGCCCTCAGTCACGTGATGCCCTACGCAGTCTGCATACTCTGCGTAATGGGTTGGAGCGGGCCTGTAATAATGTATCTCCAGTGTTCACATTGAAATCAGGTAAGCTCCATAGCATAGAGCAGTAGAAAAACTGCAGTGACTGTTGTTGTATGTGGATTGAGAGGATGCATTGCATGTACACTTGTGTTCAATGTGGTCACAATTAGAGATGCAACGGTATGAGTTTTTGATATTGGTATGATAACCTTGGACAAAAATACCACGGTTTCACGGTATCGCGGACCTTTATGTGTGTAGCGCTTTTCCCGTGGTGTTGAATGAGAGTAAGCGCCCTGGGTCCTTCTCTATGACCAACCCCCTATATAAGTGTTGTGGTATGGTTTTTAAATAATTTATTTACTGCTTAAACGATGAAATGACCTGCTGTTTTTAATCTTTTAACCTTGTATTTCTAACCCCTTTTAATATACATGTATTTATTCTATTTATCCAATTTATTAATTACGCCAACACAGATGGTTTGTGATATACAAAAACGAGACAATATTTATTCTCTTCTAGGAAAATAAAAAGGTTGTATGGTACGGTAACAAGACTGTTATTTTTCAGGCATTTGGTCAAACCCTGTAGAAAATATAGGCTATTAGCCTTTCACATTACATGGGAAAGAAAATCACACTGACCAGGTGCTAGCACTGGTAGATACCTCCTAAACCCACTAGAGCACTGAAACACTCAAATTAAATACCTCTCTTCAAAACAGACATATGGCTTTGTCCATATGTTTTATACAGTCTATAAAAAATACAGTAAGGTTACCTGAAGTAGAAAATAACAACAGCACAAACAGTGGTACCACAAACAAATAAAGAAATAAACCCCCCGGTGCAGGCCTGATAAGTTGAGCGCTCAAGGTGATTCAGCACTGGACTGCTCACCACAGTTCTACAGCACTGACATCGCCGCTTACCAGAATCCTCTTCTTAAACAAGGAATCCTCTTCTTAATAAGGACTCCTCTTCACGCTTCAACCTCCACTTCCGGAGGAACGGGAGGACAAGGGAAAGAAAAGAGACTGCTGTCTCCCTCCAGGTAGTGATGTCGAGCTCCCTCGTGGCCAGAGGTGCCACCGTGTGCTGCCCAGGTAGCACGGGGCGCTATCTGGTTCCCGCGGAGCCAGAGGTGCAACTGTGTGAAGCCTCCACGAGCACAGTGCGCTGTCTGGAGGCTGCTCCTCGTCGGAGATCACAAGAAAGCACCGCTGCTGTAAACCTTTAACGTGACGGTTAGCCACTGACTAAACTATATTGTTAGCTACACAGCTACAATTTACCGGAGCTCAGGACAAGGCTTCTGGCTTTCACCCTGTAAGTGACTGTTAGTCACTCACCAAGCTATAATTTTAGCGACAACAGCTACTATTTACCGTAGCGCAGGACGAACGTCCACTCCTCACGCAGACCTCAGCAGACTGACCGGCCGGCCTCTCAAGTCCCGCCTTCTTCACCCACCATCCAATAGTAACAAGAGAGACGAGTAGTCTCTCTATTTTACCCAATCACACGACGCCATGCTGAGCAACGTTTGGTTGTTCCCCAGGCGTGAGGAAATGTTTGTATTCTCATACAAGCTTTACAGGAACGAATTAAAGGGACAGGGCATATAATTATATTAGGCCATAATGATAGTGGGGATTTAGTTTAACAAGAGGGGGAGTCTAGTTTTAATCAAAGAGGGATAATTGTTTAGTGTTAAGTTTAGAGATAGATTGTACCTCAATTTAACCCGGGGTTACATGTGTTATTGTGAAATCTGGCAACAAAAAAATAGCCTACGTAAAAAAAATTGCGGTTGAACCAAATGCATTTTATTTAATCTAATTAACTCATGTAAAATTAAAACACACATGCTTATCTTTTGTCAAATCGGATTGGACACTGGACATAAATGATTGTTTCAATGTTAATGCGCGCGCACACACACGCACACACACACACACACACACACACACACACACACACACACACACACACACACACACACACACACACACTTATTCGTATCCAAAAGTACTATAGGGCAAATATTAGAGATCCAGATATTTTTGAAGAAAGTTGCTGTACAGCACAGTCTATGATAGAACCGACACTGGATGCTTGTGTGTATCCATCCTCACTCTGTCTTGGGGACGTTTAGCCTACACCCTTACTTTCAAGTGGTCAAGCACTACCCGATTGCAGTCTGATCACATCTGATCACAGAAAACACATGTTAATGCCAGGTGTAAATAGCCACATAGAGACAGAGGGGGATAGATATTGTAACGTGTCGGGTAATCCAAGTATTACCTGTAATGTGATGTGCAACATAAGTGTCTCAACGGTAGCTAGGAACTAATGTGTGTGGGTGTGCTCCTAGGGGAAACGGGGTATATATGACCAGCGGCCGGGGTGCCGGAGGTCAGTCAAGCTATGGAGTGAGCGAGACCGGGTGTTGTGTGTAGAGCTAGCTCTGTGAAGCTAGCTGCTAGGAGCTAAAGAAGCCTGTGAATAAAGAACCTGTACCAACTACAACTCTCCGTTATTTGGCGTATCACCGATACGTTACATTGGTGTCAGGCAGTAAAGCGGTAGCGCCTCTGATTCGGTCGAGAGGGGAGAGAGTGAGGAGGAACGGCGGAGGAAAAGTTGAAGATCAAAGGCTCGAGCGACCTGGCGGTAGCGAGCTAGCTGTGTGAGCTAGCTACTACGAGCGCCACGTGTGATGGTGCGCCTAGAAGAAAGCCTGTCGGCGAACGGGAGAAAAGAGGGGCTGACGACAGAGATCAGCTCGATGCTGGCGGGCATGGAGGCCCGTGTGTTGAAAGAAGTCAGACGGCTGGTGGAAGAAACTCCTGCCTGGGCAGTGGAGGTGATGCGGACGCTGCGAGAAGTCATGCAGCGGGTGGATTTGATGAGCGCAGAGGGAGCGCAGTGTGGAGAACGGTCGGAGGAACCACAAAATAGACTGTGTTGGAGCTGTGGAGAACCGGGCCACGTGGCGAGGTGGTGCCGAGGCGCTCCCGGGAGACGGACCGGGTATGCGGGACAACGACATGGACAGCAGGGAGCCTGCTGGGCATGCGGCGCGATCGGACATTTAGCCAGAGAATGTCAAGAAGCTGTCGGAGATTGGAGAACAGCGGGAGAGGAGAGACGGGCAGGCGCCGGACAGGTGAGGCTTTGTTGGGCTTGCCAGTCGCCTGAACATTTAGCTAGAGACTGCACTAAGAGTGCGAACGCTGGAAGAGACACACAGCCGGGGGAGCAGCCGGAACAACAGGCAGAGGAGCAGCGGAGTAGCGGAGCAGTGGAGCAGCCTGAGCAACAAGCGGCGGAGCAGCGGAGCAGTACAGAGCCGATTGTTCTGGGCAGGAGAGTGACTGTTGAGCCGGCCCAGGCTAGCTGCTCTGGAGCGGGGATCGTTTTGAACAGCCAGAGGGAAGTGAGCGACATCATCTGCAGAGCTGTTACAGTCGGGGGAGCGGCGCTCGTGTCCCCGGGGGAGCGAGAGGGGTCGGGGCCGGAGGAGACGGCCCGGCCAGGCCGCTGCACAGCCCCGACGGCTGCACTGCAGAAAGCCGAGGCGGAGATCGACGCCGATGGTGTTCGCCCTGCTGTCCTCAACACGCCGCACCCTGGGGGAGAGGGACGGGAGGACGAGCGAGGGCAAGAGGTGGAGCAGATAGACGAAGACAGGGCCATCTGGGAGGTCGACGGGCATGAGCGGAGACGCAGACAGATGGAGGATGCGGATATCGGTCCGGTGTATGCGTGGGTGGCGGCCGGACGCCGGCCCCCTGTGGAGGAGATTCACATGTTTTCCGGTGCCACGAAAGGACTGTGGAACATGTTTTCGGACCTGCAACTGGGTGGAGCTGGGGTTTTAGAGAGAAAGGGGCACGGGAAAAGCGGGACCCAGTGGGTGGTACCCGGTTGCCTGCGAGAATTGGCACTGAAGTGGATGCACAAGGGCCCATACGGTGATCGTGGGACCGAAGAGACACTCAGCCTCATCCGTGGACATTTCTACTGGGGCAAACAAAAGGAGGACGTGCGGAGATACTGCAGGGAGTGTGAGGTCTGTGGGGCACAAAAGGTGGGACAGACGCTTTAAAAGGGGGGATGGAAATAGTGGTTGAAGTGAAGTGGGATAAGGTGAATAAGAAAAAAAGGTTTAAATGAAGGTAATGGAAAAAGAATGATGTAAATGTTGGGGTTATTGTCTAACTGAAATGATATGTGGGTTGAATTTAAATGAATGGGGAAAGAGGAAAGAAATGATGTCAATGTGATGGGTTTGAGTTAAATTGAAGATGAGTGCAAAGAGAAAAGAGGGAATGTAAATGTTGGGGCTTGTGTTAAGTGAAAATGTTGGGGAAAAGGGTGCTAATGGGAAGTAACTAAATGATGGTGGGAGTGAATGCAAAATTAAGGGGTGTTAAAGAGAAGGGCTATTGGAATGGGAATGTGAACGGAAATGTGGGTCGAATTTAAAGGAATGGGAAAAGAGGGAAGAAATGAAAAGAAATGCAAATGGTGGTGGTGGAATGAAAATTAAGAAGTAGTGAAATAATAAGAGACAAATTGGGGGAATACAAAGTGTTGTGGGGTGGTGTGTTTTGGTACAGGGGGATATGTGTGGGTTGTGGGTGTTAACGTGGGCGTTAACAAATGTTGGGTGAGGAGTATGTAACGTGTCGGGTAATCCAAGTATTACCTGTAATGTGATGTGCAACATAAGTGTCTCAACGGTAGCTAGGAACTAATGTGTGTGGGTGTGCTCCTAGGGGAAACGGGGTATATATGACCAGCGGCCGGGGTGCCGGAGGTCAGTCAAGCTATGGAGTGAGCGAGACCGGGTGTTGTGTGTAGAGCTAGCTCTGTGAAGCTAGCTGCTAGGAGCTAAAGAAGCCTGTGAATAAAGAACCTGTACCAACTACAACTCTCCGTTATTTGGCGTATCACCGATACGTTACAATATGATGGGCACCACTGCTAATTATTTAGCTAAAGCTAGCTACAGCAGGGTTCATACAGACATCACATTACAAGATTACATTTAAAGACTTTCAAGTACTCTTTCAAGCACTTGGTTTGGAAATAGGCTATTTTCAAGGTGCAGTACTTGATCCCCCCCCTCAAAATCAAAGCACTTCAAGGAACCCTGTTACAGTGAATAAAACAAGTATAGCTACACATTAACTTACACTATAGGCAGCACACTGCATTAGAGGGGATTTAGAACCACAACCCTTATGATATTAACAGAACTTACCACAATGTATCCAGAGGTTGCACTGCAAGAGAAAAGGAAAATTCAATCTTTAGCAAGCTAACTTTTGACAAAGTCAGGCCTTAACAATAAAAGTAACAAACAGCACTTGCCAGATTATGTTTCCACATATTTTCCTTAGCATGGGAAGCTGCCAGCTAGCTGACGTTTTATTTTCTGTGTGCTGGAGGCATTTTCATGGCACAATTGTGTCAAACAATGCACTGTTAGCAGCATGCAATGCAGACCTTAGCTAACGTTGCACTAATAGACTACTGTTGCTCACGGAGGAAGAAAAAAGCATTGTATCTATGAATGGCAGGCTTACTACATGCTGCATAGCTTACGTTAGCTAACAGCTAGCTAACAGCAATTCCCACACAACTAACATTAAGCTAACTAACGCTAGCGAACTGTGATAACAATACCATGACCTCAACCACGAGTGCTCGTCTTATTTCCTTCAAAGCCCTTCAACCAAACCATGTAACGCTAGGTTAAGCTAACGTGATAGCCTAGCTACTTCAAACCAAGTTATTCTGTGCAGCTGGGGCTAGCATGCAGTAAACGTTAGATGCCCTAAACCAAACCATAGCAGTTGTTTTTTAACATTTGGCACGCAATGCAGACAATATATATAACATGCGCCATGTCGCCATCCAGGCGTTGTTGCTCGCTGAGACAAGAAAACTGCATTTTAATACATGACAGGCCTGACATATGCTACGTTAGCTAGCTAGATGCTAACGTTAGCTGTCGTCTATTCTGAGCTGACTGAGCCCATTACGTTAGCTGTCGTCTGTCTGGCCGAGTTGTTTTAACCTAAAATGAACGGCCAGTTTTGAAGAAAAACGTTACCAGTATGTAAAAATGTTTTGTCCTTACCTCAGACCTCAATGGCCTTCACTCAGCACGGGACAGCAGTGCCGTGCGACTGGTGCAACTGCGGAGTGTGTTAAAAAGAATTGGAGGGAAATTAACAGATACTTTTATTCTCCGTTGTCAACACTGCGCATGCGCATGGATGTTTGATCTAATACTAGAGACTTGATGAAAACCACAAATTAAAGACTGATATCCCGCTGCCACTTTACGTTGTATCCGACAATAAAAAATGGTTCAACCATAAATATGAATAAAAAACTTTATATTAGATTATCAAATTATTAATTTTCAGCTATTGGAGTGGATACAATTAAAATTGAATGAAAAGCTGCATGCTTTTGTTTTATCAGTGCACACATTAAATTCTCACATGTGGAAAATGTTATTCACATGTGAATAAAGCATAATCACATGTGCGATTGCACGTTTCACATGTGACTTTGACACATGTAAAATTATCACATGTGGAAAATGTCTTTCACATGTGAATAAAACATAATCACATGTGAGATTGCAAGTTTCACATGTGACATTGACACACATAACATTTTCACATGTGGAAAATGTCATTCACATGTGAATAAATCATAATCACATGTGAGATTGCATGTTTCACATGTGACTTTGACACACATAACATTTTCACATGTGGAAAATGTCTTTCACATGTGAATAAATCATAATCACATGTGAGATTGCATGTTTCACATGTGACTTTGACACACATTAAATTCTCACATGTGGAAAATGTTATTCACATGTGAATAAAGCATAATCACATGTGCGATTGCACGTTTTACATGTGACTTTGACACATGTAAAATTATCACATGTGGAAAATGTCTTTCACATGTGAATAAATCATAATCACATGTGAGATTGCAAGTTTCACATGTGACATTGACACACATAACATTTTCACATGTGGAAAATGTCATTCACATGTGAATAAATCATAATCACATGTGAGATTGCATGTTTCACATGTGACTTTGACACACATAAAATTATCACATGTGGAAAATGTCTTTCACATGTGAATAAATCATAATCACATGTGAGATTGCATGTTTCACATGTGACTTTGACACACATTAAATTCTCACATGTGGACAATGTTATTCACATGTGAATAAATCATAATCACATGTCAGATTGCACGTTTCACATGTGACTTTGACACACATAAAATTATCAGATGTGGAAAATGTCTTTCACATGTAAATAAATCATAATCACACGTGAGATTGCATGTGTCACATGTGACTTTGACACACATTCAATTCTCACATGTGGAAAATGTTATTCACATGTGAATAAATCATAATCACATGTGAGATTGCACGTTTCACATGTGACTTTGACACACGTAAAATTATCACATGTGGAAAATGTCTTTCACATGTGAATAAATCATAATGACATGTGAGATTGCAAGTTTCACATGTGACATTGACACACATAACATTTTCACATGTGGAAAATGTCATTCACATGTGAATAAATCATAATCACATGTGAGATTGCATGTTTCACATGTGGCTTTGACACACATTAAATTCTCACATGTGGAAAATGTTATTCACATGTGAATAAATCATAATCACATGTGAGATTGCACGTTTCACATGTGACTTTGACACACATAAAATTATCACATGTGGAAAATGTCTTTCACATGTGAATAAATCATAATCACATGTGAGATTGCAAGTTTCACATGTGACTTTGACACACATTATACTTTCACATGTGAACGTTTTTATTTCACATGTGAATAAAGCATAATCACATGTGAGATTGCAGGTTTCACATGTGACTTTGACACACATTATATTTTCACATGTGGAATATTTCATTTCACATGTGAGATTGCACGTTTCACATGTGAAAGTGAGTTTTCACATGTGAAATGGAAGATTTCACATGTGAATTACATGTGACTTTTTCGTAAGGGAACTTTATGACGGCAACAGTCAGCAAACCATGACTGCCTTCACAACTTCATCCAGAGAGAGATTATGTGAACTGCTTTCCAAAGAGCTTCAAACAGCTATACGAGGGATCAGCTGAGCAGCATTTTGGTAAACAAACCGCGTTTCCGGGGGGAAACAGCAATTGGACCCTATGGAGCCAGCCTTGAAGTCTCACTCTAGCCCCGGCTATGTTGTTTACACATACACAGTTCACACAACTTTAACACGACATGCATATATTATACATCAGACTCATCAGACTACTTCTGCTCTCACTCAGAATGTCAAAATATAAGCAATGTCATGCATGTATAGTTTTTGAGATATGAACGTTTGGCACAACTCATACTATTTAACTGCTGCGCCTCCGGCGGATTTGCGGGGTCGTGACGTCGCGCTGATTCCTCGTAATAATGTCTCAAACTATTTTCAATGATGCCATTTGACATTTGACATTTGATTTGTTTATTTAGACGGGACAGTGCAAAATTAATGGACACAAAGAACATAATCAGAGTGTAAAAATTGCCGGATTTAGCACGAGACTCGAGCACGAGGCTCAAACACGTTGCACATGGCACGAGGCTAATTTCCATCCGTAGTCCCCAAAACAAACAGGACATACGTGGACATACCTACATACAATACAATTACACACAAACAATACATACATGCAGCCGGCAGTAATGGTTTCTAAATATACTCAGATTTGCAACATGAAACATGAAACATTATTACTGTTTTGAACGAGTAACAAGGCACACTTCAATATTATACAGGTACAATCCATTTGTTGAAAAAAAGTACAGGGATTACAGTCCGAAACTACTCCAATACTGACGGCTGGGTTAGAAAGGAAAAAGGGGGGGGGGTAGGTAGGGCAGCAGGGGCTGATGGAGACGGTCGGACGTGGTGGGGGATGGTGGAGGACGGGGTGGTGCTGGGGGAGTGCGTGCGTGACCATGTGTGATTGGCCTATGAGTCTTAGAGTCCATGAGTGTGTGTGTGTGTATGTCTGAGCCTCCTCCGTCTGAACACAGCGTTGCTGCGGAGATGGCCTCTATCTATTCAGTCCAAAGTTCAGGCGTCAGATGTCAGGGCGGGGGGGTGAATAGATGAGCGTAGTTGCATACGAAAATATCAGGGGAGGAATTGCTGCTGCGTCCTTGGCAGCTCCGAGTCCAGATTAGAATGAAAATGTTTTGGTTGCCTGAATTCCTTTCAGGTCACACAGACCAAACAGAACAGGTCTCAAGTCTCTGGATCCCAACATTAGTTCATTCTTATGCAGATCAGTGGAAATTTCCATGATATAATCCAGGTATAATCCATTTTTCACAGTTCAAATTCACTGACCGCCCATCTCAATTTTCATGACGTCACAGCTTTGGGTCAATCGCTGTTGTCTTCCCGTACCCCGCGGCGAAAGATCCGTCTGGGCAGAGGGTGGGGGTTCCCCGGACCTCGCATTCCTCAAAGTTTAGTTGATTTGCGTTGAGAGACCAGCTTGATAAATCCAATAAATCCATGTTTGTCATTTCGAATAGACAAATGCAAGTTTGCTCCGGCTAGGGTGGTGTTGCAGGCAGAGGGAAAGGTGCAGGAGAGGAGGGGTGGAGAGAGCGAGCAGAAAAGCGTCCGTCTCCCTCAAGTGCTGAAGCAGCAAGACTACTTCCCCTAATCAATGTCTGATTAACAATCTCATTCATGAATCCATTGTTCCTTCCATTCATCTATCTCTCCCCCTGCAGCAACGCCCTGTTCAGGTGACATCACTCATTCATAAATATGCACGACATCATTCCTGTCCAATCAATGTCTCCCATGCTTTCCCATGCTCTCCCTCTCTCTGGCCTGCTGGCCAATCACCTAACTGGAGTTCTATATCAGTTCCCTCGTATTTTAGAATGTTGTAACACTTTGTGTGTCTCCCCTCAGTGATGGTCTTCACCGTAGCAGTTGCTTCGCCCCACCTCCTCGCCTGAACACCACCAATGTCATGACTCCTGTAGAATTCCCTATGGGGGATTCTCTATCCTATAAATTACTGACGTCCTCCTCACGTCTCAGAGGAGCGTCGTCATACCATGGAGTCATACGCCAAATCTAAGTGTTGTTTGTTGCATCATTAAAGTTTATTGTACAGTACTTTCCTTCTAGTCTCTCATCATTGAATTGCGTTTGAACTGCGTAAATTGTCTGTTGCTACAGAGTCTGGCACCACTTAAGACCTCAAGTACAGCATTCTACAAAATAATAAACTAATTGCCATTCTCAAGCGCTACATGTACTGTATATGCATAACATAATCTCTCCAACTGCAGCACAGTAAAAAGACAAGATGCTTATGAAGCAAATTGATGTGCAGGATAAAGCTGCCCAGGCTTCTCAATATACAGTACATGTAGTGTGTGAGAAAAAGCTGTAAATAAATGTGCCTTTGTTGGCCTTGCTTTGTTGTCCTTTGAAATGAACCACAGACTGGTGTTTCCATCAGGCTGATCTGCAGAGCAGCCGGCTCTGCCTCCGCCGGGCCTGGGCCCACTACCTGCAGAGGAAGGACCTGAGGCAGTCCGGGATGCGTGACTCATATCGTCCCATGCTCGGATGCCTTCCACGCACATTCATAGCTGGACCAATAAATCACTTAGCTCATTATGCACATGCTTTGCACTACTTGTGTTTCGTGCCTTTGAAAGTGCAGTTATTTGGATGAAAATAGTCAAAACAGTATATGTGAGGACATCTTTAATCGTTTACATGTAATGTGTGCTGACAAGTTTACTATAACATTGTTACGCTGTATGTGTTCCCTGTGGTGTTTTTCCCTGTTCCTGTCTCTACAGCTCTGCCCAGGTCTGCATGCAACTAATCAGTCCTCAACGAGGTGCACCTGGCCCAGAAGAGAAGCGGATGAACATTCTATAGGCTCTTGTACCAGGGAGAGTATTTTGGTGTGACTGCTGTGCTGTCTATCAGTCGGGGATATTATTTAGTGTTGTTGTTGTTGTTGTTGTTGTTGTTTGATTTCCTTGATTTGGTGTCTTGGTTCTTTTGTGTGTTTCTAATAAATCCCATGGTTGAATATTTTAAAAGGTGTTGATGGGACTTTATTTTTGGCTCAATGGTGTGGTGTTTGCTCAGGGTGGGGCATAATGTTGTTGTGGCTATGTTCAATTGATGAATTGTGATTGAAATGAATAATCATTTGGAGACAATGTACAATACTGAAACAGCACTATTTCTACTTAGGCTTGATGGCTTCACACATTGTGTGCCCCTGGCTCCCATGAACATGTGCGCAGTGCTCCATACCTTGGCACAGGACTGTTGATGCTTATTGCCTGCGCTCCACGCTAAGGTCTGGTCCGGGGGTCACACCAGATAGTCACACCCTTCCACCCTCCTCAGGTCGGTGAAACAGGGCTGTGTGGGCAGTCACTGTGCCCATCAGGGCCCTGCCAGTGCATCTCCATCTGACATGTACCCGCAGGGCGACGGACTCTGTCCAAGCTGCCTTGGGCAACTGGTCTCCAAGACTTCGCTCTCTCATTTGGTTGTGGATACAATCCAACAAGCTTAGAGCAGGAACTTTTTCCCAACGAAACAAACCACCTTCAGGCTTTGCTTGTCCCAGTTTCATTTGGAGGGTGGTGCCTCCGTCTCTTGGGGTCGATGGCTTCCACAGTGCACATTGTGCCCCGGCTCTTCTGGATGCACGCCCATTGCCTCCCGAGCCTTGAATTTGCCTGGAGAGGAATCTGCAAGTATACAGGCTGCGCTAGCTGTCTGTTGTTGGGAGATGGTCTGACGATGCCTCTGGGGTCACGGCTCTTACAAGAACGGACCTGGGACCGGAGGGAGGTCTTTCTTACAAGCCTTGTAACGTGGCAGGTTGGATGGCCATCCATTTACAGCGGACCTTAGCATCTGGTGAGGTCCGCTAAGCCTTGGTGGCATCTTGTGCCTGGGCTATGGGTGTGTGCATGCATACGGCATATTATGTCTGGTTCATTATCTGTGCACAGAGGTGACTCTGGTGGTGGTACGTCTCATTCGAACTCAACTGCCACTTCAGCCTGAAGTGGGTCTGCTTGGTTACCTCGCGGTGTGTCTTACAGAGGTCATCCAACATGAAAGGAATTTGTGAGTTGAGAAAGTCGACACTGAGTGGAGACTTTCTCCACGCAATAGCCTCTCTGGAACATGCTTCCAAACAGATTAACCAAAGAGGCTGTGCCTGGATTGGGGTTTATATAGCCTTGGGCCAATCAGGACACTGCCCCCAATCACCCACAGGTGAAGTGATTCACCCACAGGTGAGGTGATTGTTTTACAGAAGCTAATCCACGACAGCTGTGCCGAATCAGGATAATCCCACACAAATGGAATTTGTGATTGGAGAAAGTCTCCACCCAGGAAACCTGGTTTACAATGTAACCGGCCGATCAGTCAAAATATCAGTCCCCATTGGTGAGACAGTACCCCCACCCAAGGGTGTCAATTCAGTATGGCAAGCTATAGCAGCCACCATACCTTGGCTTGTAGCTAAATTTGAGAGAGAGGGAAGGAAATTTGAGAGAGAGGGAAGGAGAGAGCGAGGGGGAGAGAGACAAAGCGGAGAGAGAGATATGCGCACGGGAAAAAAACTCGCATCTGTTCGTTAAGCTTAGGACATAGGAAGGCAGCACGAGGCGAGGCGAATACTCTTCTGTTATAGCATTTCAGTCTGGAATATGGAATATCTTTCAATAATCTATGATTTAGCTGCTAAATTGTCAAATACTGTCGTCTGCTCGCTACCCGGGCACTTATGTATGTACTTAACCTAACTAACTTAACCTAACTAACTATCCGGTGTCCACAACATTGTCAGACTAAACTCTGGCTGACACCCCAAAAACCTACAATCCACTACAGAAAAATATATATTGTTTGTTTATTAACTGGCCCCTGGCCTTCTATCATTTCACGAAAGTGGCCCCCAGGCAGGGGCGGACTGGGATCATAATTCAGACCGGGCATTTATATCAAGCAGGCCAGGCCAATACGGGCCGGCGCGAAGAATTTGGGCCGTTTGAAGCCCAATTTGGGTCGTTTGAAGCAAGATTTAGTGAATATAATGCTAACGCGATGATACATGTTACCTATTTGTTCACTAATAGAAACATCAACATTGCCTAGATAACTGCAAGTATAATATGAAGAAGTAAAACCAAAAACATGCCTCTGTACAAACGCTTCACAGCAAACTTTATTTAAGGAAGAGTGATCAGATCATGCATACTGCGTTATTCTCCATAGGCTTAAGAACTACATGTCATAATAACAATAATAATAAACATCAACATATTCTCAGTTTCATTAAACATCTTCTGTTTAAGCAAACCCCTAACATTAAACACGTGGTAGTGTGTTCTGCTCAAGCTCCAACCTTTGTTTCTGAAAAATTACGCCAACAATGGTTTTAGTCTCTATAGCCTATAGCCAAGTGTTGAGCAATGCAAAACTCAAGGCTCCAACACAAGAGTCCAGAAATGAAGAAATGAGCAGTGGCCTGCCTGGCCTGCTGTTCAGTGAGTAGCCTGACTGCGGGCATTTGCCCTGCATTTGCCCGATGTGCCCGATTGCAGTCCCCCCCCATTTTTTTATAGAACAATAAACAAACAAGACAAACAGGCTCAGACACAGGAAAATAAAAATAAAATACATACATCATTGACATTTGGCATTGTTAATGTGGTGCTACCAGCCACAAAAGGTGCTTATGTGCTTGTGAGGGATATTACGCATAGGACCCCACCCAAGGGGTCCACAGGAAACCGACCGGGCAAGCTGTCCATCACCCCCAACCCCAGTCACTGCTCACTAATCATTTGTAACCTCGTCAAAGTAGCCCAGAAACAGGTCCCAAATAGTTAAGAACTTTCTAAGCGAGTTGGTTCTCAGGAACCTGAGTCTCTCCATCTGTATAACAGAAACCATGTCCATCAGCCATACTTGAAAATAAGGTGAAGAGGAGGACTTCCATTCCTTCAGGATGAATCTTTTGGCGACAGTTGTCCCCAGTGTCAGAGATTGTTGCACAGCTGTAGGGAAGTTCAGAGAGGACTCCGAGCAGCCGAAGATGGTGAGTTCCGCCTCCGGCTGCAGGGTTATTTTGTAGGCCTTAGAGTACCAGTCAAATATTTTGGCCCAGAATCCCGTTAGTGAAGGGCAAAACCAGAAGGCATGAGATAGTGTGCCCTCTGACACATGACACCTGTCACACAGTTGGTCATGTTTAACACAAAGTAGGCTACATTAATGTAACTGCTTTTGCAGGCTAAACATATAACCTCTAATATTTTTAGAGGTTACTAGGGTTCCTTGTACAATTTACAGCATTCGTTTTTATGCTAATCCTGTGAGTCAGTTAAGCAAAATCACTAAAAAATAAAATAAAAAATTTAGGCTATATCATTCACTGGAATTTAAAAAAGTATGTTTACTATACATGTCACATAACTGAATTGCATATAGAAATAACTCACCAAAATTGACTATTGCACAACCGATTTCACACAAAAAATTCCACAAAGCCCCCTTCACCCCCCCACCTCCTACCTTGCCATACGTTGGCTTTTGCTGAAATTACGCCACTGCCTCTTTTCAATAAACTATTTAAAGTAGGACTAAACCCCCCAGATTTCTTGCAAAATGGTATTCTACTTGATTTGAAAACTCTGCAGGCAAGATGGCCGCCTATACTCCCTTCTTTAGCTGGCAGAATTCCTCCCCCATAAACTAACATATCTTGGCCAATAAGTATGTAACATACAAAATAAAACAACCCGTAATATCTTCATTTGATGTAGAATGCAGAGGACATGTAACTGTTTAGTTAAACTTGCATTCCAAAAGGGAGGTACGGTGGTGCAGTGGTAAGCACTATCGCCTCACAGCTCGAAGGTCGTGGGTTCGATTCCCACCTGGGGACGAGGTGAACGCTGAAGGAATGCGTGCCCGTCCGCATGTCCTCGAGTGCCCACCGCCCTGGTGGGGTCGGCAAAAGGACCTTTCTGTGTGGAGTTTGCATGTTCTCCCCGTGCCTCCCGGGGGTTTCCTTCATATAGGAACCCCCTTCACAAAAACATGCAATATCCTGGTTGCTAGCGTGGTTCCTCCTCTGGTCGTTAAGGGCGCCTGTTCAGAGGGAGGGGAACTGGTTGGAATAGCGTGAACCTCCCACGTGCTATGTCCTACCGGTGAAGCTTCCTCTGTCAGGTGAAAAGAAGCGGCTGACCGACTGCCCATGTCTCGGAGGAAGCATGGAGTCAGTCTCGGCTCTCCCCAGATCGGCAGAGGATGGAGTAGCAACCAGGATTGAGAAATCAAATGAGCACTAATGGGGGATAAAATGGGATAAAAAAATCGGGGGGGAGAAAAAAAAAAAAAAAAAAAAAACTTGCATTCCAGGAATATTGCTCTAAAGATAACGTTAGTGGCTCGAGACTGTTTCGTCCTGAAACCCACTCGCTTTGCACCATAACATGATTTGGGGTGGAACACGCCAGGATTGGCCAACACCAACGCCATTGCCCAGAACTCTCAAATCAAATCATCGACAGAGACGCTATGGCCCGCCTCCCAGTATTTTCAGTGTATCAGAGATAGAGAACGATAAATGATAAATACAGCCACGTTATAAACAACAAACTAACGCTGGTGATCCGTATGGAAACAGTGTTACTCGAAATGGTTAAAAGTTCGATCAATTTGGTCATTCAGTGGCGTTTTACTGCCCTGTAACATAACTAACTAGCGGCTAATATTAGCCACAGTAGGCGATTTCCCATGGATGCTTTGTTCTTAACTCATTGAGTGCCACGGACGAGTAAAGTCGTCAATTGCTTTGGTACTGTTGAGTGCCAATGACGACTAAAGTCGTCAATTGCGTTCTTTGACGGTGGGACGTGGATCAAAGCCAGATCCATCTCCTGTAAAATTTTGGGGCATGTTGAATGTGTAAAAGCTATTTTACCGACCCATTAGGTGGCGACAGTGCTCTCCAGATTAGAGAAAGGCCAGGAGAAAAGAGAGAAGAAGTCATGAGGAAACGGAAATCGCATCGATATGCATGAAGCATAACGTTAGCTGTGCCTGTGAACAGCAGTCAATCTGCTGCCTGCCACAATTGAGCCCCTCCGTCTCCGTTGCGATAGTCCCTCCATATGATTTAGTTGCCAACACCAGCGTCTTTCTGAAAAGTTACATTATTCTCAGCTGGGAGCCGGCGACAGGCTGTGAAAAAGCGGGGGGATGCAGCGCACTTTTCAGTGCAGACAGAGCAAAAGCAGAGCGAGAGCAAACGCAGCACAGCCCCAGAGACACTCCCATGGAGGAGGAGGAGGGGGGTGGGGCACGCAGGGCGGCAGAAAGCCCAGATTTGGACGCAGCTTCACAGCTCACAACCGAGAAACGAGCGAGCCCGATCCAGACTGCCGCGACGAGCGGCCGCCATCCAGGCAGCAGAGACTCGCCTGACACAAGCAGCACTCAGAGCGAGCAGAGCCACCAGAGACACACCCACCTCACGGAGGAGGAGTTTGCAGTAGAGGGCGGGTGGGGGTGCTGTTATATTGAAGGAAATTACTGTTCAGATGTTTCAGGTCAGAAAATATTAGTTTCAGAGTCAGTGATTTGCTTGAAATGCTATATTTCACAAAAGGCTCAATATCTCAGCTTCTAGATGGAAACGCCAATTTTTTCTGTTTTTGACCTATCTTCTCCGGCTGATAACTAAAGAACGGAAAATGGTATCAATAAACTTTTTTTTGCAGATGATAGAAGAGAGTCTCATCGTTCTTTGTGCGTGTTCGGTGTTTACATAGTAATATCACACAATATTCTGTGGGCCTCGAGAAATCACTGAAAACGCTCTGAAACTCTGGCACTGGGAGCGTCCGTTCTCCAAAAGTGGCTGGCACTCAATGAGTTAAAGGGCTCGCGCCGCATGAACTACAGTAATCACATGGGGGAAACACATTTTTTTTCACATGAGTGGGGCGTGTACTAACCCCACCGTGACGTCACGATGTGCCAAATATCCCATTCATTTGAGGGCACAAAAAAAAGCAGTGTTCAACCCATAGAGGAAACTTATGCTGCTGAAAATGATACAAATGGTACAATGGTAATAGTTTGGTGTCAAATGTGGAAATTTTGACCAGAATTCTTCACCCCCCCCCCCCCCCCCCAAAGTCATATATATTGGTTAAAAGCTGAATAAAGTGTTTTGGGGTTTAATCCTGCTTTAAATATAGTGCCGTGGTCTTTGTTAGTCAAATACAGTATGTATACAGTATACTGACATGAGGAATTAGCTAGCAAGGTGAAACAGTCATTTTTATGTCATTGTGATGTTATGTATATTGTTTAAAATCTTGACAAAATACACAACATCACAATGACATAAAAATGACTTTTGGGATAAGTTTGAATATGCAATACAAACGATCTATTGTCTCATGGAAGTATTGTCCTGTGAGAAGATAATCAGTAGGCTGCCCAATCATAACAAAAGAAGACATGGATCAGTCAACTGAGATAACTTGATCCATCTACTGTCTGGGGATCTCTTGGCACACAACTGACTGTCTGATTCTTAAGCTTTGCAGCTTAAGAACTAAACAAGCCATATTCAACAAAAATACACAGGTTTACATTTCTGTCAAGTCTGATCAAACCTGGAGCCTTGAGCCCTTAGCTGTGAAGTGGGGGGGGGGGCTTGAATGATCCTCGCACCAAAGGGGAAAAAATATCTTATCTAAGCGTTGCCACATGTCCATGTAGACATCAAGCAACCATCGTGTAACAGGAGAAATGCAGACAAGCACAGATAGTTTCTGCTTTGTGGTTTGCCATCAGATTCAGAAATTAAATTACCGTTCTGTCTCCATGCAGTGATTGGTCGAATATTCCTACAGCCATACAGGGAGGAACCTAGAGAAGGAGACAAGTGGTCAGGGGCTTCAGAGTTAGAACAAACTCTCTGTACCTACAAGTGTGTTGAAACGTGACTTGTTTGGGGTGTATTCTCATCAAATATCTATCTTCCCTTTAAACAGGAACAGGCTGAAAGTCCTGTCTTCATGACCACATGGATACAAAAATGCAAACGTAATGCGAGTCATGCATGACTTATGTAAACACACCATCCTCTGATTATGTTAGTGTCTGTCACACACATGAATACAGAATACACTTTAATCACATTTCTTCAATTGTGATCAAGTTTTGCATGTTGGTGAGGGACTGTTCTGTCAGTGCATGGCACCTAACTTGAAAACATGACACTTGCAATAATCATATATCTCAAGGATTATTATGGGAAGCATCACTTTTTTAAATCATGTAAATGGCTTAATCATGCCGTTGTCTTACTCAGGCTATTGGAAATGGTTGCATTATTGTGGGAATGTAAATAAAGCACTGATTGATTTGACGGAATTGCTGCATGGCAGCACCGTGTTTCGTTGGCCCAAGTGGAGTGCTGCAATTACAGCTCAATACAAGGTGACATAGATTAATTGTCACTGACCGGCCCAGATGGGACTGCATCGTTTTGTATGTGACAATGCTATACTGGTGCCTTGCTTAGACATCAAAATGGCACTGGTTTTCTTCACACCCATCCAGTGACGCATCAAAACACACATCCCTCATCCCACATCCACCCAAGTCTGCCTCACAATTTCCCAAAATAGCAATTATGATTTGTTTCCTACTTGTCGGCTAGTCACCATTTTATCATGACTGCAGCGAGTCTGGGATGCTCCACTTTGAAAAAAAATGCAGACACATAATTCACAGTGTAATTCATCATTTGAATGAGGTACCGTTCCATGGCAATTTCTGCTGAATCAGCAGAAGCAGGTGTCCTCTGGAAGCTGGAAAGTGCATTTGCAACAACCCAGGGAACAGCCCATGCAGGGTAATTAGAACGTGCTTGAACATGACATGTCATTACTCCAACAAGCACTTGCCTACTCATTTGCACATCTCACAACATGCTTGTAAAGCTGTCACTGGACTTTCAAAGACACCCCATCTAGCAACTCAGTAGCTAGGAGATTAATGAGGCATAATTGGAAACATATGCCACAAGGACTTCTTATTAATGAGAGCTCCTACTACATACATACAGACGAGGAAAACTTGTGATAGGTAGCAAAGTAACATCAAAATAACATAGCTATTACAAGTGACGATAGCCAGGCTCCAGTATTGGGCTAACTGTGTGAGGTGAGGCCATTTTAAAGTGAAAGAATCCAATGCTCCCCAGGGAGACAGAGTCACCATGAATTTTAGAGAGCTTTTCCTCAGGCGGTGACATAACAGAGCGATAATAATCCTGCCTTGATGTGTCACAGTGGCATCTCTGCTACCGACCTCCCCCCCGCCATCCCCTCTGATCACCTCTGGTCAGGTTTGGACTTGAGTATTTTTACAGCATAACTGGACACAGACTTTCCACTAAGATCTGTCAGCGGGGGGATGAGTAAAAGTCTGCCTGGGCCACATCCATCGCAGGAAGATTCCAGATTAGGTCTGTTGCCAGCAGGCTAATTCACAACACATGTGCTGGAGAGTGGAGAGAAGCCTGTGAGCTGCAAAGACAACAGCACAGACTCATGTGGCTACTGCATAAACCTGCTTATTGAGGGAAGATTCAAGGTTCCTAAAAATCTTACCACAATTGAAGTGTCCTGGTGGCATCCCGTGTGAAATCCAGTTAAACACTATCATCACCCACTCATTATCCCCTATTATCTCTCCTGTTTGTCCTGACTCGTTTTCACAGTATACTAACAAAGCATTAAAAAACTCCTTAAAGTTTTACTACTATTGACAGACTTTTATGTTTGCCTCATCCTCTCTTGAAACCCTTGTTAATTCACAACAATCTGACCAATAAATCCATAATCCTCTTCTCCTCTGCATGTGGCAGGCATCCGATGTGCATGTCAGCAATGACACCATCCTGTCAGCAATGACATCATCCTGCAGACATTATCCACCATGTTACCAACAGCTGTAGCTATTATAGCGATATTCATCGCGGATGTAACAATTGAATTATGGGCTGCAGAGGCAATAGTGATTTTCTGTGTTGGTCTGTAAGTCACTGATAATCCTTCAACATTAGCAGAGAGATGTGGCCTGGCCAGAGCTGACAGACTGAGTTACAGTCTGGCCGGTCCGGGCTATAAGCATGCTAATCTCTCCTTCAGGGTGGTCACGCCACTGGGTCACATCCAGCGCTCTTCATCCACAGCTTCACACAAGCCCCAGAGCCATCCCAAAGACATGGACCACTGTCTGTGACGTGGGGTAGCCTATGTAATGGGGGAAAATTAGGTATAGAGTTGTGTCAGTCACGTTACGAGTCCGGTCCCGCGACAGTGGATCTCTGCTCCCTGATTATCGATCAGGTTGTATTTTTTGTGACATAAAACAGATGATACACAGAGAGGAGACAGCGGGAAATGGCTGCTGCTGCAACACTTTACATCTGTAACCAATCTATACACTCAGTAGCATATACACTTTGATGAATAGCTCTCAATAAGGAAATCAGTGTCAGTTTTCCTGAAATTTCCATTCGTTATGTAGAAAACTACATAAGTCTATATAATTGAATTAGAAGTCTTTGAGCAAATGCTTTCTGAGCAATCTGGGAATCCATCGGTTAAAAAAAGTATATATATATATTTTTATAAATAAATCAAAAATCTGTCTTGAGAGATTACTTTCTGAGTGATGTTAATTTACTTAACAATATCAAAGATTTAGTGCACCTAAACAACTGTCCCAAAACAGGGGACCAGTCATGTGCAGCTCCACAACAAAGTGAGCATGTAAGTAAAGTTTACATCCTCAGAAAACCAAAAATACAGGACATTTCTACAAAGTAACAGCCAACACAAAAGATTTAGAAAATGGAGCCAGAAGACTGAATTAAATGGCAACAACAAGTGTGGACCTAAAGGACATTCCAGCCACAGAACATCCACTTATCGCACTTCAGCTTCCCCCGGTCATCAATCAGGACAAATAGTAACAATGACTGCAGCCACTATATATCAGGCTAACTCCTGGGGCGCTTTTACACCTGCCTGGTTCGGTAGAATCAAACTCTGGTGCAGTTTGTTTGGGCAGGGATGAACACAGCAATCGCACTCGGGTGCACACCAAAACAGCCATACCGAGACCTTCTTGAAGAGGTGGTCTCAGTCCGGTTACAAACGAACTCTGGTACGGTTCCTTTGTGGTGAGAACGTGATCTGACCTCAATCCAAACCAACTGCAGGAAGCATTGCACATTTTTTGTAGCTACCATGCAGGGTCTGGCACAATCAGGAGCAATTAGGGGTTCAGTATTTTGCCCATGACACTCCGACATGTGAACTGGACGAGCTGGAGATCGAACCACAACCTTCTGATTAGTGAACGATCCACTCTACCTCCACAGCCACAGCCACAGCCAAACATCTTTATTGCTCTCACTCACTCAAACACACACTCGATGTCACCATTACACAATGCCAAAATACGCACCCGACGCACAATATACACAACGTACACACACATTCCTATCATTTTAGACATGAAAAAAATATCTGGGAATACATTTTTTTCCATCCTGGGAGACTGGAGCTAATTACCGGAGTCTCCTGGCCAATCCGGAGATCTGGACCATTTGATTTTTGGCTGGTGTGAACGAACCGAACCAGCTAAAAAATTTAACAATGTATCAATCTCACATCAGATGCGAAGGAAGCAGACTATGAGGTCTGAAAGCACCCATAGGCTTTGAGGCTTGCTGATTGAGAAAAGTCACTCCACCACAGTTGCAAATTTGTATCTATTTGAAATTAGTCTCGCTTGAATGAATTATTCCTCAAGCTAGGCTGTAGGCCCCCTGTAGGCTATAACAAAAAGCTCCATAAACTGCTTTTCAGTCATTTTCTGAATGATTTTGCCTCAGATACTTCAGACAGTGTGTCATTCCTGGATCAGAGTGACTGAGCGCTGACTACATCCTTGCAAATCTACCTGTCAAGAGGATTAGGGCCACATGTGAAAAATGTATTTGAGTTCTGAGATTAATAAAGGGTGATCTTTGCACTACCCTGTATGCCAGGTGCGTAGGAGGAACAGGAGAAAGTACATTCCCTTTATTAAACTTTATTAAATAACATTTTGGTCAAGCGACCTTCATCTGGAATCTGAGTTCTGACATCAGAATTCTGAGAATCTCATAATTTACAACTGAAGTTACATAATTTCATACAAACCCACAGGACCAAAAAAGAAACCAGTGTGACTCAGGCCTACACATCCTATCATAGTATATAATAAAATTGGTTAGACTGTCTCTGTCTGTCAGTCACGATTTGTCACGAACGTGACATCGTCACAGCGGGTTACAGTTACAGATTCCGATCTCGGCACCCCAGGCCGAAAGCCTATCTAGATTATCCTGATTATCTAGTGACTAATATTTGGGCTTACTATGTCTCACCCTTTGTTCACACCAGGCGCTTAACAGAAGCAGAGCTGAAGCTAAAGCCACGCTGAAGCTGAGCTCACGCTAAACTGGTCACACAAGAAGCACTCTCTTTTCGTGGCGTGCGTGTGGCTGGTGTGAATGGCCTCGCCTGTTAACAAGGACGCCGAAATGAAACTTATAGCTTCAGCGTTGCTTGAATGTTGCTTCGGCGTATGGTGTGAACGTCAGGCAGGGCAATTCTGACTTATCATTAATTTGGTTATTGTGGCACTGCCTTTTAGAGGACTCTTCTTTGTTATTTGGGAAAACACTGATTTAGGGATATATGTGCCACAAGAACTTGGACTCTCCCAGACTATTCCAGATTTAAAAAAAAATAAAGCCCTTCCAGTATTGAAGGTTTCCATTTTCCTAGTCTTTCTTTGCCACATTGCTCAGAGCAGAAAAGCAGTGCTATAGACGTGCTCACAAACAATTCCCCAGCGTCATTGGGCCAGACATGCACACTGAGCATGAAATATTGAGCTATGCCTCCTTCTGTTAACCGCTACCCCTTCTGAGAGTCATTTCCCTCACTTTTAATCACCTCCCAGGAATAAGAATGCTAGATACAGCATATTTCTCTGTGTAACACTGAGAGGTTAAGGGATTGAGGGGTGTCAGTGCACGGAGCATATGGAGGATGCTAAAAATCAAGTTTATTAGCTGCTTAGCGATAGTTGTTTGTGCCAGCAGTGAGGTCATACGGTGAATAAGCAACAGATTGGAAACAAAATCCATGTAAAGAACAAATCAGCACGACAAGCACATAAGCTGCAAATGAACTGCAGCTTTGTGGAGGGAGTTTCTACAGGTATTTGATAAGATTGATCTGCTCTACAAAGAACTGTATTGTGTGGGAATGGAAACTGCATGACTTTTATGTTCTTGTAAATGAGGGGTGGAAGAATAACAGTGATGAGGAGGGGTAGTGGGGTTCCATCATGAACCGTAATGGTTTGGTACACCCCACCCTTAAGGCCCTCACACATGATCCGCAGTAAAACCGCTCTGTGCATGCTGTGCCATTGTTTTCCTATGGGGAGAGCGGTGCCGCCCAACTAAGCGGCACTGCTACCCTTGGCGTCACGCACGCACCGCCTGAATTTGCCACTGAATGTTGTGCTCAAAGTTCAAAGATTTGGGCTTTGACCTAGTTACTGCGCTGGCGCTGACCTTTCATGAGCGCAACCAATGTCACCTAGCAACAACAGCTACTGCTGCTCGTCACTCTACCTCACGGTGAGGAAGAGCAGAACTCATGTGAAGGCAACTTTATGGTGCAAACACACCAGATGCCTGGAAGCACAACCACTTTTCTTTCAGCACCCTTGTTAACAGATTAACAAGGGTTAATCTGTCCTCAGTGGTTCTCAAAGTTGGGGTCTGGGGACCCCCAGGTCCTTGAGTTGACATGAGATTTACAGACTGAGTTAAATAGATGTTAAATAGGCAGTGAATTTACATGAATTTACAGTCGAAGTTAAATATGAGCTTACATTGAATGTACATGAAATTTACAGTATAGGTTAAATAGGCATTAAATAAGCAGTGCATTTACATGAATTTACAGTCCCAGTTAAACAGGCATTAAATTAGATATGAGTTATAGTTTTATGGGGGGGGGGGGGGGTTCAGCTGAGTTCAGGAGGAGGTAGTGGGTTTGCGGGGGGGGGGGGGGGGGGGGGGGGGTTCCGGGCCTTGTTGTTGAGGCTAATGGCGGTTGGGAAGAAGCTGGTCTTGTGGCGAGTGGTTCTGGTCTTGGCAGACCTCAGTCTCTTGAGTGACGTCGTGGAGTGATCATGGGTTTCATACACTTTCTGTAATAAAATCTACAAGCAAAAATCTTATCAGATGGGGGACCCTGGGACAAAATCTAATCAAATGGGGGTCTGTGGTCTAATGTGTCAGTTTAGGGGTCCTTGACGTGAAAAAGTTTGATGTGAAAACCCCTGGATTACACCATTCAAACAGGTTGCACCGCACCGCCGTGTGCCCTAGCTGCGCCAGTTTAGGTGTCTCATCTATTTGTTACGCGAACCGCAAGTGATTGTGTGAATCCAGGCAGGAAGTCGGTAGAAGTTGTGACTGGCGCAGAACAAAACATGATGTGGAAAGCCAGGCTCCTGCTTGAGCTGAATTTACACTCTGCGCTTTTGAAGCTGGTGTGCTTGAGGCGTAAGTCGGCGCTATGGTGCAAACAACACTCTACCATTGACCCAAAAAATAATGCTCCACCAACACCTTTTAAAATACCCAAACATGGGATCTGTTAACATAAAAACATACAAAATCATCAAGACACTAAAGGAAATCAAACAACTGCCAAAATCATTGAATAAAATCCGAGGCTGAGAGGCAGCAGTCCACACTCCGCACCAGACGCCTCTCCATAAACAGGAGCCTGGAGCCTCCTTGATCCACTTCTCTCCTGGGCCAGGTGCACCTCATTGAGGACTGATTAACTGCATGCAGAGCAGGGCTGCAGTCGAATAGTCCACCCTAGTGTCCTTTAGAGAGAGAGTGGCGCCAGCGGAGGACCAAAATGCATGACTCATTAGCCAATGAACAGGCAGGAAGGGGTACTTTTGAATACTAAAATAAGGCTGATAATGTACAATTTGATAAAAATAAAAAAAAAGCCTTTCAAAGTACAACACAAATTGTCCATTTTGCTGCAACTCGACAGTACTGCCACTAGCCACTACTAACAGTACTAACAGTACTAACAGTACTAACAGTACTGCCACTACTGCCAATGTCACTAGCCTTACTTCCTGGAACTCTTGAGAGTAAAAAACTGGTCCATTGGAGTGAATAGAGATGTCGCGACTCTTCTATATATACGGCTGTGGTCCATCCTAACTCTTTTCCTTGATCCACTTCTCTCCTGGGCCAGGTGTACCTCGTTGAGGACTGATTAGCTGCATGCAGAGCAGGGCTGCAGTCGAATAGTCCATCCTAACTCATTTACTTTCACTTTTGCTTGACCTCGCCGGAAAGAAAAGACAGCTGTGGTGCTAAGAGAATCCGAATGCACTGCTACGTACGTATTCACCTTTCTGGACTTACGTTTCCCATGATTCTCAGCGGTGGCCGGTTGTCGACTTCCTGTTTAAAAAAATGTCACTAGCAAGGAGGTGCGCACCGCTGTCAAAGAGTGGTAACGTATGGCTTATTTTATCCGAAATGGCTAAAAATAGTAGCGTTGTGTGGTTGCATAGTGGCGATATTTTACAAAAATGAGGTGAATGTCAATTCACTGGTACTGTATGGGCTTATTTTAGCCGAAATAGAATGAATGAATGAATGAATGAATATTTTATTTTCGTGTCTGACTGCACGCAGCCCATCCCTTACGGGATTATTCAGACACATTTTAAATACAACAATTGTTTCCAGTGCCAACACACTGACACAAAATAATAAACATTATAAGTACAATATGTAAGGGATAATGGATAGTGAGCCGGTGATTACTGGCGAAATAATGACCGACAGGTGATATTGAGCCCGACGCGCAGCGGAGGGCTTAATCATTCACCTGAAGGAGAGACCCTTCCTTACAGCACCCCCTACCTAAAAGTAGGGGAGGTCCGGGACGAATGAAGCACTTTTTGTTTTTTTTGTCATTGTGTAAAGATTGTTTCAGCTGGAGTTACAATAGTTTTATGTATGCAACCTACACATGTCCTCTGGCAATACCAACCATAGTTTCGTTCCATGGGTCAATACATCAGACGTCATCAGACGGCAACCAGAAGCTGCGCAATGCTTAATTTGTCCCACAGTGAAGGGACAAATAAAGCACAGGCGGGGGACTAATGCAGCTGTTGTGAAAAAGGCACAAAAACAGCCAGGTAACAATTTCTTTCTGGCATTAATTCCTTCATCTTTTGGTCATCTAAGAAACTAAGTATTATGAAATACATTTTAGTATGTTATATGTTGCAAATTAATATAATTATAACTTCTATCTATATATTTTGCTGATGTGATGTGATCAATATTTTACCTCCCTTAAATGGCTTATCCAAAGAAATATTTGAATGTGTGCATTTTTTTGCCCTCTGTCCGTGGTCCTCTTCCTTATGCGAGGCATTGTCCTGCAAGCACAGATAAATGCATAGCCTATTCAAGGCAATTGGAGCAAAGTGCTTTATTTGTCCCCCGCGCGTCTCCCTGGATGAAAGCTAAGCTAACACAAAGGATATGCTAACATTACACACAAAACAATCATTGAGCTGTAGTCTACCAATAGGTCTAACAGATGAATAGCGTTAGCAGCATTAAATAAATAAATTCCAACACGCTAATAGAAAAATACACAGTTTGCAATATTTTACTCCCGTTTGAAAATAAGACGAAAAGGCAACGTTTTTGCGGATATCTCCGCCATCCACTGACTGGCCGAGCTGAAATTTCACAGGAAGTGAGCTACCAGGAAGTGTAACATGGGGGAAAAAAATCGTCTTCCTGAATTTCGTCAAAGATAGTATATGAGGACAAGCTTACTCCGTCCCCCTGCTTAATTCGTCCCGGACCTCCCCTACTTCCAGCGCCACTGGGGAAGGGCGATTCTGAGCCTGCACTGCAGTGCTGGATTAGCTGCGATATAATTTTTATTATATTTTCTTTGGGGGAGGGGGGAGGGGGGGGGCACCAGCAAAAATCTTGCCTAGGGCACCAACTTGGTCAGGCACGCCACTGTTTCTGTTGATTCCAAAACTGTTGTTGCTGCTGCAGGAAACATAAAATGGAAAGAGAGAGCGAGAAGGGGGAGAGCTTTCATGAAGTGGATATAGGTTGGGAACAATCGGTGATAGGGAGTATCAAAACAGACATTTTGGCATCAGCTGAGCTTAAAGTCGAATTGAACCCGTTCGGCGCGTGGGTTAGAGTCCGTTTCAGACTGAAAACATAACCTGTCTGAGATGACAGGTTGAGAGGCGGGTCATAGTAGCATGTCAATGATTTTATTTGACAATTCTGGGGACTGGATTGGGCTTTGGCCAATCCTGGCGTGTCCCGCCTCCAAATCGAGTGGGATTCAGCATGTTGTGGCGCTCTCCTCAGGAAAAACCTGCTTGACGCGAGGTTAGTGACTGAGCGGAGCTGGGCAAGCCGCAGGCAGCCAACTGCCTTCGTGTTGCCGAGCGGAGAGTGCAGCGCCACTTACGCTATTGCGGTAAATAATATTCCTGGAATGCGAGTTTTAACGAGCCAGTTACATTTCTTTGCATTCATAGGCATTACAGTTTTCTTTATTGTGTATTTCAACATACAATTGGCCAAGTAGTAGTTAGTTTATGGGATAGGAATTCTGCCAGATGACAGGCACTAGGCGCCATTTTCTCCTTCATTTGGAAGAGAAAATTATCCTGAAATGAAGATTTGATTGACAGCTGCCATGTCGTGATATGAGTGGTTGAAATGGGGTAGACATTTGATAGTACTAGGTGATGTCAGCAAACTGTAGATTACTGTTATGAATGAAATCTTGAAAAATGAACTTTTTATGTGAAAAAGTGTGAAAAACTAAAGAAATTCGATTTTTGTGATTTTTTTTGGCATACATTATTAAATAGGTGCACTGCATACCCAGGTATTTGAACTAAAAGAAAAGAAAAGTCATTTTTGGGTTCAGCTCGACTTTAAATATACATTTAGCCTGATAGAAAGAAGCATCGTAGCAATTACCTGTCTCTCTGGCTTTATTTTCACCAACCAGAACTTAGAGACATGTTCTTCTGACAGCACGCCCCAGCTGGCGATCAATCAAATCAAATCTACCCCCCCCCCCCCCCCCCCCCATCCCCGCAGTATGGTTAGGCCAGTATGCTGATCTGCAAACCACTGCTCTGACCAAAGCGGTTCATCATGAGCTGATAGCCATCTCAGCTGAGGAGCCTGAGGAGTCTGAGGGTTAGACATGGTGCTGGTGACGCCAGCCCAGCGGAGATCGAGGTGCGAGCGGGTGGAACATTAGGGTTCCTCTCATCTGCTCATAGCGCTACATCAGCAGGGGCAAAAGTCCAATATACAAGCATGCAGATGCACACACACACACACACACACACACACACATGACACACACACACACACACATAAGCGCGCGTGCGTGCGCGCGCACACACACACACACACACACACACACACACACACACACACACACAGACAGACAAACACACACTAAGTCTGCAGATCCGGTGATCCCTCGGAATTGTCTGTGGGCACTGGACCAGAATCCCTGGTTACTCCCACTCATCTGGCATCTGGCAATTACATTACTCATACACCAAATGGATATTAATGATGATAATAGAGGCAAGTAGATAAGTCTACCTTATTTCACTGAGATGTTGTGACTGTGAAGATTACATCTTAAATTTGGGAGACTGGATCGGATGGAGAACGTTGGCCTCTTTGTGCACCGTGATCGAGCGTAAATTCTCGGAATCTTAGGGGTTGTCTTAACTCCCCCCCCTTCCCCAGTCAGAATATAGATTGTCAGAGATACAGTACTATCACACGTGTAAGCACAGGAGCAAAAAGTTGCAATAACACACAAAGATTTATAAGATTACATTTTTTCTTGTACGCTATTGCCCCAGATATCTCATTGATGGCATGGGACTAGTCACGTTTACCACTGTTGGTGCAGTCATCACAAATAGCTTCAGTACATGCAACACAAAGTCTTCCAAGATCTGCACCCATTCCAACCAGTGCTACATGTACATCAGCCACAGACCATGTGAGCTCGGTCTCTCGGTAGCCTTATATACATTTTTGTTGTTCTGCGGTTTCTGGCAATGTCATCCAAACAAAGTATATATTACTGTCTGAGACTCTGAGCCTCTCCCCATCTCCAGCCAGCCATGCGCTCAAACCGTTTCCTCTGTTTTCTGTCCTGTGGTTTAGGGGAAAGCTTGTATTTCCAGCAGATTTGTTTGACGCTTCAAACAAACACTGGAAACACCTCAACTGGATTCGAAATTAAGCTGGAGCCTAATCAGAGACCGGTGGGCGAATGCACACAATCAACAGAAAAGCCAGAGACAGAGACGGTTTGGGGCAAAACAGGAGATGAGTTGTTCAGGACGCTTCCGTTATTACCGGAGACAAAGTAGCCATTCCTGTCACAGTTTCATTGATTTGTTAGGCCTAATGTTTTGGCTTTATGGATTAGTCCGTTCCAATAAAAGCACAATATCGGGAGTCTGTTTTGACTGTTTTCATGCATGTTTTCTTTTTAACCTGTCACACAAAAGAAGAAAACTCTGAAATGTTAATAATATATATCATATTGTTTTTTGTTCTTGTTTTTTTCTGATTTCCCCCCCATTTTCTCCCAAATTGTACTTAGCCAATTTCCCCCTGCTGCCCTGGACGCTGCTCCACCCCCTCTGCCGATCTGGGGAGAGCCGTAGACTAGCACCATGCTCCTCCGACACATGCGCAGTTGCCAGATGCTTCTTTTCACCTGACAGCGGGGAGCTTCATCTGCAGGACGTAGCACTATTCCCACCAGTTCCCCCCCGGCCCGAACAGGCGCCCCGACCGACCAGAGGAGGCGCTAGTGCAGCAACCAGGACACATACCCCTAATCCCGCTTCCCACCCGCAGACACAGCAAATCGTGCCTGTATGGACGCCTGACCAAGCCGGAGGTAACATGGGGGTGCGAACCTGCGACCATCGTGTTGGTAGGGAGGGAAACTACCGCTACACTACCCGGATGCCCATATACTGTATATCATATTGTTAATATATTTTGTGAGCTGGAGCGGGATGGGTGACTGGTACTGACATCACACTGCAGTCCATCAACTATGTCAGCCTGTTTAGTCACACTGATGCGACACATGGTCTCCACAATGCCTGTGCTATTATAACCTTTGCCGTTTCTCGTTGTTTATCTTCCCTTCAGATTTATTAAGCATTTTTTAAATTTGGATCGTGATGCCATTGTAAACAAATTGGATGAAGTATGATAATATTATTTCAAGGATTTTCTGCAATTGCCTGCCCTGTTTAGGGTTCCTGCCAGAATGGTAGGAAAGATCTGGGAGTTTCTCTGAGGTGTCCAAGGTAAACATGGCGATATAATGATCTTCCCAGGTGAATTATTTGTGTTATGAGAGCAGCCAAGCTTTTAAAAGCATGGTAACATCAATGCCTAGTTGGCTTGAAGCTTCGTCTATTGAATTGTCTATTGTTACCTTGGTGAATGCTGCATTTTCACTCCAACATCTGGAGCATATTTCGGCTCGAGCAAATTAAAACTTTCTGAAATGATTTACCGCCAGCCATTATAGTGTAATTAGACAGTAACAATATGTAATACAATTTGTGACAGCTGCTGTTTTGCTAACAAGGAGCCAACCATTCAAACTTTATCTTTAGCAAGATTTACAGATCAGATTATTGGATGTTGTTACAGCTCAAGAAAAAAGACAGTATTATATGAAAGAAGAGAGAAAGCCTCTCTCCCTTGCTGTATTCACACACTTGACCTCAAACTATATTTTGTTCTTGAACCGCACTGCAGCAGAAATGAGAGTTGTGTAATGAGTAGCCTAGTAAAGAATCAGAATGAAAATATATATCACAAATCAAGCAACATTGCTTGCCCCCAAATGCTGAGCTGGTTTTCACGGATATTTACAGCTGTCACCTACATAGACTCAGTTCTCAGTCTCTATCCGCTTTGCTCAACTAGAGACTGAGGACTTTCTACCAGCTTTCATTGCTAAAACTGGGTGGGAACAATTTTGAGAGTAAACCTGCACTGCAGAACCAATCCAGAGTCTTCATGCAGAAGGGGCGGTGACATGCAGAAGGGGCGGTGACATGCAGAAGTCGTGTGCTTAAATGGATAAAATGGAATCAAATAATGTACTGCAGCGTTGCTCGGGGCATCCATTTTCAATGTTTAAAAAAACGTATCTTGCATAGTGCCCGATTGGTAGGTGGAGATCTCCAATTCTCTGGGAGCTGAGACTATCACCAAGAAGCACGTTTCTCAGCCTCCAACCTCCCATCACATGTCTGCTCGTCTGCAGTTTTTTTTTCACTCCGTGTACTCCGTGCGCCTCTTTTTCGGTTTGGCATCCTTCGTTTTTCCAGTTATTTTCTCCAGCATGGGAGCATAAACTTAATACGAGCTAATGGCTGCATCTCCCTTTTCTGACAGTGTGTTGAGGAAAATATTGTGTGATTTAAGGCCTAGGCTTTCCCCTGCCCAGATATAGCACCTTTGGTTTAGCAACCTTTTTTTCCTTCGATGTAGCTGCTGAACTGATCACAATTCCCTGCATCTATTTCTTATTTTTACATCAGAATTTTGAAGTTATCATCAAGAATGAATGCTTTGGTATTGGACATGATATTCACACTTGCTACAATGCAAACTGGCCGGCTCGATTTGGCACTGTCGGCGCTTTGGGATCTCAACCAGCTTGGTGCATGAGTCTCTCTAAGGGCCCTATCTTCGTACGGCGCTATTGTTTGCGCTGCCGTTTGCGCGCCACTTATTGCTATCTTCCCTGCGTCTTACGCTATCATCTGCTTCCACCATCCAGTTTTGCGCTGTGCTATTGTTGAACAAACAGGCGGCACTGCCCCTTCCCCAAAGAGGGTGTTCCCCACAAGAAGAGCGGGTAAGGACCCAGTCGTAGGAGGCTGTCCACTGCTGCTGTAACCTCTTTTAAAAACCAGGTCATATGCAGGTCGATTTCTTCTCACCTTTTTTATATATTTTATTATTTTATTTTATTTTATTTTATTTTATTTATTTTACTATTTTTACTATTTTTATTTTATTTTATTCTCTTAGCTTTTTTTTAACTCTTACTCCTTATTAAGAACACTCTACAAACAGAGGCTAATCTTGCCTGTCTTAGTATTAGTAGAGCTGAATTCTTTTAAAACAAAGCAGAACTCTCTACTAATCTGGATTGCCTGTCCTAGTATTAGTAGAGCTGAATTCTTTTTTAAACAAAGCAGAACTCTCTATTGTACTGTCTTATACTGAGTTCTGGTTATATTTAGTTGAGTGCCCTATTGCTCTTGAGGTGAGGTTTGTACCTCCAAAAATTGTATTTATTTTATCTTCAATTCTTTTACTTTATCATATGGGAAATTGCAATGAGGGTTGTGCAATAAACCCACAATGACTGTGCAATATGCTTAGAATGTCATTAGGATGAAGTGTTGAACCAAATTGAACTAACCAGTGTTTGCTGTCTTTTATTTCTATATTACACCGCTGGCACAATTTCCCAGTGGAAAGCGCATGTTGGCAAGGGACCACACTGTATGCTCGATGTGTTTTTTTCCTGTCTGTTGTATGTATTGTGTCAAAACCTCGATACTTGCGATATGTGGCTGTTGTACGGCACTATTTGCCCAAGACAAATTTCCCCTCGGGGACAATAAAGTTCATCTCATCTCATCTCATCTAAGCGCAGACACAGGTGTAGGCGTGGTCCAGGCGTGTCCGTGGGCCTCTAGCCATAGCCATAGTGTCATTTTGCGCTCCGTTACCGATACCGATACCGTTGCTATGTTCCGAGTGTAAACAGAGGAGGTTTGGGCGTTGACCGTGCCAAAATAGGCATTCTAGCGCAATGTGTTAGAAAAAATGGCTTTGGGTGCTCTCAATTTTAATGCCACCAAATAGCTGGTCTTAGCGGGAAAAAAAACACTACGCCAGGCATACGCCTGAGCGCAAACAGTATTCTCCGCGTAGTGCAGGAAATCCTCGCTTGGATACCAATTACGCACGGCATGGATGTCACTCTCCAACACCTCGCGCCTGCACACACTCTTCTCTCCTCAGAATGCCACGTTGATTTCAACTATAGCCTACATTGCAGAAAGTTGATTGATTTAAAAATGAAAATTCGTTTGTCATGGTTTTATTAGGCTACATAATTCCCGACCATACAGGTCTGTGGTGTGAGTTAACAGTAGATTGCTTTTGAGAAAGTTGTGACGGTGTTGTGCCAAAAAGTGATTTGCTGCCAGAAACTGATTTCATTCCGTGGGACCATGCACCGCGCTGCCTCTCCCCACCCTGTGAGCCCCATAGCCGGCCCAAAACACCCAGGGCACCGACCCTTGTTCCCCTAATCCAATTCAAAACGCAAATCACTTTTTGGCACAACACCTGTCCGGCCAGTACTACAGTAACCTCTTTCCCTGCAATTGCACGCATGCAAGACCAGCTTTTCCACAGCGCGGATGGCGTGACCGCAGTCAATGGCTTAACCAGAGTGGACAATTCTGACATAGGCTATTGAAATAGACTAGAAGTAAAATCTCACACATTCCTACCATATTAAAGAAAAAAATATTTTTAGATGGGTATGTTATACACATCTATGAACTAAATGTCTAATTACAGTAAGCGCACGCTTTGGGACATATGTAACACCATTGGGATATTATCCACTGCGTAATTGCGCAGCGCGGCAGCCCTTTGATGTGTTCAAATAGAATATTGTTCCATCAGCACCAATTTTTGTTATCACAATTTTTTGTATTAGTTGCTAATGGTGTATCTATATTGAATCATCCTCCAATTCTCTAACTCTCTCTCTCCCCTCTGTCATTCTCTCCCCCTCTCTCGCTCTCCCCATCTCTCTTTTCTCTCTCTTCCTCTCTTCCTCTCTCTCTCACTCTGTTCCTCCCAGTGAGGAGGAAGCTGCTGACGTGACGCTGTGGCTTGCATGATCACACCTACAAAATGCTTTTGGGCATAAACATGCCTTATGAAGCTTTGTGCCGAGATGACGCGAAGCACAGCGGGCCGACACGCCCACAATTAGGGCTTTGCGCCGCGCTATTCCAGTGCAAAACGGGCGCTAACGCAAAATTACCGCCATTGCAAAGATAGGGCCCTAAGAGTTTCTACAGATATGGGAGATATATAATCCACTCTTGTATTTGGGCATCATGCCACCCACCTCCTAGCAAAACACCCGGCGCACCTCGAGCGCTCCTCAGCCAAACAGTCGAGAAGTGAAAGCTCCCCGGACGCTTTTCACACATTTCCATCCGGGCTGATATGGAGGATGCCGTGAAACAGATATCTAGGCCCATCTGATCCTCTCCTCTTTTAGCCTACCCTCTGAAAGTCTCTAAAAGACTGTGCATGTCAATTCACTCAGCATAAATGAAAACATTGTCAACAACTCAACTCAGTCAATAAATTTTCCATGTTTAATAGAATTAAAGAGCCATTCCTCATGAACAAATCAAAAGGAGAATTTCAACAAATTTTTGCATAGACAGTTAAGAGTTCCAGATGTTTTCATTCCCACTCTTTTTTCTTGGTTCTTCCCCGGTTTGTTTGTCTGACTTTCTCTAGAATTGTGCGGGTGGGTGGGGGTCCTTCCATCTGTCTATCTATTTGTCTTTCCATGTTTTGTTGCAGCTATAGTTGTGGATAGGTGCCACTGATGATGGGAAATGAGAGGTCATCTTTTCTGCTCAGCTTTGCTCGCACTCCTCACATATTTCCCATGGGAGGCCTTGTGTCTTCTCATCGTTGCATAAACTTCCCACAACAGAAGCACTCAGATCATGTTTGAGATCCGGAGCCTCACAAATATTTTCCGCTTTTGATGAGCATATTCCCGATGATTCCGATCATAAGAGGTTAAGCGCGGTACGCCTCTTGCCTTGAAGCAGGAATACTGACTGGATGATATATAACAAGCGGTTATTACCACAGAGATTGGCGCCTGTTGCTCATTACCGGTACAGTCTCTAGAGTGCCTCGTATCTCTTCTTGAGTGCGTCTGCATTTTGTAAGCTGACATTCTGCAGGCATGGAAGACATTTCCATTTCATACCAAAGACAGCTTGAAGTATTTTTCGTCATTTATAACATCCAGACTCCTTTTTTGTACTTTAAATAAGTCATCAGCAAACGCAACTTTGTTTTCCTGTGGAGTTTTAATGAATGAAACACATCAAAGCGTCACACTAAGGGTGGATTGCACAAGACAGTAGCAGCTGTGAATCTTATAAACACATCTTGTCAGAGCTGCACAGCTTCCATACACAGCACCACTGTCATTTAAAGTACGTTTGACTTGATAAGTGCCATGCAACACTTGTAAATGTGCCTGTAATGAAGAGGTGGAAGGAAGAGCGGAGGTGAGGGAGGTACAAAGGAAGTCCTGAGATGGAGCCAATATAAAAATCATCTAGATGTATTCTTACAAGTTGAAACACGCTCTGTGAAGATGTGATGCGTTCATCTACAGCCTCTACAGGATGCATAGTGCAGTGCAATCTTACAGAATGAGAGAGAGAGAGAGAGGGCATGAAAGGGCCTTTTACCAGTAAGGGATTCCCTCCATCATAACGTGGACATGTGTTCTGGCACAGATGCCACGCACAGGTCACGGACAGACAAACCCAAGATGGAGGAATGTGATGGCGGCCAGTTTTATGGCTCAGCTCTTTGGATGTGTCAGCCGTGCAGCGTGATGGGCTTTTACTGCCTGCTCTATCAGGATCAAAGTGGAGAGCTGAAGAGACTTGAGGAAGCAGCTCGCAGGTGAAAGGTACAGACCAGGGTGAAAGTTACAGACCGGGACACGAGCGCCGATGTTTTGTCAGATTCGCAGCGGAAACAACACATCTCCTCTCAGGCAGGTGCGCTCTCTGGATGCACATGAAACTAAACAGAACTCCAAATTAAAGCTTAAATGTAATTATGGCTCTCCTTCCTTTTCATTTTCAGATGCTTATCGTGCGGTGAGCTTTTCCTGAAAAAACAACAACCTTTCCATTTGTTTTCCATTCAGCTGCGCTTCACTCGTGTATTTTTGGGATCAGTTACAGAAACCGGCCTCCTGGCTTCCTCTGATTGCCGCCTGTCAATCATCTGGTGCGTTTAATGGCGCGGCCGCCTGGGAATGCTGAGTCGCCACAACAAAGGCTCACTGGCAGCTGAAACACATCAACAGGACTGGAACACTGTAAATGGGCCGAGAGTCAACCTGAGAAATGATTACTGTGATATGTTGACAAAGACGTTTGTTGATTACAGCGTGGAGGGCTTTCAACAGGATCTACACATTTGCACGTGTTTGATTACACTTCCTGCGCTTTATTGTTTCCCTCAGAGTTTGAATTTAACTGCATGCGGTGGAAGCAAAAAACACTGAAATGAAGGCGTAGATTTCAATGAACAGGGAGTGCTGAAAGGTCCAGCCTCTGCGAACAGGCTACCACACTACTCACATTAACATTATTTTAAGGAAATACGGCATATGAAGTAGGCTATAATAAATATAATAAATCCATGTTATTTCCATCATTTCAGCAGACCTTCAGAGATAATCAGTGAATGATATGTCCTTATATTACTGTAAAAAAAAACATTTGAACACTGGGTCAAACTGTTATCCTCCCTGGCATGCCTGCAAGAACATCACTCCCTTTGCTGCCAGGGGAGCGTACCTATGTTCCCCGGGTCCTATGTTCCCCGGGTCCTATGTTCCCCGTTTTTCACTAACCTCTCCCAGCCCCCACGCCAAACCTAACCTCCCCCCATGCCTAAACCTAACCTCCCCCAGACCATAACCCAAAACCTAACCTCTCCCACCCCCACGCCTAAACCTAAGGTCGGCATTGCGGCTTCTATGTTCCCCGGTCCCACAAAAACGGGGAACATAGGACCCGGGGAACATAGGACCCGGGGAACATAGGGATGACCCCGCTGCCAGCAGAGCCAAAGAGTCTTTAAGAGAGAGTGTCATTGCCAAACAGGAAGATATAAAGTAAATTAATTCAACCTGCATGCTGTAGATTAATTGTGGGCCTAGAATCCTGGAGGAAATATGAGCTGGTCCGATCCATTCTTTAACGAAGAAAGACTGTGAAATTCTCAGGCTTGATAAACTACTTTTAGGATTGAGAGAACTATGTTGAAACTTCTTACAATATCTGACATGGATCTCTGGCAAATCGTTTTGCAGTAGATAAAATGTAGCCATTTAAGCTGCGGTAGAAATTAAGCAATATTTCATGTTGAATTATTTCACTTGCAATATCTGGCAAAGTATGAACCGAGTTGAGTCTTCTTAAGTTACTTAAAGGAGAATTTCGTTTTTTTTAACCTGGATCCATCTCCTGGCATTAATTATGATTTGGCCACTCACCAGGCGATCTCCGCGGCGTTTCTGGCCGTCCTAGCGTTGTTTTGACATCAATAGCGTCCAAGTCAGTTGTAAAATGGAGCTGACTTGGGGCCAAGTGTGAGCCTGTCTTTCCTGCATCTAAATAGCTATTTTTATTCCCGTTTTCGCCAAATATCGTCAGAATCTGATCCCTCAAGAAGCACCACAGTGATATTTCGCCAAAGGCTGTTTCCTGGAGTCCCACAGGGATCAAATTACCTCAAACGTGATCTCGGTCACCAAGTCTCGTGAAGTCCCGCGATACTTTCCTGCCGACTGACCAAGTGCAGGAGGACGCTTTGCAGTGGTGGTTTTAGCGCAACCTATGTGGGGTTTGGCGTAACCTATGTGGGATTCGAAATAACGAAGGTTATGCCAAACCCCACATAGGTTGCGCTAAAACCACCACCGCAAAGCGTCCTCCTGTACTTGGTCAGTCGGCAGGAAAGTATCGCGGGACTTCACGAGACTTGGTGACCGAGATCACGTTTGAGGTAATTTGATCCCTGTGGGACTCCAGGAAACAGCCTTTGGCGAAATATCACTGTGGTGCTTCTTGAGGGATCAGATTCTGACGATATTTGGCGAAAACGGGAATAAAAATAGCTATTTAGATGCAGGAAAGACAGGCTCACACTTGGCCCCAAGTCAGCTCCATTTTACAACTGACTTGGACGCTATTGATGTCAAAACAACGCTAGGACGGCCAGAAACGCCGCGGAGATCGCCTGGTGAGTGGCCAAATCATAATTAATGCCAGGAGATGGATCCAGGTTCAAAAAAACCGAAATTCTCCTTTAAGCAATAGCTCAGGACAGGCCGTGGTATATGCTCATTACCACACCTAGTGCTTTGCCAGATGCCACAATGTTCCGCATAATGAAACAGTCCCTCCTGGCTCCCTGCACATTGCTGAAAGCTAGCAACACACAGGCTTGGTGACAAAAAACAGCTAATGTTAGCTAGTTAACTTTGGCTAATGCTTGTGCTAACGTTGGGTTAACGTTAGGTCCGATGCTAGCTAGTAGCTAGCCTCGTCCGGCAGGCCCTGCTCGATCCACTCAGCCATAGTTAAGCCACCCCAGAGGTCGAAACCTTAAACGTTTCCATTTCAGTACCTAGCAAATGTTATCGCCGTTAGCTAGCTAGTGGTCGTATACCGATGACGACTAGCAGGAGACGACAAAACACTACCGCAAGGCACTCTGGGTATTATGGTGACACGGGTTGGCTTAGGAGCTCCCGTTTGCGAGGCTAGCAGGCTAGCTAGCTACTATTTGTTTTCTCAGAGTCAGAGTGATTTGGTGATTGTGGCCCCAGCCATGATACATGCTCATTATATCACAGCTGTGAACCAATCAGATTGCTTGATTTGAGAGAGCCATTTTATAATTACCTCCGGACCACCGTAATACTTTCTCAACAAGGTCTGCTTTAGAGCTGCAGAGGAGAAGTCCGCTCAAATCTATTGTTTCCTAAGTGGATCCGGGAAATGGCGTAACAGCAACATAGCAGACAGATTATTCTTTGGATCCGTTATGTGCTCATATTTGTAACCGCAGTGTGGAAAGTTCTGGGGAAGAGTCGTGAGACTTTCAGACAGACAGAGAGTGATTGCAGCTGTTGATGAGGTTTACTGTCCAACTCTGAAATGCTGCTATCTAAAAGAGACAAAAGTCCTGAGTTTTGGCCTCTTCTCCTGATCTATCCCCCATCTGATTTCGACTGAGATGTCCCTTTAATAGCCATGAGGGTCCACATTCTTTAGAAGAAAATGCTTTTCTCCCTGTATGACAGGCTAATTACGTTCCAAAATGTGTCCAATCCAAACAACCATAAATAACTTGCGATGGCACCGTTGTCATCCAAAACTCCCGTATTCTCATATCCTCAGTCTGGGCTGGAATACTCTACTCGTTATGCAATGGCATTGAGAGGCTGGTAAGGCTGTGTAGATACGCGGTGCTGTTCCTCCAGGGTGACTCGATCTCCGTTTGAGATAATTGGCATTCTTCTGCTTTCTCACTTAGCAAATATCACAAGTTAATGATGATCAGAGGAAAAATTCAGATGAAAAATCAACACTTCTCTTCACTTGCACTGACATTTTTCTGAGATGTCATGGAGAATTAGGAGATTCATCTTTACTTTAACCTTAATGGCATTGAAAAAGTTTTAATATGATGAATTGCTGCTCCCGGATCCCAGCAGGCTGCCATGCCAAAGAACTGAACTTGAATTGGTTTAAGTTAAGTTAAGTTAAGGAGCAGGTTAGAAACCACTTTGCATTAATATGTGGGACTTTTATGTAGCAATTACGATTCTCCTTTGTTTTTTGTTTTTTCCCCACACAGCTGCATACTGGTTTTTGTAAAGCAACTGGCATGCGCACATGAAAACCCGCAAATCGAGCAATAATGCCTGTGATGTTTTTAATAAACAATAAATGTTCCCTCGGATCACTTCCTCCATACGCAGAGTGTCTGTCCGTCCGTCTGCAACGATATACTTATCCGCCTGAGACCATTCTGGAGGCAGGTTACATCAACTGAGATCGTCGGTCGGCTGTGCGCATGGTTCTCCAAAATTATATTTCCAAATAGGCGTTATTTTGAAAAACCGATTGCATATTGGGGGGGTCAACTAATTACGTTTGACTACTGAAACTATTAGAAACTTGATAAAGTGCCATATTAACCATAGATAGAGCCCAAACTAAACAGAAAGTAAACAGTTGCCGTGGGGGGGAAATGGCGGAGCGGAGTTTTCTCTTCTCCCGTCAATGCCGAAATGCATTCTGGGCAGTGTCGAGTTATGGTACCAGAGGGTAAAAAAAGGTTTTTGGTGGTAAATTATCATACAGATACGATAATTACTGTACGTCTGCCAACGTTTATTCTGGGTGTTTTTGGCATGCTGTAGGCCTACACATTGACTGTAAATTATTATTATTACAGTAAGTACAGTAGCCCGAGTGGTGTCACAGGTGTTATCTGCCCACATGGCATTTTTTTTTGCATGTGCATTATAATGCCACCTTTTTCTCCAAATTTCTGTCCTGGGGGCATGTTTTAATTTTGTTTTTGCTGCATATTTTCATAAGAATCTTGAGTCCTAACTATAAATTCAACGTTTTTGTTTTACCTGCAACATGCTCTTTAAGTTAAAGTTAGGTTAAGTTTCTGTTTGATCTTAGTTTAATCTTCCACAGATCTGGATGGGACCTGTCACGGTCCTGTCACGGATCATCCAGCAATTCTTGGTGGTTGCATCTGTATATGATTATACAGTATAAGGAAGTATTCCTCTCTGATCAATAGGGGTGGGACAAAATATCGATACTCACGGTATCGCGATATTTCCACTTGCGATACGTTATCGATACACTGGCACCAAGTATCGATATGTTTATTTAAAAAAATATATATATATATATATTTTTTTAATAAACAGGCTAAAATATTATGCTGTGTGTGGTAGTTGAAACATAGTTTCAAGTTGACGTTTATTTATGTTTGTAGTTGAAACAAAAACATAAATACTGTAGGCTACATGAATGGAAATGTTTGATCATTAATATCTACTTTTAGAAGGGGTAGGTAGGTTATATAGGTTTTCTTGTTTTAATAATAATAATAAAAAGACTTAATGTGTAACTTTTCCTCCATGGTATCAAAAATGGTATGAGTGAGTGAGTGAACTCTGACAGAGTTCATGTCAATTCTGCTAATAAATACATAATACCTGCTTCTTGCCTTTTAGGGGTATTTTTTTCTCTTCAGTTACACAGATATCGTGATGTATTGTAGGTTAAATTTCTTCCAATATATCGATTATCGCAGAATCGCTGTATCGTGATAATATCGTTATCGAGGGCCAAGTATCGTGACCATATCGTATCGTGAGTTACTCCACGATTCCCACCCCTACTGATCAAGAATGTGCATTCAAACTCTGAAGACGAGAACGAACAACACTATTATACCACACCACTACTTCATGCACTCATGTCTGTGGAGAAATTCTCCAAGCATTAATTACTCCATAAATCTCTGTCTGTTCAGCTATGGAGAGTCATGGCTACACTTAGTGTTTGTTTTCCTTCAACATAGTTATGGAATGATAAATTGATTGCCCACAGGAAGACTGGCAGAGCACAGACTGTAATAGTGACCTGATTGCTGCTTTACTTTACTTTACTTTATTTCATTTGGCAGACGCTTTTATCCAAAGCGACTTACATCACATTTCAAAACAATTCATTCAAAGAAATACAAACAATGAAAACATAACTAAAACCATATATAATCAATAAGGGTTAACCGATTCCGGAGGGACCCAGGTGTAGCCCGAAAAGGTAAGTTTTTAGTCTCCGGCGAAAAATCGGCAGTGTCTCGGCCAACATGACGAAGGGGGGAAGTTCATTCCACCATTGCGGAGCCATGGAGGAGAACAGTCTTGAACGAGACAAGCGTTCACCAGGGCCACGTAGCGATGGAGGGGCGAGGCGAGCCGTGCAGGTGGAGGAGTGGAGGGAACGGTGGGATGATTGGAAGCTGACCAGGGATTGTAAGTAGAGCGGGGCTGACCGGTGAACTGCACGGTAGGTCAGTACCAGGGTTTTGAATTTGATACGGGCCAAGATGGGGAGCCAGTGAAGGTCACGGAAAAGGGGAGTGACATGGGAAAATTTAGGTAAGTTGAACACCAGACGGGCAGCAGAATTTAGAATGAGTTGGAGGGGTTGAATGGCCGAGGCAGGTAGCCCCGCCAATAGGACATTACAGTAGTCAAGGCGGGACAGGACGAGTGCCTGGATCAGGAGCTGAGCTGCCTCCCTAGTGAGGAACGGACAGATCTTTCTAATATTATATAGTAAAAACCTACAGGAGCGGGCGGTTGCTGAGATGAAGGCTGAATTTGATAGCTGGTTATCTATTACACCAAGGTTCTTAACAGTATTTGACGGTAGAATAATGATGTTGTTGATAGTGATGGAGAGGTCAGAGAGTGGACAATCTTTCCCAGGGAGGAAGAGGAGCTCGGTTTTGTTGAGGTTAAGTTTGAGATGATGGGCAGTCATCCAGGAGACAATGTCATTAAGGCAGGCGGCGAGACGTGACTGGATTAGGGTGTCGGAAGGGGGAAAAGAGAGGAAAAGTTGAGTGTCATCTGCATAGCTGTGGTAGGAGAAACCGTGGGAAGTGATTATGTGACCAAGGGACCTAACATATAGAAGGAACAGGAAGGGGCCGAGGACAGATCCCTGGGGGACACCCGTGTTCAGAGTGCAAGTTTTAGAGAGGGACCCACGCCAGAGAACCTGATAAGTGTGATTGGAGAGATAGGAGGTGAACCATGAGAGTGCTGAACCAGAAATACCGAGATCAGTGAGAGTGGAGAGAAGGATGTGATGATTAACCGTGTCAAAAGCAGCAGAAAGATCAAGAAGGACAAGGACAGAGGAGAGGGAGGAGGCTTTGGCTGTATGGAGGGCATGGGTGACTGAGAGGAGGGCTGTTTCCGTGGAGTGAGCGGGCTTAAATCCAGATTGTAAGGGGTCCAGGAGGTTGTTTTGAGTGAGGTGAAGAGAGAGTTGTTGACATACTGCACGTTCTAGGGTTTTTGAGATGAAGGGGAGGAGAGAGACAGGGCGGTAATTATGGAGGGCGGTGTGGTCAAGGGAAGGTTTTTTAAGGAGGGGCTTGACTCTGGCTGTTTTCAGAGCGGCCGGGACAGTACCAGAGGACAGGGAGGAGTTGATGAAAGAAGTGAGGAAGGGGGATAAATCAGAGGAAATTGTTTGGAGAAGAGGGGAGGGGATGGGATCCAGGGGGCAGGTGGTGGCAGGATATGACATAAGAAGTTTGAGGACATCATCGGGGGAGAGGGGAGAGAAGGAGGACAGGGTGGTGGCAGGGGGTAGAGAGTTATAGTTGCAGATGGGAGAGTTGTTGTTAGTGGCTGGGGGGGGGAAGGAGGAGGTGATGTCATCGATTTTTTTGGAAAAGAAAGTCATAAAGTCGTCAGCGGAGAGGGAGGAGGGGGGAGGAGGGGAGGGAGGGTTGAGTAGAGAGGAGAAAGTGGAGAATAATTTTCTGGGATTGGAGGCAGAGGACTGGATTTGGGAGATGAAGAAGGAAGATTTTGCAGAGGTGACAGCGGTGGTGAAGTTCGATAGGATGAGGTGGTAAGCGGAGAGATCTGAAGGGTCGTGGGATTTATGCCATTTCCTTTCGGCTGCCCGAAGCTCTGCTCGATGGATACGCAGAGCCTCGGACAGCCAAGGCGCAGGGGGACAGGATCTGACAGGTTTAGAAGTGAGAGGACAGAGTGAGTCAAGGGCTGAGGAGAGGGAGGACAGAAGACTAGTAGCGGCAGCATCAGTGGATAGGGTAGAGAAGTGTTCGACTGAAGGGAGGAGAGAGAGGACAGCAGAAGAAAGGACTGAGGGTGAGAGTGTTTTTATGTTTCGACGGGTGCTCCTAGTAAAGAAGGAAGTGACAGGAGAGGAGAGTCTTTCCACCCTTCTCATCTGTGATATCACACGAATGTGAACCTCTGCAGAGAATAAATCAGGAAAAAATCCTAACAGGGGTTAGTATCATTTTGGGCCCAGTAGTTCAAAACTTTTAATCTCAATCAGATCCGATCAGATTTTGAAATCCCATTTTCTGTGATCCAGGATCAGACAACTCGGCCAGATTTTGTCCAAGTATTTCAAAGCAATTCAGGATAGGATCACCCTGATCCAGTTTCAGACTTTTCAAGATTACTAGATCCTGAATATCAGTGCTTTAATCCTACCGATCTCCATCTAGTGGATATGAAAAATAATAGCAGTCTGGCTCCTGAACGGGACCATTTGCTAGCCCAGGGCTTGCCCGATAATGTGGTGTGCACTATTCAGAGTGCTAGGGCTGCTTCGACCCGCTCTCAGTACACGTACAAGTGGCGGGTCTTTTCGCGTTGGTGCACGGATAAGGGCGGGGATTCAGTGAACTGCATTGTGCGACCAGTTCTCTGTTTCCTTCAAAGCCTGCTTGACGTGGGCCAGTCCCCGCAGTTGCTTAAGGTGTACGTAGCCGCAATTTCTGCTTGCCACATGGAATTGAGGGGAGCCCCGTGGGGGCGTGCCCTTTGGTCTTGCGCTTTATGAAGGGAGCGCGTAGTCGCGGTGCGTCTTTCCCAAATGGGACTTGGTTACGGTGCTGGACGGGCTCACGGGTCATCCGTTTGAGCCCTTGGACTCCGCCGATCTGAAATTTCTGTCTTTGAAGACCGTGCTGCTGCTGGCCTTGTCGTCAGGAAAGAGGGTTGGTGACCTGATTGCCCTCTCGGTGCAGCAGGCCTGTATGGTTTTTGGGGATGATGGGTGCAGGGTTACGTTGCGACCTAACCCGGCTTATCAACCTAAGAATATTAATGCCAGCTTTAGGTCTATGGTCATAGACTTGTCAGCATTCTGTCCCCCGCCGTTCAGTTCGGGCGAGGAGAGGCGCTTGCACATGCTGTACCCCGTAAGGGCGCTCTCGGCCTATGTGGCCAGGACGCGTTCATTACGCACTACAAACCAGTTGTTGATCTGTTTTGGGCAGAAGGCCCAGGGCGGACCCCTTTCCAAGGATCGCTTATCACACTGGATAGTGGAGGCGATTGCTTTGGCATACTCTGCCATGGGTAAGGTACCCCCGGAGGGTATCAATTCTACGTGATGCGTTGCGACATCTTACGCGTTGTTGCGTGGTGTATCGGTGGAGGACGTGTGCGCTGCGGCCTCATGGTCCTCTCATCACACGTTTGTTAGATACTATAGCCTCGACGTGTCCGGTTCGCGTTTCGCGCATGCGGTACTGTCAGTGGCAAGAAGGTCGTATCGTTGCCGCTCCAAATGTCATACGGTCGGGCATGAGCGTTCGCCATGTGGCCGTGGTTCACCGATGCCTCTCGGGTCGCTCTGAGGAGTGCTCCCGGCAGCAAGGGCGGTTGAATTTGGCACTAGAGTGAGAGCTTGAGTTCTAAACGAAGTAAAACATAAAACGTTAAAGTGGGTTGTGCTACAACTCGGGTTTTACGAGTGAGAACGAGAGCTCTCACTACCCAGCCTTGCTGCGTCGATGCGTCGTTGGTTGCGTCGATTCTCAGCGGGCTGGAAGAAGGAGTGGCTATCCCTGGGCTGAGCGGGCGTGGCATAGTCATGTGGGTGAGGATTGGGTGGCCGCCTCAGCCCCAGGGGGCACCACGCCACCTGCTGGTGGGTGGTCGGTTTTATATATAAAGATCATTTTTGGAGCAAAAATAACATTCTTCCAGTGGCTGCGTACGCAGCGGATATGGCACTAGAGTGAGAGCTCTTGTTCTCACTCGTAAAACCCGGGTTTGTAGCACAACCCTAACGTTTCACCCCCTCACACACATACCCGATATGTGAAGCACTTTGGGTGCCTTGAAAAGCGCTGTATAAATCCAATCAATTATTATTCGTAGTAGTATTATAAAACAAACTGATGAATTTGTGCATTACCTGATAGATGCTTGTTCTAATTCAGTGTCTATGTGTTTCTTCTTCTGCACATTTTTAGCCATGAAGTTGCCCCTGAAGCATAACCCTTGTTGAGTTTTGTCATGTAGAGCTTTGGTATTTGAAACTCCCAAGATCAACTATTGAAAACGGCAAAAATGGATCTACATTTTCATTGTGTTTAATGTCAATGTGTTTAAAATAATTAATAGCTTTGTTATTTTAAGAGTTGCTGATACAATACAGTTCACTGAGCTTGTATTGGATGCAGCCAGTAATACATGTAGATTGTCACAGCTGAGCCCAGCACTGTATTTTGTCTTCATTGACATCTTCAAGAAATATTCATTGGCTCCGAATGAAAGTGCATGTAGTGCAATACTCGTGTGAGCAGTCAGTCATGTTGCTGACACCCCAAATGGGGAACTTGCTAAATGTCCACGTGGTCATGGTGAAGTCGGCCCGCTGACCTCATAGTTCAAAGCACAATAATTCAATGAGATGGTTCATGGCGTGTTGTGTCAAATGGATTGTTCTGCATCTGGTCCCATGTTCCACGGGCCTCTATGGGTATTATTTCAGCACAGGAACAGGCAGAGTGATGTGAAACGCTGTCATGCCTCCACTTCCTGGATGGTGTTTACCAAATGGACAAGCTCCTCTGGACCTCAGCACATGCACGTTAAACAGTCTCATCTGGTCAGCTAAAAATACATACAGAGCACGTCTCTAGAGCTGTGACAAAGAGAGAAGGGGAGACATGTCTCGACCCCTGGATTATTGTGGCATAAGATTGAAGTGACTACACACATTTATAGTTACAATATTGCACTGCTAGTTGCTAAATTGAAGGGCCAAGGTGCTATAAATATACTGTTGAATACATTTCTAATTAGATCTTCTCATGTGTCCACATTGTCCAGACAGTCCAAAAGGTTGAACGATGGTCAGCTCCAACAAAAATACGAACAGCAGCTGTTCTCCAAACACATTCCCCCCCCTGAGACAGCATACATTTTGAAATATCAACTTTTTCCACTTCTCGGTGTAATTAACTGCAGATGAGACTTCCTATGGTGCTGTGTTTCAAGATCTCATGGAGCTGAAGGCGAAACATTGGACGAATACAGTTTGTGTTTCTTTCCCTGTGACCGACAACAACCTGCTTTGAATGTGTAATTGGGCGCAGGAGGTGATGTTGAGGTTGTAGAGATACAGTGGCAGAGGTACAATGTGGTGAAAGGAAATAGTTCACCCAAAACTGAAAATTCTTTCAGCTTTGACCACAGTCTACAAAGGTATTAAGCCTGTAAATAAATGGTATATACAAACATGATGTGCATTAATGTGATGTGCCTTTACTTGGCTGACTCTTTCTATCCCTGCCTTTGAATGTCTTTCTCTCTCCCTTTGTCACTCTCTCTCTCCTGCTCTCTCTCTCTCTCTCTCTCTCTCTCTCTCACACACACACACACACACACACACACACACACACACACACACACAAACATGCAAACAGCCATACATCACATCAGAAAGCAAACCGCTCCACTGTCTCCTCCGATCGGTCCATGTGGACGAGAGGTGTCCCCATCAAAGCAAACCAAAGGATGAAGTGAGATCTCAGAGCCCACCTACCAGGATAAAGTAGAACCATGTTTTCCCTATAAGGCTCTGACATCATCTCATTCAGTAACTACTGTTGACATTGGTACAGTGTAATATGCCAACATATGGGTTGCGGAAGCAGCGATAGGACTCACACAGTGGGTTGGAGGTCTGGATGGAAGTAGCTTGGCACGTTTGTGGAGATGTTGGCACTGTGTCCTCTTCTTTCCCATAATGTGGCACTCGCCAGCAGCATGGATCTACAGCTAAATTGCCCCTGTGGTGGGTGTGGTACAGTGTACAGTATAGGACATTTAAAGTGAGTGTATGTCAGAAATTGAACCCACGTGCCATTATGTAACTGTGGCATGTTCATTCCTACTGGACTTTCGGTCCATCAGCACCGGCACTGCCCAGGGCGGTGTCCTCTCTCCCTACTTCTTCGGTCTGTAGGCTACACCAACAGCTGCACCTCCAGTCACCAGTCCGTCAAGTTTCTGAAGTTCGCAGACGATACCACCCTCATAGGGCTCATCACAGACGGAGATGAGGCGGAATACAGACAGGAAGTTGACCATCTGGTGACTTGGTGCAGTCAAAACAACCTGGTGTTAAATGCTCAAAAAACAATGGAGATGATTGTGGATTACAGGAGGCACAAAGCCCCACCTTCCCCCATCACCCTGGGTGACTCCCCAGTCAACACTGTGGAGTCCTTCCGCTTCCTGGGGACCATCATCAGCCAGGACCTAAAATGGGAGCTGAACATCAGAGCTCTCACCAAGAAGGCACAGCAGAGGATGTACTTTGTGCGGCAGCTGAAGAAATTCAAAGTGCCAAAGGCCACGATGGTGCACTTCTACTCCTCCATCGTTGAGTCCATCCTCATCTCCTCCATCACCGTCTGGTATGCTGCTGCCACTCAAAAAGTCATCAACAGACTTCAGCGCATCACCCGCTGCACTGAGAGGATAATCGGATGCAACCTGCCATCCCTCCAGGACCTGCACGCAGCCAAGACACTGAAGCGGTCTCGCAAGATCATGGCTGACTCCTCCCACCCTGGCCACAAACTCTTTAAGACACTCCCCCACTGCAAGAGACTGAGGTCTGCCAAGACCAGAACCACCCACCACAAGACCAGCTTCTTCCCAACCGCCATCAGCCTCACCAACAAGGCCCGGAAACCCCTTCCGCCAAGGGCCTCACCAACAACCCCCCACACACACAAACTCACTACCTCCTCCTAAACTCAACTGAACCCCCCCCCCCCCCCCTAAATTCCCTGCACATTAATGCCTATTTAACTTAGCCTGTAAATTTCATGTACATTCAATGTAAACTCTTATCTAACTCTGACTGTAAATTCATGTAAATCCACTGCCTATTTAACGTATATTTAACTCAGTCTGTAAATCTCATGTAAATCCAACGTAAATTCATATTTATCATCCACAGAACACTTCACCACTCATGTACATATTGTATATATTGACTCGATTTGATTCGCTTTGATTGCACTTGCAACCTTGCGATTGCCGTTAGTTATCTTCCTACTTCTTATCCTTGTACAGATTACAGAGCAGAAAGACTTCCTTCAACCCCCATACCTACAGCGCCCGCGCCAGGTAAATCTTGTTAGAGCTGTTTTTGGTCTGCTACCTGTCTTCTTATCTATTCATCTGTATATTGATGTAACCGCTACGCTGCATACAGACACTAAGACAAATTCCTCGTATGTAACTTGCATACTGTGGCAATAAAAGTGATTCTGATTCTGATTCTGATATTCTTTTCTTTATGGTTTTGCTTCCCCGTTCCAGTAAAAACATACATTAGCCTAAACGCTCTCAGAGACAAAAGATGGCGGAATACACTCCTACTGTTTAAGTTATGGTTACCAGGCAATATTCATAGCAATGTTTAACTTTATTCTTTCCAGCTACAACTAATTTAGCCGGGAATGTTTAGAAAATGTCATTTTAATGAATTGAAAATAGCTTGTTGCTCACTGCTATTCCTATAACAAACAGTAGTAATGTACTTGTTGGCTTGCAGTCCTCACTCTCTGTGTCAAATAGAGGAAGGATTTATGCAGGGAAAACTTGCGAGGGCCTTCTGTGCAAACTGGCAACACTGCAGAGAAGTAATTGAAGTTTTTTGGCACGCAAGATTAAACGCAAGCTCAACCCCAGCGCTCCCGCTGTACTACAGTTAAAAAATTTAAAATGTCACATCCCCTTTGAACACTCTCTGATGTTTGTTTTTATGCAAACAACCCAGGAACAGTAATTTTCCCTCAGGTCCTTGAGTTTTAAAGCAAAAGCAGAACTTTGTCTTTCTGCTTTCCTGTCAGCAGTTGGGAATATCTGCAGTTCAGTCTGGGTGAAATAGCGCCAGAGATATTTGATCTGACAATTATTGTATCATCTTCCTGTGAGGATCCACTTCGACTGACCCTTTGAATGCAGGCCAACTGGCCCGGCCAAGCTAATGCTTGACAGCTGGTCAGTGAAATGGCCTTCCACCAGGACATTTTGCTCTGTGATTAATTATAGGACATCAATTTGTACTTCTGCAACTAGAATGTAACAGTAAATAACATTTGGTGATGGGGCTGTATAGCCTAAAACACTTGAACTTCACGATCAACTTGAGATTTGGTATGAGGATTTCAATCAGTAAGGAAGCATTGGTCATCAAAATGTTATTCATAAAGTGTGCGTCGTCCACTGTGTGTTGAGGTGCACATCGGAGCTGAGATGAATAGGTACATAGTCAGGCTTCAAATCGAACCCTCTGTAGTTAGGAATTCAAGGTGAACGAACACGCTTCTCAAAGATCTTCAAAAGCATGGGGGCAAAATACTATCCCCGGGCAAAATACTGTTCTATTTGCATGTTCAGATGGAGGGTTTCACATAGGCGTACACTCCCACTCTGATCAAACGACTTGATTGATTACAGCAGGTTAGACTACATAACTAACTTTCTCAGTGCATTTGAGCTTAGCACTGTATCGTAGACATCAGAATCACCGTGTGAAAGTTCACAATAATCAAAGGTTACAATATAATATCTGTATCTGCCCAGTGATGATACATAATCCACTCATTCTGCTTTAATTCTCACACTAGAAATTACCCAATGAAAATAAATCATCCAGATGCGATCAGTTATAATAAATGCTGTCTATTGTTCTCAAAATTATTAGTCCCTATATACATAAAAACTTTCATTCTTTTCTCTTTTTTGCATGTAATAAACAGGCCCATCCCATGTCACTTCCCTCAGTGGGAAGTGAAAGTTAACAGCTCACAAGGGATCAATGTATCAAAATGACAATATGTATTAAAACCACAACAATATTAGCAACAATTTTATGAAAAATGAAAGGGCTTCTTGCTGTGGAGAGGGATACGTTTCTCAGCACTCAGCAATTAAAATTGAACAGAAGACATGGCCCAATCATTGCAGACCTACCACTGCATTTCTTATTTTTTTTATAGCAGCTTATAACTCCTCTCATTGTCATTCAAAATATCTTGTGGAGACCTTGAGTAACACTTGCCAGAAGTGTGAGAACAATCCACTCAGTATTGTCTGTTGGCCAACCACCCTGCAGTCAGGCAGTTCACTTCATTATGTTGTTATATAGAGTAAAACGGCCCACCATCTAAAGAAGGCGAGGGAACCTGAAAGTCATAAATCTTAAATATTTACATGGCGGCTCTTGGATGATTGAATGAACATGGGAGCGTTTCACATGATTGTGGCTTGATTAAGCCCATTGACGAGCTAACAGTGCTGCTGGATTGTATCATTAGCAGGCTAATGTTTCCTCACACCACAAGGCCACATGTTGATACATGGCAACGCATCAAGATCATACTCCCATCCAGTCGCACGAACAGCCGGGGCTTATATCGTGAGATGACTCAGTTTATTTTCAGTGCATTGCCTGCATTGAAAAAATTATGTTGAGCCAGTCAAGGCAGTATTTCACCCACTATAGAAATATTTCAAATGAACTTCATACAGAGGCAGCCACCTCGAATTGGCGACTGATCCCTGACAGGTCCTTAGGCAGATTAAACAAAGATAACACAGAAATGCAACTTAATATACTTAAACTTAACTTATCATAACTTAAACCAATTCAACCTCTTAAGTAGTAAACAATATAACGTTAGATATAGATATAGTTTCTCTATAGCAATATCCCTTATGGGGGAACAAAGTTCAGTTCTTTGGCATGGCGGCATGGAACAGCAATTCAAGGTGGCTGCCACTGTAAAAAAGCGAAAAGTCAAAGAGATATACAGTAAAACAGCGTGATTCATATTGTTTGTAATGATGTGAAAACGATGACTAATTGGCTAATCTGGGATAAACAGCCGTGATAAGATAAGTGCACACAGCATCCATTCTATTTGCCACCCAATCATCCTTCATTAGAGCGGCATGCTAAATTTGGACCTTGAGGTTTCCCTTGTAACACAATTATATAATGGCCCCAAATCAAACATTTGATTGTGTTTGTTAATGCAGAGGGGCTGTAGGATCCTCTGAGAACACACTGGACTTTTATGTGGCTAGGTGCTGCATGCAGAGAGCAGGCAGCAGAGCAGCAGCTGGACCTGCGGTCGGTGTCCAGAGGAATGGAAAGTCTCTCAGCGAGCCAAGCCTCATGTACGGCCAGGCTCCTCCGACTCCAGCGAGAAGCCGTCTTTGTTACATAGCTAGGATCGGCTTACCGTACCCCCCCCCTGATCCAAACCACAGCCCTAATGAATGAATATGCAAAAAATTGATCCAAGATCCTCGGAACAACTTTCGCCCACTCAACAAATTAACACGGCATAAAGGAAAGGGGTGAATTGACGCAGTGTGAAATCTGCTCTGTTGCTCTCCAAGCATCTGCCACAATTAAGAGAAATTGTCGGGCAGGCAGAAACAGAGAGGGATACACGGTGCAAATTTCAGGGTTTGTTTTCGCCCCTGGGGTGAGGGACCCATTCAAATCCCTTGTACTGCCACAACTGAGAGCTGCATGGCCACAGATCTCTTCTGGTTGGGTTGCTTGTCTGGATTTGATGTACCACATATAGAAGCCAGTAAAGATGAAATACAAAGAGCAGGGGTTTTGCCTTTGGCCATTATTATAGAGTTTGGTAAATGCTGGGCGTTCAGCAGAATGCCATATCACTGGTGTTTGGTTACTGTTGGTATCATAAATCAACATTGGGATTGGGACTGTGGCTGCCTAATTGCTGCACGTGACTGGGGAGTGATAGGCTGCCATAGGAAATAGCACACAGATGTGTGTTGGTTGGCACCTCTCCCTGCTGCATTACTGTACTGTATGGATTCTTCTATATCTGGATGATCACTATTGGCTCATGGAGGGAGGGTCATCAGATACCTATTTTTAGTTTTCAGTCCACAAAGGCAAAACATTTAAAAAGAAAATCCATTCGTTCATAACAGATTTTTTCAGTAAAGCCGGTTGGAAAATGTTGCAACATGAAATGTGTGATTGTTTAATCGGGGTCTCACAGCATTGCTTCCCTCTCTCAACCTTAGCATTTGCTAGAGCTTGCCATTAAATCATGCTTAATTAGGCTGTGGCTTCAAGTTGTTTTCTTCTCGTGTACCACCCAAGAGCAGTGAGTTTTCAGCATTTGAATTGAAGCCAATTAAATGACCATTGCTGCTGTATTTGTAATGTGTAATTACTGTGTACCAACTCTGCAACTGGCATGTTCAGGCATGCTACCTTACGTGTTGGTCAGCCCCCTGGGCAAAGAGGTCAGTCTTGAGCTATCACAGGTCTTTACACTTATCATCTGACTACTTGGGGTTTTTGCCCAAGTCTATTAACACAGAAGCACCACAAGGGCGTATTGCCCCTGAACGGTTTTCTGCCTATAAGCTATATACTAACAACATTTTAGCATTTTGGAAGATGGTTTTCATCAGTTTAAATATGCAGACAACATGGCACTGGTTGGTCTGCCCCCTCCTCAAAAGAAGATGAGCCAGTTCATTCCATCGCTGCTACACTGGCATCAGTGAAGTGCTTTTGAGATTAACCTCCTGAGTCCCAACCCCATTAGCTGCATTGGATTTTTGATTTATCTTTGCTATTTGGGATTACTTCGGAAAACTAAGTAGGCCTACTAATAAAAGAAAGGGAAAAAAGTAAGTAGAAAATAGTTAAAAATGATGTCCTCACATAAGGTCACTGGTGCAATCTTTTACAAGTCACCAACTTGTAATCGAGTATTTCTCTTTATTTGAATGCCTATCATGGCTGTGCAAAAATAAAATGTCTGCAGAAAAACATCCCCCCACACTGCACTCCGTCAGGTCCCCCTAAGCGCACTCCCCAAGTTCAGGCATTGATATGGTACGTTATGTTTCAGTTGTCAGACTGAAACAGACTTAGTGTTTGCAGATGTTCTCTTTTGAAACAGCAAAAAAGGAGTTTAGGAATTCTAGCTTTCAACAATTTTTTTTATCAAATTTTTATTGTTGGAAATATGCAATATTTACAGCAATGGAGTTTCTGTTAAAAATGTGACAAATGTGATATTTCACAGCAATCCTGAAGTTAAATTCAATACTTTTTAAGACCTTTTTCAAGACCCTTCCAATAAATTTCAAGACCCTATCGCCACTTCGAGCTGTAACCGGTTACAGCTTATAACAATAACATCCTCGCTCGCTCACTCACTCACACATGCACACAACAGTGTTTCCCTGAGGATTTGGGGAGATCATGGTGGCCCTGGACCCTCTTGAAAGAAAATTTTGTACATTTTAAAGTAAGATGCATCAATCTGGTGCACTCTGAGAGCAAAATGAAGAGGTTGAATTGAAATGAATGTATGTGGCAGTCAAAATCTATTTGTGGTGTGAGAAACAATGCACAGACACACAGAGCAGTAAATGGTTCCGTTAACTCTGCAACAGCCACTTTTATAACAATATTTTTAAATCATGACAACATTTTGCAGCATGTCAACTGACACTGATACAATGCTACAATAGACCCATTTCACAGGGGCCATTTTGGGCCGAAAAGGCAGGGTAAACACAGGTGCAAGCAAAACACTAATGAGGGTTTCCAACTTCCAATGATTGGAATGTGGAAACCCTCATTAGTGCTTTGCTTGCACCTGTGTTTATTCTGCCTTTTCGACACAAAATGGCCCCCGTGAAATGGGTCTATTCCTCAGAAACAGCCATGTGGCGACGTGGCGTCATAGTTTCAATGTTGATGCACACACACCCCCCTCTGCCACTGTCTCACACACAGCCTCTGTCCCCCCCACACACACACACACAGCAATACGTTTTGATAACGGCATGCTGGCCTACACATGACGTTTGCTCAGTCAAGTAACGTTAACGTTAGTTAGCGCAAAGATAGCTGGTGCTAATTAGCGTTATCCATGTTAGCCTATGAAAGTGTTTAGCCGACATTAATCCTGCTGCGGGTGGATGGTCTGTGTCCGATAGATGTATGATGACGCAAGACAATGTTTTAACCATTCATAGTATAGTTTTAACGTACCTTGAATTTGGCAAATAAGGACGGTGTTCCCGCATGTGTAATCCTCCCTGGCCATACACTGGAACTCACCCAAAATGCTCACCGGTTTGAAGGCAGAATCGCTAGCCTACACACGGTTGTAAACAGTTGATTACTTCTTGACAATCAGTCAGTGATGATCACTCACAGCTACACTGATTGTGTAGCCTAATTTGCAGTGAAAATCGTCTGTCTGTCTCAATCCATTTGTCTACATGTCCGCGCCTGTTTTTCTCTTGTTCAGTGCCTGCATAGTTAGCCTAGCGTAGCTACCCAGAAAGCTACTGCTAGCGTGAATCATCGACTATATCAAGGCGTGAATACACTGGAACTCACCCAAAATGCTCACCGGTTTGATGGCAGAAATCTCTCTCTGGTTGAGAATCTCTCTCTGGTTGTGTACCTACTTTGCAGTGAAAATGTCTGTGTCTGTGTCCGTTCAAAACAGCAGTGAGTTGACTGTCCAACTGAGTTGCACTGATTTATGATTTATTTGTTTTACATTTCTTTCCTTTGTAGCACTCTAATATTTTTTTGTAGGGACAGCAATAAGTTTAGACAACTTAAAGTTATGTTAAATACAGTAGGTTTTATTTTTTTCTGCTGTAAAACTTGAAAAAAAAAAAAAAAGATTTGTAGCCTATCATAATTGTCACTGTGTAATGCAGTTTTATTTTTGTTCAAATGGATTTTTCTAAAAATTGGTATCGAAAAAAGTATCGTTCAGAAACCGGTAGCGAAATCAAAGTATCGAACCGGTATCGATATCAAAAATCTTTGAACGATACCCAGCCCTATCACAGAGTCACCTTTTACTATGGGCGGAAAAATCGTCTAAATTTCCGTCTAACTAGATTTTCCGCCTACTGTGCTGCGAAAAACGTATTTTGTGGTTTTTTGAAAGCCTGCACCACAGCATAGGCTATTTCATCATGAACTTATGATTTTGGGATACTGCTAACTGTGAGAGATGTAACAATAGAAGTTGAAAAAGCACCATGAGGCTATACAGAGGGGTGGGGTCCTTTTAATGCGACAAATACACATCTTTTAGAATTTCACAATAAATACACACACGCACACACACACACACACACACACACACACACACACACACACACACACACACACACACACACACACACACACACACACACACACACACACATGAATGTATTATAATAAAATGTTTTCTTTCTTACCATACTGATTTTCCATTATATCCTTCATACTTTTGCCACTGACAGCCCTCCACTTTAACAATGTCACTGCCTGCTACAACAACAGGCTCGTCAACGCTTTTCTGTGCTGGCCATATGCTAGGTTTCCAACTAGCCTTGTTCTTCTTCTACTACGACAAAATTGTAGCTTAGGTGTCCCCAAGTGAGGACAAGAGGTCTGAGTTCAGCAGAAATAAGTATTATAGTGTAGAAACTGAAAAAATGTGATGTCCTCGCAGGAACCCCAGGGGACTTTGTGGGGAAAAACCAAAATTGTTTTCACAAACAACAAGCATGTTTTAAATCTGCTTCCACCTGGCATGATTAATGGTGAAGAAGTAGAAATGCTTAGCAGTTTTACACATCTTTTATAATCGCCTATGAAAATGTCTGCAGCAGCTGGAGCTCATTAGAAAACTGTGGGACTTTGATGAGGCAAAGCGTGATGTTCTAGAGATGGCATAGAAGCATCATTGAAAGTGTTCTGTGCTCTAACACATCAGTCTGGTTTAGTCACCTCAGCACTGCATGCTAAAGTCAACTGGCCATAGAAGTCAATATGGGAAGTGAGACTTTGGGAAGACCTGAAAGGCGGCTCACAAATCTGTACAAGGCTTGCGTCCAGATATACACAAATGCCTCTATATCTGGACGCAAGCTTGGTACAGACAGACAGCCAGATAGACAAATGTCTGGCTGGGTGTGTTTGCAATCTGGAGCTAAGGATCTCACTTTAATTAGACAGATGTGAGGAAGATTGCATCCAGAAGCTTACGCTCTGAGACCCTTTTAGATCGTTTGCAGAAACAGATCGATTCAAAACAAAAACATCACGCACCAGAAGAAGACCTAATTACTTCAAATGATTTATTGCAATCATCACATATTATGCTGACATGTGTTGCAACATCCTGAATAATTCCGAGGTTAAGTAAACAACTGTCATTATAGCCAAGTGTCACGCCTCAGACGTCAGACACAGAGAGCATCTCCTCGTCTCCTTTCTCCTCTGAATCCTAGAGATGCAGTAGATGCTTACTGTAGATGCATGCTGTTGCTTATCCTCTCTCATATATATATATGGAACACAAAGGGGATCAGCTGCTAGACTATACGTCAAGTGTGTGTCATTATATATTATTATCTTTATGAGGACCAAAGTCCTCACAAGGATAGAAAGATGTGGACATTCCTCCAAAATGAGGACACTTTGCCTGTCCTCACTTCTACGATAGCTTACTTAAGGGTTAGGGCTAAAATTGTGGTTGGGTTTAAGGTTGGATATAGGCTTAAAATTAGATGTAGGACAAAGTTATGGTTATGGTTAGGGTGAGTCTTGTATTTGCTTATTAGGATTAACGGTCAGGAAATGAGCATAGTCAATGGAAGGTCCTCACAAGCAGTGTGGGAATTACATGGAGGCCATGGGCTCCATTGCCGCTCCCTCTGGCCGTGATGCCCTGAGATCACCAAGGCCACCTTGGCAGTGCCCTGCTACCAGCCAGCTGCTGTCAGTTGCTTTAAAAGCATCAGTGGTCTGTAGCCTGCCTTAGGCAAAGGATGTGTATTTGGCTCATTTTATCACACATTTAAGAAAAATCGCTCTTCACGATGTCAATAGATCAATGGCCTTTGTGCCCTGGCATGTGGCCTTGTGCCCTAAAAAAATATGCAACGCTGAAGGCCAGATGGCCTTGCCCCTAAAAAGACGAAATTCCCACCCTGCTCACAAGTATGGCAATACAAAATGCTATGCTTGTCCACATTTGTGCGAGCTTGCAGTAAACAAGGCAACGCGTGCCTGTGGTCCTGTGTGTGTGCACTCGTGCATGTGTGTTTGTGTGTGTGCAAGCATCTGTGTGTGTATTGAGCAGTGTGTGTGTGTGTGTGTGTGTGTGTGAGTGTGTGTGTGTGTGTGTGTGTGTGTGTGTGTGTGTGTGTGTGTGTGTGTGTGTGTGTGTGTGTGTGTGTGTGTGTGTGTGTGTGTGTGTGTGTGTGTGTGTGTGTGTGTGTGTGTCGTGCGGTGTCTAGATCCCAGCCCAGCAGATGTGTATCAGCCAGGAGCACAGAGCTTCATGTGGCCTGTGGTTTGGGCCTGTGAGGCGGCAGATGAGAGAGACCCGGCTGCATGTCCACCCATCTTGACGGAACAGAGATCTTAGTCTTGCACACTAAATTCTCCAGAGACGCCATTACACACTAGAATGAAGACGAAAGATGGTTGAGACAATTTGAGCTGTTATGATCGAAACCATATAATGACAGTAAGGCAATAAGCATGAGAGTTATGCAACTGGGACTTTTTGACGTATAAACGTGGTCTTTGGGCTAAAACGCTCCCAGTCGGGGTTCTTCTGATGCCGAAACTGATTCATCCAAATGCCAGGTGATCACATCTGGAACGGAGTCCACTCCAGAGAAACATATTTTCTGAATTAACCAGCAATCATCATTTGGGATTTAATTGTTTCATAATGCATAAAAACCAAAAATTAGCATTTGTGTGAAGTTTGTGTAAGCAGAAAGCTATTAGTGAAGCATCCCATGGTGTTTTGATGATCTGTCTTTTTGATAACTGTCCTGATTCTAACGCAGCAGGCAAGCACAAAAGCTCCATTGTCTTTCAGTGTCTTTGAGGTCACTTTCATAATACTCTTTCTAGGACAGACGTAAAACTGGCTTGCAACATTTACATTTAATTTATGTTAATGCAAGTTGACATCCAATAAAATTAACACTTAATATTGTCCATTGTTATCTCAACTGTGGTATTTCTAGATCTCATCCAGCAGGAATTCGGTTGACTTTCTTTAATGAGGGAGATTTAAAGTGGTGGGGCAACAGCATTTGGTGGGGGAGCCCTAAATTCAGTTTTATTGTGGGTAATAAAGTGCAGTCGAGTTAAATTCTATTGAAACCAAATGACATAGCTGCCTCAGAAATGTTGGGACGACTCATACATTAGTTAACGTGGAAGAAGTGAATTGAATGACCATTTCCAATTCTCTGTTATAAAATGAAACTAACTAAGGCATGGATAATCTAAAATGCCTGGTCCCACTTATAGGCTTTTATAAGCATCTTCTATCATTTCTGGGAAGTAAATAAATGCATTGTCTGGATTTTTATTGTGGGATACTGTAGAAGCAGATTAGAGGTTCTGGCACAACTTCACCTACTTCCAAGGTGCATTGAGAAGAGAAACAGTTCTAAAAAGGTCAAAACTCCCGCAACACTTGTAGTATAAAAAACAACGTTAACCCTTGGCGTTGGTCTAATAATAAAGTTGTTCTTTATACTACTAGTGTTGCTGGAGTTTTTGACCTTTTTAGTGTGGGATGAAAGTTGCAGAATGCATAGAAGAGTGTCTTGGTCAGTATAGGTCTTTTCCTATATTACCGTAAATTCCGGACTATAAGCCGCGGCTTTTTTCCCGTTTTTTGGCCTTTTTTGGCCCCTGCGGCTTATATAACGGTGCGGCTTATCTATGGATTTTTTCAAAAAAAAAAAAAAAAACGGAAACGGAATTCTCTCTTCTTTAGCACTCTTTCTAACTATAAATCCACTTCTGTTTTAATTTCCTCTCTTGCCCTCTTTTCACCACACTGTATGACACTGTATGACACTGTGTGCACTGTAAAAAAGAAACACAGGTGGTGTTGTGTTATGTTGTTTTGTTGAAATGTTAATAAATGGGAGCTTCCTCAAACAGCCATCTCTTTCCCGACAATCCCCTCTGTGCATGAACCCTTACATATGGTAATTAAACATTAAAACACAATAAAAAAAATAAAAAAAAAAAAAAAAAAAAAAAAAAAACCATTAAAACACCCGCGGCTTATAGTCCGGTGCGGCTTATATATGTAAAAAACAGTCAACTTTGCAGGTGCGGTTTATACACCGGTGCGGCTTATAGTCCGGAATTTACGGTAATTGAACACAGGCACACAGCTTACGCTACAGGAATAAAATACATGCTTGAAATGGGAAAGGCAATGGTTTGGACATATGAAGAGTATGGAAAATTGCTTTCACATGGTTTAAAATACAGAGGAGCTCACCAACATGGATGTGAAGTGAAATGTTTAACCCCATCATTTCTGTAATGATAAGAACACACCCCAGGTGGTTGGTCAAGGGAGAAAATAGCATACACATCTACAATAAAAATAGACCATAAAGAGCTAGAAACTCTTGCTTGGAGGTACAAGAAAACAAGGCTAGGTTGAAACCTAGCATATGGCCGGCGTGGGAAAGCGTTGATGAGCCTGTTGTCAGCCAGTCGGTTTGAAATTGTACCAGCCATGCACATTTGTTTACCAGGCAGGCATATTTTGTTACCCGACTTTTGTGTGTCTGTCTAACAACTAATTAATGGCCAATGGGGGGGAGGGTGTTTACGATGATGAAAAATGTGAAAATGGAAAAGACTGTGAAACTCAATTGCTCTAAAAATGGCTTACTTCCACCAATAAAATGTGATGACAAATGATCCAGCAGTGCAGTTTTCTTCAGACTTTTGTGGAAATCAAACCAACTTCCTAGCTTCCTAGGTGACTTAGCAGTTAATTTATCAGTGAACATCAAACACACAAACTTCAGTAGTAACTCCAAATAGGTTGAAAACAAGAGTGGATAAGCATCATGCCATCTGAGCACATAATCCCTCTCCCTTTTAAGGCAATTATCCAGCAAACACCAACAAGTGCCACCCACGTAGTCCAAAGAAAACACCATAAATTGTCAAATTCAGACACTTTTCAGTGAAAGGCAAACGGGGCACTGCAAAACAAGCATTGACGAGCAGGCGAATGGCAGATGAGTCCACCGCATTAGGCCGAATTCAGACCCCGGCCCCTCGGAGATTCCAGGCCGGCAGGCTGCACTCTCCGCTAAGGCAGCTGGCTTATCTCCTCGAAATGGAGAAAATGGCTGCCTATTGCATGTAACTTGGCAGAATTTCTAGCCCATAACTTGGGCAATTGTATGTAACATACAAAATAAAGCAAACGGTAACGTCTAAGAATGCAAAGAAATGTAACTGGCTCGTTAAACTGGCATTCCAGGAATATTTACCGCAATGCTTCTCAAGTTAGCGTAACTGGCGCGTGCCTCAGAGAGCCTGCTGTCTAAGGGGTCGCCCCTCGGAGATTCCTCGCGCACGGGCAGCGCTCATGCTTCGGATTGTCCACTCCGTTCCACACAGAAACAGCTGGCTGCCTGGTACTTGGCGGATCCCACTCGCGTAGCCTCACCACACGCTGAATCCCACTCGATCTGGGAGCGGAACGCGCCAGGATTGGCCAATGCCAAAGCCAGTCCCCAGAATTGTCAAATCAAATCATCGACACGCTATTATGGTCCGCCTCTCAACCCTGTCATCTCGTCAAGATTTGTTTTCAGACTCTGAAACGTCTCCGACCCTCGCGCTACTTGTATTCCGTTGGGTTCATTTCGTCTTTAAGTCTTAAAACAAAATCACCAAAATTTTACTTCAATATTAGTTTAGGTTTTCTGGGTATGGTCAAGGCAAGATAGGTGAGGCGGTCCTTTGCCAAAATTTGCTAATTTTAATTAATTTTTATCCTGGTTACTGCTCCACCCTCTGCCGATCTGGGGAGAGCCCAAAACTGGCTCCATGCTTCCTCCGAGACATGGGCAGTAGCCAGCTGCTTCTTTTCACATGACAGGGGAAGCACGTGAGGCATAGCACGTGGGAGGATCATGCTATTCCAACAAGTTCCCCTTCCTCCGAACAGGCGCCCCGAATGACCAGAGGAGGCACCACTTCAGCGACCAGGATAATGCATGTTTTGGTGAGGGGTTCCTATATGAATGAAACCCCCAGGGTGCATGCAAACATGCAAACTCCACACAGAAAGGCCCTTTTGACGACCCCACTCGAGGACATGCAGACGGGCACGCATTCCTTCAGCACTCACAGCGTCTCAGGTGGGAATCGAACCCAGGACCTTCTAGCTGTGAGGCGACAGCGCGACCACTGCGCCACCGTGCCCCCTGTCCTTTGCCAATTTGAATGGGAGATTTTCCAGGAAACCGGGAGTGAAGACATCAGAGAGAGGCATAAAGTCACTCTTTGTCCAGTTAATTGTGTATCCGGATAGCTTACCGAAGGAGGTGATTAATTCTAGGAGAGGGGGGATCGATTGTTCTGAGTTACTGTACTGTATGTAGGTATAATATTACGTCGTCTGCATACAAACTGATACGCGTCTCAATACCTCTGACCTTCAGGCCTGCAATACCTGGGTGACTACGTATTTTTAAGGCAAGACGCTCGAGCACGATGGTGAAGAGGGCCGGCGAGAGAGGGCAAGAGTTAGGTTTCTCTTGACATGCTAAGAACCATAATAGTCAATGGGCGGACACCATCAGTCGACGGACTATCCATACTGCCTTCAACAACTACTTTTCTCTATCGAGGGAAGGGAAGTACTTCTCACACCACCATTTGTGAGGAAGAGGGCAGAATGCCCAGCTCCAATCCCACATGTTAGCATCACTTGTTCAAACAGTGTGCATTTCTTTTTCTTCTTCTTCTCTCGTTTGCTTCATTGGAGCGGGGTCAGCACAAGGTAGGCGAGCTGTGGTGTGTGTGGTGGAAAAAGGGTGAAATATGTCACAGAGCAGCAGCAGGACGGCAGAGGCTTCTGGGAAGTGCTGGTGGTGAGGGCGAGGAGGAGGGAGGGAGACGTGAGCTGTTATCAGGAGCAATGGTGCCGAATGAGAGCAGCCTGTAGCTCTCTGTCTCACTCCCACTGTGGGAAGACTCAGAGAGGTGTTGCAGAGGAACAGTGACACCTACTGGCCCTAAGAGAGGGCCCCCTCCCACCCTCCGAACTCAGGGCCCGCACCCAGTGACACACTACTCCTGACGAGATGAAGCACTACACTTGAAATGCTTGGAGAGACTCGCACTGTAGCAAAATACGTGTTAGTGGTTTTGCATGATGCTCTATGTCTGATCCAGTCACATGACCTTAGTCTGGGGCCAAGACAAACTGAACAGTAGAGAAACCAGGCTCTCCACAGAGTCTGTAGAGAGCCTGGTGACGCCAGGTCACATGACCTGGTCTCCAGTCAGACACAATTTTAATTGCTTAAAACTTGACTTGATGCACGAGGAGAATACTTGGGACTTGACTTTGACGACTTAAAAAAGTTTCTCAAGTCTTGACAAAAGAGCTTGTTTTTGTGTGTTATGTGTTAATCATGTGTACGTTATCCTATTAAAACCATATTGCATTGAAAAGTCCTAGATATTTAGTTTTCTCTAAGAAATGAAATTGATACTGGACTCTTGATTTGTTCCGACTTGACTTGCTGTTCTACATTTAGACTTGAGACTGACTTGGGACTCGATCAAAGCCATCACCAATGTCCACCAGCTCTGGAACTCAGGGCTGCCGGAACAGACTCACGCCCATGTCATCTTGTCAGACGCAAGCAGATCTGGCAAAGATACGTATCTGGACTATTTCCGCCGTACCACATTTGGTGGACATTGGGCTTCACCTGTCTGTCTAACCGGCCTGCTTTGCCTACATATCGGTCATCTGCTTATACCCTGTTCAAGGCAAATTGGAACACTGGAGAAAATGAGCTCAGACATTCTAAAAAAATGAATTGAACAGTTGTTGAGGTCGGAATTACAGGTCGGAAATTTGGGTATCATTTCAGAGCTCCGGTTATAGCTGTTGAATTCACCAGCTTTACCAATGAAAAGCTTGCTGTGTATGTTTTTGTAACTCCAAGTTAAAAACAGCGTGAACGCATCTCTACCGGAGGCCGGAAAATCCGAGTTGAAAGTTCTGAGATCCGAGTTGTCTGAAAGCAGTATTATCATATTTCCTTCATGTCACCCTCCTCACTGGATCCTGTTAGCAGATTCTGGCCCTCAAATGTGGGCTCCCCAGTCTCTGTCTCTCTCTTATCTCTCTCTCTGTAGTGTGTGTGTGTGTGTGTGTGTGTGTGTGTGTGTGTGTGTGTGTGTGTGTGTGTGTGTGTGTGTGTGTGTGTGTGTGTGTGTGTGTGTGTGTGTGTGTGTGTGTGTGTGTGTGTGTGTGTGTGTGTGTGTGTGTGTCTCTCTCTTTCTCTTATCTCTGTGTGTGTGTGTGTGTGTGTGTGTGTGTGTGTGTGTGTGTGTGTGTGTGTGTGTGTGTCTCTCTCTCTCTTATCTCTCTCTGTGTGTGTGTGTGTGTGTGTGTGTGTGTGTGTGTGTGTGTGTGTGTGTGTGTGTGTGTGTGTGTGTGTGTGTGTGTGTGTCTCTCTCTCTCTCTCTCTCTCTCTCTCTCTCTCTCTCTCTCTCTGTGCGCTCAGCTGATAATGCGAGCACAGTGTTTACATAAGCGACTGGCTACTTCTCACCTCAGGCAACTTCTTTGACCCCTGACCCCATTTAAAGGTTTAAGAAGCAAAAGATAACAAATAAACCCTCCTCAGCAGTGCATTATGCACTCTAGCGTCCTGCCTTTCTTCTTGGTAGTAGCTATGGGGGAGTCAGCCAGAGGTAACGATGTCAAAATCTGCTCTATACCTAAATGTTGGCTGGGTCCACTGTACACACTACACTGTAGCCGCTTTGTGGGGGACTGGCTGTAAAATGACTGGAGGTGTTGCCCATTAGGTGGAGTATGGCGCCAGCTGCCAACAACACAACAGTGTAGCTTCACCTTCTTCTGACACCTTGAAATAGTGTAGGCATTCTCTGCACGGCAACATGCAGGTATCATATTGCTACATAAGCATTATCTCTGCCGCACTAATCACAAGCGCATGATTTTGCAGATTCCATCTTCAGGTCCCACTCTGCCTCCAGCTTGGGATAAACTCAACATCTGCACGCTGAACTTACGAGATGCTCCATAAAAGGCTTCCAAGCAGTTCCTCTGTCTGACTTGACCAAAAGCTTCTGTGAGTTTATTGACATCCTGCCGAGAGAAGAAAGGCTGCACGACTGCAGCCTCGGCGAGTAAAGCAAAAAGGCTGCAGGCAGCGTCTGGTCGCAGCTTACTCATAATCCTCTGTGGGGTTGACATTATAGCTAAACACATTCTGATTGAATGATGCGGCCCTCTTTTAAGCTTACGTTCCTACGGAAATTGCTGTGACGTGCATGGACTTGAGGGAAAGCTTTGCTAAAGACTTTGTCATGTATGACAAAGCACAATGCTTCCTACAACAAGCCACGGCTTTCTGGTCCAGGTGCAGCTTATTCTCTGCAGAGTATTCCCTTGAGCTTCCTGTAAACTGGAACTATACACAGCACATGATTGGAATAACTGATTCTCATTCAAATACACTTTTTTTCACCGTTCCCTGAATATCACTTGTGGAAAAACTACAAAAACAGATGTCTGATAACAGGACAAAGAATTAGAAAATATGTAGCCTACATGATAAATATTACATCCGATGGAGACTAGTTTTCTATTCAACCCAAATTCAAACGTGTTTGTATATGTGTATTCTGTTAGATCAAATGTAAGGATGTATGTGTGGTCTCTAATTTCTCAAAACAGTTCATTGTCACCATTAATTATTTACATAATGGGATGCTTGACAATGGGAAAATAAACATGCAGGCTTTTGTGTGAGAATGTCATAATTCTCCCAACATGTCTTGGACAGACACATCCTTAATAACCTGGGCCAGCTAAGAAAGCAATATGTGCTATGTCAATCAACCCCGGCTATCAGGGGAGGTTATACTTCAGGGAATTCACAGAGATTTTGGTTATCTTACAGTACCTGTTGAGTGATGAGAACACATGCAGACACCGAAATCATCCATGGGTTAGATGCTAACACATATTGCAATATAGCAGCATAGACTATGTTGAGAGATAGGTGACTAACATTATCCAAATAGGAGGATGGCATTTTTAATTGTATTATTTAACATACAGTATGGCCTGCAGATATAGATTTATAATCTTGCGAGGCAGCTGGATTCAAGATCATGATCGCAGGAGAACTCTATATACGAGGGATCAGCCCAGCAGCATTTTGGTAAACAAACCGCGTGACTGGGTGGAAACTGCAATGGAACCCCATGGAGCGTGAGTTTGAGCGTCTGACTCCTCTGACTCTAGCCGGCTGACCCTGTTTACATTTTATAAACTGCGAGAGTTCACACAACTTTAACACTACATGCATATATTATACATCAATCTCTTGAGCTAATTCTGCTCTCACTCAGAATGTCAAAATATAAGCGATGTGATCTATAGTTTTTGAGATATTAGGGTTTGTTTGGCACAACTCATACCAGTTAACCGCCGCGGGGTTCCGCATTTCTGGGTGGCAGTGACGTCACGCTGATTCGTCCTATTGCTGTGCTCCAAGCCAGAGCCCTACAATAGAAGAGTTGTGACATCTCCATTCACTCCAGTGGACCTGTTTTTTTTTTACCTTACAAGAGTTCCTGGAAGTAAGGTTCTGAATTAACCGTGCTGTCGAGTTGCAGCAAAATGGACCATTTGTGATGTACTTTGGGTCAGACATTTAAAGAATCAAATTGTATAGACGGTTTTCACCAGAGCACAACCCCACAGCACTTCCTTTTTCTCAGCATTCGGCAAACTGCAGAAATATTCACTCGACATCGTTACTTTTGTTTTCGCTGCTCAGCTGTATAGACGGTTTTCACAGAATGGTCAGTCCTGCACTTGAATGTTTTTTTCTTCTTTTATGTCCATAGCAAACACTGCAACAGGAAGTGAGCGGGGGTTCAATTTAGAATGTTTTTGTTGTCAAGTTAAAACCGTCTATATTATCAGCTTTATTTTAGCATTCAAACGTAGTGCAAGCCTCCTTGGATATTCATTGGCTACAGAGTCATGCATTTTGGACCTCCACTGGCACCACTCTCTTACTAGATCTGCTCCAAGCTATTGGTTTAACTCTGTCCCAGTAGTGGGCCGAACCAATCAGCATCCAGAGGCAGCTGACAGTGAGAAGCGAACCTGTGATAAACGGTGGTTCATCCAATCACGTGCCAGGTATTATTTTTAACATCCCTGCCCTTTTTGAAATGGTTTCCAATGACGAGGTCTCAGATGGTTCTGTATAACAAACCATCTGGCAGCATCAGGTTATGTAGGTTAATATGTTTAAAAATTTAAATATGAACTCAATATAGCTGATGTATGGTTGACTTTTGGAACTATTTCATTTGGGCAACTGAAATATGCATACAACCACCTAAATAATCTCTCAGACTATTTTCAATGATGCATACTTCCCCTAATCAATGTCTTATTAACAATCTCATTCATTAATCCATTGTTCCTTCAATTCGTCTCTCTCCCCCTGCAGCAACGCCCTGTTCAGGTGACATCACTCATTCATAAATATGCACACCGCCATTCCTGTCCAATCAATGTCTCCCACGCTTTCATGCTCTCCCTCTCTCTGGCCTGCTGGCCAATCACCTAACTGGAGTTCTATATCAGTTCCCTCGTATTTTAGAACGTTGTAACTCTTTGTGTGTCTCCCCTCAGTGATGGTCTTCACCGTAGCAGTCGCTTCGCCCCACCTCCTCCCCTGAACACCACCAATGTCATGACTCCTGTAGAATTCCCTATGGGGGATTATCTACCCTATAAATCACTGACGTCCTCCTCACATCTCAGAGGAGCGTCATCATACCATGGAGTCATACACCAAATCTAAGTGTTGTTTGTTGCATCATTAAAGTTTATTGTACTTTCCTTCTAGTCTTTCATCATTGAAATAGGATATAGTATATTACACAACCAAGATGCCATTGTAGGAGTCTGCATTTGAATGTGACTCTTGCTTCAAGATGTGTTAAACAGTAAAAGAACACATACGTATAGCTGAGGGGGTGTAAAGCGGACCTTCATGAGCTCATAGCGATGGTTTCAGCTTCACTCCAGCCAACCTGTCAATTACAGTCCAACTCGGGTTGGTCAGAGCCAAATGAGGTCATGCTTTAAAGTAGTGATTACCCATTCATTCACAACACCTTTTCCTTCTGGACACTGATGATTTCTGCACGTGATCATTGGTGACTGCTCACACAAGAACGTCAATCTCATCCCATACACATAGCTTCCACTGCATGTTGCGAGATTTATCATCACCACCACCACAACTCTTTCAGCACAACTGTGACGCAATGAAGTTGGGAAATTAAGTTTCAGATGGCCAGCACATGCAGAATAAACAGACCCACACAACTAGAGCTGCGCCTCACCCCAAACTCAATCTCACTGGTCAAGAACATAAACTCCTAGACCACATGTGATGTCATGCACATTTGTGTGCGCACGTGTGTGTGTGTGTGTGTGTGTGTGTGTGTGTGTGTGTGTGTCTGCGTGCACTCTGTGCGTGTGTGTGTGCGTGTGTGTGTGCATGTGTGTGTCTGCATGTGTGCGTGTGTGTGTGTGTGTGTTTCTGCATGTGTGTGCCTGCATGTGTGCGTGCGTGTGTGTGTGTGTTTGTGTATGAATCACCCCCTGTGGTGCGCACAGCTCTGAAGCTTCTCACCAACAGTCAATAAAATGAGACAGCCTGAGAAGCAGGCGCGCTTCTGCAACAAAAGCTGGAGGTGGAGGAAGTGCTGAGTCGGCACACTGTTGCATTGTTTTAGTGGGGAAATGACCGGAGAGATTCGTCAGGCTGGACCAGAGTTTGAGGGCCTTTCTTAATGAGGAAAATCCAAGACTGGGAGCTACATTTTGGAGGGTTTGGAAACTATTTATGAAGCCCACTGATGGCTGGAAACAGCAAAGTCCCTGTGCTGCCCATGGTCAGCAGAGGCTGAAATTCCCATGGTTAGTTAGGTACTGGGGGGGCGGGGGTCTAATCCAAATACGGTATTCAGAAAAACACAAATAACGGGTTTTTACACACATTTATTTCATACAAATATTTTTAAAAGTATTGTTTTCTGTAAGAAAAGAAAAAATAAACATGCCAAATCACAGAGCACAGGTCTGGACTCGAAGCGTAGCGTAGCCTTCTTCTTCTCTGGATGTGAACAGAGCACCGCAGGAATGAGTCTGGAAGTAGCATGTTGGAACTTACGGGGAAAAGTGAATGGGGTTTTAGAATGGGGATTTCATTTTGATTGGTACTCTAAGGCCTACAAAATAACCCTTCAGCCGGAGGTGGAACATCTTCGGCTGCTCTGAATCCTCTCTGAACTTCCCTACAGCTGTGCAACAATCTCTGACAGAGGGGACAATTGTTACCAAAAAACTAATTCTGAAGGAACGGAATTCCCCCTCTTCACCTTCTTCTCAATTGTGGTTGACGGATATGATCTCTGTTATACGGATGGAGAGACTCAGGTTCCTGAGGACCATCTCACTTAAACAAATTCAACTATCTGGGGGACCCATTTCTAGCCTACCTCGATAGGAAGCGACGGGTGACTCGCCCGGCTTCTCATGGACCCCTTGCGTGGGATCCCATTCACAACATCTCTTACAAGCACATAAGCACCTTATGTGGCTGGTAGCACCACGTTGTAATATTGAATGTCAATTATGCTTTTTCTTTCTTTTCTTTTCCTGTGTCTGAGTCTGTTTGTTTGCTTTGTTTTATTCATGTATTGTTTTAAGAAAAAATGAAAATAAAATATTGAAAATAATAATAATGGGATTTCACTTAAATGAATAAGGTCTGTGGTTAACAAAAGTTTATGGGAGTGGTAATTTGTCTTCAATAGTCACTTTTATGACTTTTGAAACGTAAATGTGTTTTTTTAGAAAATACAAAAAATTTCAGAAAATGCTTCAAAAGGCATAAAAGTGATTCACTGAAGTTAACAGTCACTTCAGTTATTAACAGCGAATCAGAAAAAAATCATCCAACAACCTACTAGAGGTTTGAAATACGTGGGAACCAAATCCGGTATTTGGGAAAGGCACAAATAGTGGGTTTGTACGAATATTTATTTTGCACAAATATTTTAAAAATTATTTGTTGCTGTCTGTCTATGTGTCATGGATGTGAATAGCTGCAAGTCAGCAGGTTTGTCTGTGTGGTGGAGTGGTCTGTGCAGTTATCTGTGGTATGAGACGCTGGGGTTCAAGACCCGCTATGGGAACCCTTCTTTGCAGAAAATTTTGTTGAAGAACACTTATTTTAAAACTTTAATATCCTAAAATTACAGTAGAAGTGATCAAAACAAAAACAGGATTGTTACACCTATTTCCACTTTTATTCAAATACAAATAGCCTACAGATAATTTTGCCGCCTCAGAAATCATATCGTTCAAAAATATATTGGTTGACATATTTCCCAAATTGTTGCTGTTTTTCATAACAGTATACCGTCTTCATATCACTGTCTCAATGCAAGTTGACCCAGGTGAGTTGATGCTTCAAACGTGTCGTGCTGGAATGGTGCAGCATGGCCTCACAGCTGTTTTCCAGGTTGAGCTGCCAGTGGAGGAGGAAGGAGAGCAAACTACAGGGATGTGAGAAAGCAGGTAAGTGCCTTACTGAACATAAACAGTGGCTGAGTGAGGAGGATCTTAACAGCGATGACATGCATGAGAAGTTTTCATCCCTGAAAGTTCCTTCACACAGATCCAATCTTCCATTCAATCACAGCATATGTCATGGAGCCAAAAGCAGAAGACTGTTGTACTGGGCGGCTCCCAGTGGTCAACAGCAGAAGACTGTTGATGTATTGGACAGCTTTACAGTTTGCCAGGAAAAGACTGTGCAGAGTGAGCATAAAAGCTGTGTAGTGTAGTGTCTAGACTACAACTGGGCTATGGCTGAAAAGTGAAGGTTTGTTAGAATCTATCTCAGAGTCAGGCATTTGAAGGACTATTTCTGACCTGCATGAATATAATATATTGCTCTCTCTCTCCACCTATATGTAATAACCAAAGTGAAGTTAGCTTGCCATTGGATATTCGTTTGTTTTTCAACTTTCAGTAACTTGTAAATAAAACCAACTAAGACCACATTGATACATGTATGTGTGACAAATGGAAGAGTACTAACAATTTACAGTACAGCCACTGGTTGCAATATTAAAATAAAAAATGTATTGACAGAATAGCCAATACCAAAAATATCCACTTTACTCTGGTCATGTACAGCACACAATGTCAAAAGCATTCTGGGAAATGTAGTAAGTCATAACATGCATGTGCACGCTGCAGTCTTTGGGAGTGACTTACTGCTGTATTTATGAATGATAGTGAACATCATCTATGATACACATTAGGGTGGAGTGAATGCCTTGTATTTGTACAGCTAATGTGAGTCACTCCAAAGGTGCTGTAGTTTATTCTTATGATAATCAATCAATGCAACAATGGCTAAAGAAAAAGGCAACAACAAATGCATTGCTATAACAAGAACATTAATGTTGTCTTTGCATCTCTTCTTCAGTTCAATGGAAAAGCAATGTGTTTCAGGATCATGGGCTAGTAGTAGTCTAGCAGTCTGGAGAAGTATGGAAAATAAAATGGATTCTTTCCAGATCTTGAGGTTTGGAAATTGTACAATAAGTCTGGAAAAAGCATAAAAAACACTTTTGTTCAGTCCTGACACATTTGATCGAGCTGTAGACCCGCTGTCTCTTGGCATAATTGTGATATTTTACTGTTGTGGAGAATAATCCTCAGCCATATTGTGGGTCATCCTGCCCTACACAGCCACTATCACCAGACATCAGATTGAACTTCAAATCTACATACACATCAACGGAATTCAGTGTGAACAATGGTGTGGACTAGGCTTCCAGCATGAGAACAATTTGGGACCCAAAATGTGAGTCCAAATGTGTGAACGGCCAAATGCATTTATGCATGAGGTGTGAGGAGATACAGAAGACAGAGAAAATCAGTTTGGTCCCAAAATTGTGGTCAGTGGTGTTAGAGTCTTCATCATCATACTGTTGAACACATGACACAGTTGGGTTGACCTAGTTTTACTGTACATGAGAGAAACAGTATGTGAAGTTTTATTTCATTTTTCTGCTTTTTTATTTTTATTTAATTTCATTTATTTATTTAATGTGACTCATTGACCATGATCACATGGTATGGAGCACAAACAAAACATACAAAAACAATATACAATGGCACACGGCATGGCTAGTGCATGTCATTTGAACAAAGGCAGGACATTCTTCAAAAAGGCACCTAATTTACACATGACTTTTTGTCTGTCTGATTGTAGTAGCAAAATCAGTTTAAACATAGATGGACGAGTTAAATAATATCTGGGTAAATATAACTGTCTGAAATTCAAAATAATTACATTCTTGCATTCAAACAAAACATGATACTCGTCTCCCACACAGTTGTCACTACAGAGATTACAGATCCTCATACTTCTATGCAGTCCTTTATATCTGCCAACAACCTTGGGGATTCTGGTGTTATTAACCCTGAAGTTACAAATTGCATGTCTATGCCTCTGGTTTACATACAGCAAATAATTTAGAGCGGAGGCGTTGGTTGCGGACAGATGATTTTGCACATATAAATTACTAGGCATCTTGCACGCTCGATTCGCGCTCGATTCCTAGGCTAGCACGGGCTCGCTAGCTCAGCTGCTGCGCTGCCTCGCCCGTCACTGAAATATAGCCTTGTGTGTTAGTGAGTTTATGACATCACTGATGATGTCATCAGTGGGAAAGAGAAATAGACAGAGCCCAAGCTCACTTTTATATACTGATGATGATGATGATGATGATGATGATGATGATGATGATGATGATGATGATGATGATAGATAGACGATAGATATTATGCAAGATTTACCTTCGCCGGACCTCACTCCTTTAATGCCAGTTCTAACTCCTTATGAATATATAATTGAAGTCTGTTTCATGTTTAGTCTGGCCTCTAAGAGGTTAAGATTGGCTAAACCATGCTTGGAAAATGCAGACCAGAATCACCACAACCCTTTTTTTTAATATACTGTACAGTAGGCTACAGTGCTCACTTTTACTCATTCTTTTAGTAAAACAGGGGCCCACGGTTTCCCAGTGCTTCTTTTGGCAAATAGCGACAGATTTTATTAGTCGCTGATAGATTTGTCACCTTGCTTCCTAGAAGAGACCTGAATTCACCTATGCTGTGCTGAAACTGAACACACCATGACGCAAACACTGGAAATTTGGAGATGCGATGTGGCATTTTTATACCAATAATAATGTTGTCATGATTTTCCTGGAGTGAAAGTTCTCCATTTTTACAATCTGCAACATGACGACATTAAACATGTCAAAATGACTTCTTGGTGTTACTTAAATCCAAGGCCTCGTTATCACTGTCATGTCCAACTGTTGAGAAAGTGATTGTGATTTTAGGGTTTGAGTTGGTGAAATACTTCATATATCCATTCAAAGGTCATCTAACTATTACTGGGTGCTGTACCTTTGATGAGTCAGCCAGTCTACTTTCATATCCTAGTAGTACACGTGTTGAAATTTTGTTAAAAATGCATACAAACTGTAACACATCCGTTGAAGTGAGATTGCTTTTAAAGGGCCAGTAAAAACAAGACCACAGTGAAGGGAAATCCAAATGTTGTTTCTATGAAATTAAGCCATATGTGCTCAGGAAAGGCCTGCTCTCTGTCTACAGCACGTATTGCAATCTGTTGCTTAAATCTTTACACAATAATGACATCAACACCAATGTGTGCTGTAACTCTTATGCTCACTGACAGGGATGGCAGAAATGTAGGACAACAGGAAATAATTTTATTTGGCGTGCATCTGCTCAGCAGCTTAAGAAGCAGGCCGAATGGATGAAGTGTGTGGCTATGTTATCGGACAGCCAAGGACTTCTAATTCTCTCCTGGGACCTCCTGAGGCTGTCGATTGTTAATGAATGTACCGAGCTCAGAATGGTTACGACTTATTATTATTTGATGGCTTATTTGATGTTTAGACTAATTTATTAATATTTATATAAATGACGGTGCAAACCCAAAGTTAAAAATAATTTCCCTATGCAAAGAGATTCATCACTCTTTAAGCATTTGAATGTTAGGTCAAATTTCTGATCCATTTCTCTTGGCCGCCCTTATACCTTGAGAGCAAGTTATCCTTTAGCATGAATGTACAGTACCAAGCCCAGAATGGTTACGAAAGCTTATTTGATGTTAGACTCATTCATTAATATTTATACAAACGGTGGTGCAAACCCAGAGCTAAAAATAATTTCCCCCAGCAAAGAGATTCATCACTCTTTAAGAATTTTGAAGCTTAGGTCAAACTTCGGAACCATTCCTCTTGGCCGCCTGGCGCCCTTATACCTTGAGAGCAAGTTATCTTTTAGCACGAGGGTTCATTGGACTATAAAGTTTATTATTTCCCCTTTCTATTCTGGTCCGCTATTGTTCTCCGACGCTGGGGTGGCCCCAGCCGAGGCCCCCGCGGGGCCACAGGGTCTGCTGACTTTCATAGCGCTTCAACGCTCAAGTGGCATAACGACTTGGCCAGAGTGACGCTCACCTGGGTGTTCCGCTAGAGAGAGGCAAGCGCTGATGTAAAGATGACTGTAAATGCAGCAAGAGCGTGGCCCCGCCGAGAGCTGTGAATAACCCATGTGATGTAGTGCAAAGTATATAGTGCACTCATATTGAGCCAAGTGTGTCTCTGCGGCTTTGTGAAAGCGAATACGGGAAGTTCAGCAGTAACATGGCCCACTTTTCACGCAACTCTGGAACAGAGGAGAAAGGAATTGTATAAAAGGCGAGAACTTGCCAGGTTTGTACTGCAATACACAGCGCGGATGATTTACTGACCCTGACATTGGTGGAATCACAGATAGTGAGGAGTCCTCACTATTAAAAGGATGAATGAAACCTGGAGTGCTTCAGCCAACAACCAATAAGACACTATGGAAAGTAAAATCCTCCAACAGGTTCAATGAGATGTTATCAACATTCCTCCAGTGTGTTCATTAGGAGGACCCATGTTTCACTTTTACTACCTGCTGTTGGGGGCGGACTGGAGGAGGAGGTGAAGTGTGAGTCACCAGAGAGAAGACACAAATCACAAGCCACCCCCCACCCCCCTGGGGTCCAGCTCTGTATCCTCCATGACCAGCAGTGGCCCGACATGTGAGGCTTGTGGTGAGGAGGAGTGGAAGAATGGCCGTGAGTCAGGGAACCGCAAATCACAGGGAGGCCCAGGCAGGTTCATTTCTAATACTACACACATGCAGGCACACGCACACACCTCCGAGCCGCAGCCTTCTGCTTTCTGTTTCCACCGTGAGAATGAGTCTATCTAGACAAGGGGATAGAAAGACTGACAGAAAAAGCGATTGGGGGTGGAGTGGGGGAATGGAGGCTATCCAATTAACCAATTACAAGCTTTGGGGCCCACAGTTTCCATGACTTCATCTCAGCAGCTTCTGGTTGCTCACCATGGAGGCTCCGCAGCGTCTCCTGGAAAGGGGCGGATGGTGGCTTCTGATACATACAGATGGATGTCCACCCCCTCCACCCCTCCCCCTTCAGAGGCAGTCTAGACAACATAATGGCCCCTACGATGCTAAGGAGAAACAGGGGGCCACAGTCGCCCCAATGATCCAATCAATCTTTTCTACCTCCAATTCTCCTGTTCCTCTTCTACGTGTCGTCGCCTAGCCCTCTTTCCTTTTCTCTTATACTCTTATACTTATACTTATACTGTCTTTCCTTCTTTCTTTCTTCTTCCTCCTCTGCGGCTCTCTAGAAGATAACCGCAGCGATAATTCAGCAAGGTCACTCCCTCTAGGAAGCGCCGTCTGCCGAGGTTACCTGGGGGTAAAGGGCCTGTCTTTGGGTTGAGCGAGCTAGACTCTGCTGTCTGGGTGGGGTTACGTAAGACTTGGCACGCCTGGCCCTCTCCGGTACACCATGATGCAGGCCGTGGCCCGCATGGCATTGGAGATTAACTCGCCGATTTTTCATGTCAGACTCTGCACAGGAGAGAAGACAATGTCTGCTGCTCACCTCCGCTTGATGTTTTCTGCATATGTTGGCTCCCCCAGCATGGAAGGAATGGCTGTAAAATCTATTTAGGTCAGCGCTATTACGTTTCAACCCTTGCAGTTTAGGGGGGTTCAGAGCCTCGACTCCATTCCTCTCTATTCAGTAGACGTTACTGCCTTATGCCGAGTGCAGCATTTACAGGAGGCCAGACGGACAATCTTCACCATGATGAAATGCAGAAAAGAAAATGGAAAGTGTTTTGTTTTTCTTTGCTCAGCGTGCATGCTCTTTTTCAGCAACACCTTCTTGACATTGATCCAGTTATGCACATCCACACCTTCTGCACTCAGCAACTCCACTGCAGGAGTTTGAGGTTAAGTGCCTTTTTCTAAGGGAACCTCAACAATGGTTGATAAAGAATGGGAACATTTATTTTTATTGTGATTTTGAAAGAACTCCGCAACCGTAAATATTCAACTTTGTGTAAGTAAAAAAAGAAGAGAAACCTATAATAGTTTCCCAGAGTAGCCCATACACTTTTTCCTCTGTCAAACCATACACTAATGACATTTACAGCCCAGGATACTGCATCATGCAACAAATCATCACGTATCATAATTTTGTCACAAGCACCTTTCATGGATATCTTGTTCCCAAGCACTGGACTGTAATGATTTCCATTTCATTTCGCTCCAAGTAAAGTATCCTGTCAGGATGTATTTGTATGCAGTGCATCAGATGGGTGCGCCTGTGTGTGTGTGTGTGTGTGTGTGTGTGTGTGTGTGTGTGTGTGTGTGTGTGTGTGTGTGTGTGTGTGTGTGTGCGCGCGCGTGTGCGTGTCTGTGTCTGTGTGTGTGTGTGTGTGTGTGTGTCTGTGTGTGTGGGGTAGACTAGACTTGTTTCCACGGACATGTGCACCTACACGAAACCGGTGCTGGAGAAGCGCCATGGCAGCAGATGAGCGAGCGAGTAAGCGGCCTCATGTGGACCTCAGATGTTGGAAGTGAGCCGTCAGAAAGGGAAATTCCACAGAATACAACCCGTATTTCAACAGCAGTGCCCTGACATTTTATGGTGCGGTATTCAGAAGAGGGACTCAGTAGGGAACATAAAGCAATATGCCTGATGGGGCTGTCACTGAAGACTTCAGCAACAGGGCGCTCATGATGGAGGATGAGGGTGCAGGAAGGGTATGATCCTATTGTGAACCCCGGGACCGTCGCACTCAGGGTGACAGACAGAGATAGACGGCCCTCATATAATCCGGGGTCTCCCTGTCAACTCAACACCACACAGCAGCAGAGATGCTCACAAGTAATTTTTTACAAGTCTAAGTCAAGTCTCAAGTCTTGTAGCTAGAGTCCAAGTCAAGTATCAAGTCTTTGAGCTAGAGTCCAAGTCAAGTATCAAGTCTTTGAGCTAGAGTCCAAGTCAAGTATCAAGTCTTTGAGCTAGAGTGCCAGTCAAGTATCAAGTCTTTGAGCTAGAGTGCCAGTCAAGTATCAACTCTTTGAGCTAGAGTGCAAGTCAAGTCTCAAGTCTTTGAGCTAGAGTCCAAGTCAAGTATCAAGTCTTTGAGGGGCAAGTCAAAGTAAAGTCTCAGGTCTTTGGTCACAAATACAAGTCAACTCTCAAGCCTTATGGATGAGCATTCTATCATGTGCTGCATGCCATCTGGGGTCTCCCTGTCAACTCAAAACCACACAGCAGCAGAGATGCTCGCACATCATTTTTTGCAAGTCTAAGTCAAGTATCAAGTCCTTGAGCTAGAGTCCAAGTCAAGTATCAAGTCTTTGAGCTAGAGTGCAAGTCAAGTATCAAGTCTTTGAGCTAGAGTGCAAGTCAAGTATCAAGTCTTTGTGGGGCAAGTCAAATTCAAGTCTCAAGTCTTTGGTCACAAATACAAGTCAACTCTCAAGTCTCTGCTGCATGCCATCCGCTTAGAACACGGCATACTGTAGGTAAAACTAAAACTAAAGTAATTAAAAGAATGTACTCTATTCTCACTCCCTAATGTTAATTCACCAAACATATAAAAATAAAGATTGTTCACAAGTCACAAATCTCGAGGCCGAGTTGAGTGTCAAGTCTTTTGAGGACGAGTCTCAAGTCACTGTGTGCGCGCGACTTAAGTGCGTCTCAAGTCCAAGTCCGCATCTCTGCACCACATAGTGTGCGATTGAGGGTCTGAGCGCAATGCAGGCCTGGTAATACTTTATTTGATTGTCACTGTCTGTTAATGCAGTGGAGACGGAAATGTTTGGAACTTTTGATGAGCTACTTTTGAATCCATTGTGTCACCATTTGATGGACTTTTGGTCTTATAAAGCACTCTTCTAATACAAAGTTTAAGTGCATGACAAAAAGGTACAGACACAAGCAACAGAAAAAGACAACGTGGGTGGCAGCAGAGGTTTAGTTTAGTTTGTTTCATTATGGATCAGAAAATACAAATGCATTAAATATTACAATAACAATAGTAACATTTTAAAATTGTACACATATAAATCGAAGCAAAATGATGCAAGGATAGCCCCCTAAAGTAGCTAAACATTCAAAACTAGAAGCCTACTTATTTCCACTGGGGTCTTTCAAATATCAAAACTTCAACATTACACAATGCACTTTATAAAAGAAAATAGAAAAAGAATATATCATTGACACATTAAATATACAGATGGTACTGTACAAATGGAATCTCAGGGAAGGTGTTGTACTCTCTAGTCATCTAATCTTTCAGACAAGTCTTGACTTGAGAGAACATTTAAAGATATTCCCAGTGTTTAGGAAGGAGTTAGTTATGTCAGCAAACCAATGTAGTGGAACAATAGTATACTGGTACTTGTTATAACACATTTCAGACAGTTCCACAATAGATTCATAAAGATGGTGCACCTGCTGTGAGGTGAATTCCCCAGTGACCTCAGATAGAGACATGATTCCGCACAGCGAATTCCCCAATTCCAAGAAAAGCTCTGTGTTGATATGCGTCAGTGTCTGAGCAGTAGCAGCAACCATTTCCCCGCTTAGTCATGTATTAGAATGGCAGCTCGCCATCAGCATTCTTAAGCCACAGCATGCTTTGGACGGGCAACAGTGCATTCATTATAGTGAAGAAGAATATGAAAATCAGCACCTAATTTCACAAGTCATGTTATGTTGCGTATATCTCAATCAGCACATACTGTGATCTTTACTTTACTTTACTTTATTGCATTTAGCAGACGCCTTTATCCAAAGCGACTTACAACATATTACAGCATTGCACAGAAAAATACAACAATAAACCAGAAACAGGAGCATAGAATACAACAAATCAATTTTCGGAGGGGCCCAGGTGTAGCCCGAAAAGGTGGGTTTTTAGTCTCCGGCGGAAAATGGCTAACGATTCGGCCAGCATAACAGAGGGGGGGAGCTCATTCCACCATTGAGGAGCCAGGGAGGAAAAAATGCGCGAACGGGCCAAGCGACCCCTGGGGCCATGCAGTGATGGAGGGGCGAGGCGAGCTGTGCAGGTGGAGGAGTGGAGGGAACGATTGGACGTTTGGAAGCTGACCAAAGATTGCAGATAGGTAGGGGCTGACCGGTGAACTGCCCGGTAGGCCAGTACAAGAGTCTTGAATTTGATACGGGCCACAATGGGGAGCCAGTGGAGGTCGCGGAGAAGGGGAGTGACATGGGAGAATTTAGGTAGGTTGAACACCAGACGAGCAGCTGCGTTCTGGATGAGCTGGAGGGGTTGGATGGCCGAGGCAGGTAGCCCCGCCATAAGAACATTACAGTAGTCGAGGCGGGAAAGGACAAGTGCCTGGACTAGAAGTTGAGCCGCCTCCCTCGTAAGAAACTTCCGGATTTTTCTAATATTGTAAAGGGAGAACCTACAGGAGTGGGCGGTTGCGGAGATAAATGATGAGGTTGAGAGCTGGTTGTCTAGGATCACACCAAGGTTTTTAACAGTTTTAGATGGCCGTACAGTAATATTTTCAATGGTGATGGAGAGGTCTGTGAGAGGGGAGTCTTTTCCAGGGAGGAAGAGAAGTTCAGTTTTGTCCAGATTCAGTTTGAGATGATGGGTGGTCATCCAGGTTACAATGTCTTTGAGACAAGCGGCTAGGCGTGCCTCAATTTGGGTATCGGAAGGGGGAAAAGAGAGGAAGAGCTGAGTCCCTAGTATATATAGCAAGGGTTCTACGTCACCCCCCACTCTGGCGGATCACAGCAGCATCCGGCATCGCGGCTGTTCATTCCCTCTGAAACCGTCCTCTGAAGCCGTCATTTCACCCCACCCACCTCCCCAGTCCACCACCAACGAGTCTTGACTCCTGGAGAATCCCGGGGGGGGGGGGGGGATTCTCTCTCGCCTAAAGAGGAGCACCATCTTACAATGGAGTCATACGCCAAAGTACTTGCCATGCACGCCACTTGCTAAATAAAGTCTCTTGTTAAACCTTACCGACCGGTCTCTCATGATTGAAGCACATTTCTCCAGTAGTCACTGCCGAGGAAGGTTTCTGGAGAGCCAAAGACAATGGAGTACTCGCCATGTGAAATCTTATTATCAATGTCCATGTCTTTCCCAGCACAGGCAGCAGAGATGCCTTTGGATTTCAACTGTTGTACTTGATCCTCCATTATCGATAACAGCGGACAGACAACTATAACTATTCCATCAACTGGCCATTTGTTTGAAAAGTAAAGCTATTGTATTGGCTTAAAATATGTGATATTGTGAATCCGCGATGTTTCTACAATAACTTCTTTAAAAACTTTGTTCGGTACGTCCATCTTTTGTTTTGTTGTTTGCCGTTTTATTTTCTTATTCGTTGTGCCTGATTCTCAAGTGAACAAGCTGTTTCCGCTGCTTGTTTCCTGTCTAGGGCGGGCTCTAGGCCGGAAACAGGCAGAGTGACAAAATCCCTTGTAAACGGAGGCCAGGCTGTTTCTCGCCGAGAAGAGCCTGGTGACGTGAGGTTAGTTTTGGTATGATTGCTTACAGTATGTGTAAGGCCTATTGTCTTGCACTTATTGTCCATCAACAGCCTTTATTCCAGAAATAAGGGTTAACAACGCGCTTGATCAAACTTGTTCTGCTGTTTGGTTTACTCACAGTTTGTGTGCTTGGTTGTCTGATGATTTTCTGATGATGGTGAACTCCAAGCTGGTGATTTTCTTGATTAGGAGTGTGTGTGTATGTGGTAATTGATGTAGCCTATCAAACAAATAGGAAATAAAACCAAACAAAACAGTTCTCGGTTCAAAGTTCAAACCAAACAAATAAATATTCAAAATAAAGGATTTCTTTTGTCTTTGTCTTTTCTTTTCTTTCTATATTCTTTCTATATTCTGCACGGGTGCATGCGGTTGAAAACTTTTCCCCTTCTGGCATTCTGCCTCCACACAGGTGATTCATGATTGAAGTAAATTAAAGCTGCTATTTCTCCAGGTCAACGGTAGGGGCAGCACTAACATGCAATGGCTCCAACAGTATGTGTGTGGATGTATGTACTGTATGTAACTGGGACTACATACCACATACAGCTATTGAATACCAGCACCAGCACCACCATGCTGTATTCATCCTGCATTGGTACAAAATAATCCAAAAAAAAATCCTCATTGGTGATAAGCAATAGTTCATAGAGGAAAGTGTGTTGGACTTCAGAAAACAAGCTCACATTGCCTTACCAGAGACATGGCAAAGATATTATCCTCACATATATGACATGATGACGCAGCCTACGTGGCACTCGAGAGCTGTCCCAATCTCCTGTAGTTTGAGTGTTTATGCCACCAATAAATTCATTTTAATGGACAGAACGGAAAAGATGAGAAACCAGCAGCACAAAAGCGATTGTTGAAATCATCACAAGCTCCATTTCAGATTGTAAAGAGAGCTTCTTTTTACAATGCCAATGGCTGTCTTCCGTCACAAAATCTGTTTTCTAGAAATGTCCTTCTTGCTTGCCGTTTCTGACCATTAACCGTGCAGTTCAGTCGACCTGGGTCTCACGCATGGTCTCAGGCAAGAGACAACATTTTTGATACGGGTCCAGGCTGTTAAGTTTATGAGCCCTTGCCTTGACCGGGAGCAACTGAAATTTCAGCTTGGGGAGATTGTAAAAGGTAAACTCATTTCGGGCAATGTGATTACAGGGACGATGTGTCTGAACTGTGAGTACGAACATACTCGTAATTGGGATTTTTCAAGGCTGTGTGCGTTTTATGGTCCAAATTTATGACTTGATGGTTGGTCACTAAATACACCTAACACACACACACACACACACACACACACACACACACGCTCACACACATATACATTTGTGCTCATTAATGGCAATGGAGTGGCACCCGTTTTACACCAGGGAGAGTGTGGGTTATCTTGCCTGCGTCTACCCCGCGTGCGTGACTCCCTATAACTCTGTCAGTCAGAGTGAGGTCTGGGCCCAGAGTGGCCCGCAGCCTAGTAGCAGTGGAAATATTATGCCTTTGAGTTTTATACCATCTGCCCTCCTGCAAAACTGCTTAAACTGAAAGGAAATATTTAGACAACAAGCTCCACTCTGACTGACAGCAGCGAGAGAGAGAGAGAGAGAGAGAGAGAGAGAGAGAGAGAGAGAGAGAAAGAGAGAGATATGTAAGGGGCACCATATAGCACTAGTATCTTAACTGTCTCATGACTGCTCCGTGAGAATGTTTATACACACCTCCAGCTAGGCCAACATAGTATGTAACTGATGGTAATCAGTGGTAGAAATGGCCTAGAGTTCTCAGTTTCAGCCCAAGCCCAACGGACCCTGGGGCTGACAATTTATGCTAATGAGTTGGGCCGGTTCAGGCTCAGGCTGAGCAAAAAAAAGAAAAGAAAACAAAATGCATTTAGGCTACAGTAGGCCAGATTGATACTCTCTCTTTATTATCTTTCACTCTCTTCCATGCTTACACACACACACACACACACACACACACACACACACACACACACACACACACACACACACACACACACACACACACACACACACAGCTTAGAGTTCTCAGTTTCTGCCTGAGCCCAACGGAACCCAACCCAGCTCGACGGGCTTGGGCCGGATTTGTGCCTAAATTTATGCTAATTGGTCAGGTCGGTCTTGGGCTTCAACTTACTACAGTCGGGTCGGGTTTGAATTTTCATGTCCGTTGAGAACTCTAAAATGGCCAGATTTTCCTCTGGGAACCCTACCAATATGCAGGATGGGTCCCTGGACATGGTGCGCCCCTCCCGATAGGGCGGGGGCATAGGATATATTATTTCTGAATGCTTGACTGTTTTTTTAATTGATTTTACTCATTATAGAGCTATATAAAAAATCTCATACAAAAGTTACCTAAATAAGATTGCTGAGCTCTACTGATTATTTCCCCTTGATTTTATTCACGACAGACATGATGACACATGGACACTGCTTATTCAGCTTCCATATACATGTTCTCATACTATTCTCTGCTCCTTTCATGCTGCCCCCTCTCCACTGCTCTGTTTTCCTCTGCATTGCTCTCCACTGCATTGCAATACATTTTTTAAGGGGAACCTGAGGAGGAGTGCCGTTCCCCCTCGCCTTCTCTCAGTTCCGTCTCAACGTTTACTCTGGGAACTCTGTTCCCAGGCGTGCCCCCCACCCATTTCCACCACTGATGGTAATTTCATTTTCAAATAGAATTCTGCTTCACATAATCAGAACTAATGTCCTTCTAAGCCCTGAAGTAGTTTTACTTCTTCATTGTTTCACCCTTATTAAGTGTTCCCGAGAAACCAGATGAGCCAACACTGGTCTTTGCAATCTGATTCCCCTCCCCCAGGGGCGGAGCGACCCTATCAGCCCAGAGGGGGCGAAGCTCTTAGGGGGGCCCCCCATCCAAAAAAATAAATAAAAAAAATCAATTAAGGCCGGCGGCAAAGAAAAATTTGCCTTTTTTGCATGTTTGAATCTGTTTTAGCCATATTTAGTGGAATATCTGGTAACACTTTACAATACTGTAACACAAAAATGGGGTAGTTACTGAGGAACGAGTCAGGAACGAACCATTAGTTCATGATTAGTTCATGAATAGTTAATAGGTAGTTCCTTAATGGTAGTTACTTAAGAACTGACCATTAGTTATCATGTTAACGAACCAGTAAGTAATGATTACTTCCTTAATTTTTTTCCCGCTAGTTCATGAGTAGTTAATGGGTAGTTACTTAAAAATAGACTATTAGTTACCATAGTTGTTACTAGGGAATCAATCATTAGTTCATGATTACTTCACCATAATTTACCATAATGTGTGCCCCCTCAAGTAAAGCAGGCCATCATACTTAGTTGTTACTAGGGAGTTCATCATTACTTCATGATTACTTTACCATTAGGCTATACCAACTGTCACAATTCAGCAGTCTGGATAGCTCAGTTGGTAGAGAGTCAGCCTCACAATCTTATGATCTTGGGGCCAAGGGTTCAAACCTCACCTGGAACAACTCTTGTATTTATTTGTTATAGGTAGGGTGATGGTAACTGATGGTAAGATAATCATGAAGTAATGATGCATTTCCTAGTAACAACTAAGTATGATGGCCTGCTTTACTTGAGGGGGCACAAACATGGTAACTAATGCTGAAGTAATCATGAACTAATGATGAATTCCCTAGTAACAACTAAGCATGAAGCCTTGCTTTACTTGAGGGGGCACAAACATGGTAACTAATGGTAAAGTAATCATGAAGTAATGATGAATTCCCTAGTAACAACTAAGTATGATGGCCTGCTTTACTTGAGGGGGCACACATATGGTAACTAATGGTGAAGTAATCATGAACTAATTATTAATTCCATAGTAACAACTATGGGAACTAATAGTCTGTTCTTAAGTAACTACCCATTAACTACTCATGAACTAGCGGGAAAAAATTTACGAAGTAATCATTACTTACTGGTTCATTAACATGGTAACTAATGGTCAGTTCTTAAGTAACTACCATTAAGGATCTTTAAGGAACTACCATTAAGGATCATTAAGGAACTACCCATTAACTACTCATGAACTAGCGAAATAAAAAATAAAATATATATATATTTTTAAGGAAGTAATCATTACTTACTGGTTCGTTAACATGGTAACTAATGGTCAGTTCTTAAAGGTCCCAATTCGTGCAGCTGTAACCTCTTAAAAACGTGTGTCTCTGGTCCATAAAACATGATTCTGGATTAATTTGTCGAAAATATAGCAACCCCGTTCATTCTGACGGAGTTCTCACTTCCTCATCTCGTCGCTTCGCAGGAATGGTCTGTTTCTATAATATATTCAGAACTAACAGTTCCCATTGGCCGCTGGGGGAGAGCCCGCCCCAGGCTCCCAGCGGCCAATCAGTGGACCGTGGTCCACTGATTGGTTCCACCTGGTCCGTGGACCAGCATCCTAGGTTGTGTCCACAATAGGGCTGTCACTTTTCATTCGAAATTCGAATGCAACTTCGAATGTGGGGGAGGGGTTCGTGTTCGATATGTAAATTGACTGTTCGATTTTTTTTTTATTATTATTATTATTATTATTATTATTATTATTATTTTTTTTATGAACCAAAATTATAAAGAAAAAGTCCCGCACACCGTCCAAACTTGCAATTGTAGAGTTTATTCGTGACGTTTCGGTCACAGACCTTTTTCAAACAAATGATTACTGACATAATAAAGCCGCTTTTGGTCTGTGACCGAAACGTCACGAATAAACTCTACAATTGCAAGTTTGGACGGTGTGCGGGACTTTTTCTTTATAATTGATGGACATTTCTGTTCCTGTCCGACGCACCTGCCCGAAAAAGAGATGTGCGGAGCTCTCTTTCTAATGAACCAAAATTAACCAACTGCTGCTTGCTGGTAATGTTAATCCCATGTCAGAAAAGGTCTCCAGATTTGTCGCGTTAGTCTCTTCTGAGAAAGATTGTCTCCAGGGTCTGAAAAGTTGTCTCGAGTTGGATGCAGCCAAGTTTGTGAGGCAGTGTTGTGACTGTGAGCGTCCAAGCTAACACGTCGGGCTGATGCCCGGTGGCCTGGACTGATTTTTTTTTTTTTTTTTAATTAACCAAAAAACTTTGAATATATTCGAACGAATTTCGGGCAATTAAAGTTTGTTCGAACTTTATTTTGGGAAAAAGTGACAGCCCTAGTCCACAACTAACGTTAGCAATGAGCTATCGCTAACTTAACGGTTGCTACGCTAAACAGGACATCTCAAAATGCCTAGACTTACCTGGGACTAAGCACAGCAGTGTGTGACTGGATCCTGGACTTTCTAACAGACCGCCGCCAGGTGGTGAGAGTGGGCAACCTCACCTCCTCCCCACTGACCATCAGCATAGGAGTGCCACAGGGGTGCGTCTCCAGCCCCTTCTGGTATGACCTCTACACCCACGACTGCGTGGCGACTCAAACTTCGAACACCATCGTGAAGTTTGCAGACGACACAGCGGTCGTGGGGCAGATCTCCAGGAGCGACGAGACAGCCTACAGAAAGGAGGTGGAGGCCCTGGAACAATAGTGCCAGGACAACCACCTCTCTCTGAACGTCTCCAAGACAAAGGAGATCATTGTAAACTACAGAAGGCGGGGGGGGGGGGCGCACACCCCCCAATCACCATCAACGGCACAGTGGTGGAAAGGGTGGACAGCTTCAAGTACCTGGGAGTCAATATCCACCAGGACCTGACATGGGCCAACCACACCGCCACTGTTGTCAAAAAGGCCCAACAGCGACTACACGGACTCAGACGCCTGAAGAAATTCGGGCTAAGGCCAAAAATACTCAGTTGGCTAGGGATAGGGACAAATTCAACTGACAGTTCTGAGGTTGTGAGCACTCATTACAGGGAGGGATGACAGCAGCATATATGCATTTAGAAGTAAAAACAGCTTTTGCACAGAATGGGACCTTTAAGTAACTACCATTAAGGAACTACCTATTAACTATTCATGAACTAATCATTAACTATTCATGAACTAATGGTTAGTTCCTGACTACTTCCTCAATAACTACCCATTTTTTGTGTTACAGTAATGTAAAGTGTTACCAGTCATTTTAAGTCACAACTGTAAAATAGCTGATAGCCCCTATATCCGAAAACACAATTTGTCACTCATTGAGCCATGTAATATTATGTCCAAGAAAGCCTACAGTGAAGCCACTTTACAGACAAGCTTGTTCTGAAGAAGATAAAGAAAAACACAGGTTGCCAGCCAGGCCTCTTCAGATGTTTCAGCACCGAGGCACAGCCCTCGGTTCAGCACCACCGCAGATGGACAGCGACAGGCTGTCACAGACAGCACTCTGTCTGCCCCTGTCTCCCTCTCTCTCACACACAGACAGGGGCGGACTGCATAATCGGGCACGTCAGGCCGATGCCCGGTGGCCTGGCCTGGCCTGCAAAAAAAACAAAAAAAAAATTGGATAAGGGCCCACTGACGAGTGGGCCTGAGGCGGGCGCACCCTCTGCCCCGGTGTACGCTCCGCTACTGCCCCCCCCCCCATTGACGAAGATACTAGTAATGGTTATGTTTCATCCTGAGAATAAATATATTTTCACAAAGTAGTCCTTGTGTTTTGAGTTGAGTCGACAATAACACAACAAATTAGAAACTTAGTAAGGCTGTCCTCCCTCCCAGGCGTCAAACTCCACACTTTGTCAGGGCCCCGCGTCGCTGACACAAGGTGTCCTTTAGTGTCTATATGAGACGCACCAGGCTTTCAACTCAATGTAATGTAAACCCATCAGGGCCATTATGAGACTGCTCCCGCCGTCCATTCTGAAATCGACGCCACAGGAGAAATAAAACATTATTACACTTTAGGTGCCTAAACATAACCGCTACAGTCTCGTAAAGGTGGCGTCGAAATACGAGGAAGGGTAGGCCTACCCAATGCCCATGTGTGTGTTATAAAGGGACGCCCAAGGTCATGACAAAGACAAGGAGATAATTCGACGCCTGTTGCAAATCCTAGCTCTAACAGGGATGTGATACTGATGGTCACGGTAGAACCAGAGGTTCATAATCTTCTTTAGCTTGGGGACTCAAGACTTTTTCTGCAGCATTCAGGTCTGCGCCACTTAAGTGCTCATTATCAGCGAGGCATTACGTCAGTGGAATAACAGTGCGGGAGCGTTTATTTGCACAGTTCCCTCCATTCATCAATCCCGTGATCTGGGCTACTGCGTAAACCCCTGGTGTCACACGTGTTTAACCAGGGAAGCACGGCCCGTGTGTTATTCCTTCTGCTGCACAGAGTAATCAAAGACGATCACACACACGCACACGCACACGCACACGCACACGAGTCTGAAATCCAGACACCTCAGACAGCAGCGGTGTTTTGGGTCCCAATCAAGCTGCAGGAACTCCCACTCTTTCCGTGGTTTTGGATGCATAATAATCCCATGTCAGTCAGATATGTCTATGCAAACACATATGTGCTGCGTTCATATAAGCTCCACCCCGCCTCCCCTGTCTCTCTCTCATACAGGAGCAGTGTCTCTCTCTCATACAGGAGCAGTGGCGTAAACCCTGTAAAACCCATTTCCACCTGTTTCTGATTACTCTAATTGGCCATTGTGGCTGAGGAAATGTGTGACAGCTGAATCCGGGGTAGAAAAACTGACCCCGGTGAAAAATGAGTGGAAAACGAGTCATATTTGGATTCAGGGGGGGTGCTCCCTGAATGTGTGTGCAGGACCATAGTTAAGTTTAGTCTGTCTCCTACTGTGAGTCATTCTCTCTCTCTCTCTCTGAGGCTGGATAAATAGAGCACACAGGCGATGAGTCAAGGCACCAGCTTGAGCCAACAGTCTCAATCTATCACAACCCCGGAGACCCGGGCATCGCCGACGCCTCTCCCCCGCTGACCCGGGCATCGCCGACGCCTCTCCCCCGCTGATGCCCTTTCACCGCAGCGGAAAAACAGCTTCATCCTATCGTACGGAGAGGGCGTTGAAATGTGGTCATCCTCTTGAAGGATGCACACTTCAGAGGAACATATATGGTAGAGCTATGAAAGTGTGCAGGTCAGCTGTGGAGCCTGTGAGGAAGAGGAGCAGACAGGGAGAGAGGAGGCCCGAAGGCTGTTTGCTATATCGTGTCTCAGCGGGGCTTGCAATAACTCATCCTTGTTCCAATAATACTAACACAGGTACAAATAAAGACAGACTTAGATAGCTACTGAGAGACAGTGACTCACATAAGTGTGCACACACACCTACTAGTCACCTCAACCGCAGTCTGTGAAAGTATTTTCCATGTTGGTTGAGTTCGGCATCGGCTCTACCTGCAGGGGTCATAGCGTAGTGATATGGGGATGGAACCAGGGACGGTTTAATCTCTCGAGACAGACTTTCGACTTGCATCGAAAATCTGTCGGCAGGCTCCGTCAAAAGGGGTGCAACACCGCTCACACATGCTGCGCTTTACCCGATCAAAATTAAGTGAACGTGACAGGTGTGTAGTCAAAACTTACCATTTTCAGCATATAGCAAGTTGCTATTTGCTACTAGCAACGAGCTAGAGTTGTTATTGTTGTTTCATAGCGACGGACAGATTTGAGAGCAACACGCAGGGAGCGGAAAAGAAATGCATTAATGGGCAGAGCCGGTCGGTTGGAGCCAATGGCAGAGCTTGCAGGGAGTGGAAAGGGATTTTCTTCCGGTGCTGACCGCGCCTCTTGAGTTCCTGTTGCACCACATTGAAACGGGGCTGCCCCCAGAGGTTGTTGTTTTTTTTAACCGATGGGTTCCCAGATTGGGGACGGTTTGCCTGAACTGGGGAACCGCTGCCCCTGTGGTCCTCTCTGTCTGGGATGCCTGTACGGACCATTTCCCCTGTGGTCCTCTCTGTCTGAGACGCCTGTGCGGACCACTTCCCCTATGGTCCTCTCTGTCTGGGACGCCTGTGCAGACCACTCCCCCTACGGTCCTCTCTGTCTGGGATGAATATAGTGGGACCGTGCGGGGTCGCCTGGGGGTTGTGTAAATACACTCACTCTGGGTGGGATGGAGGTTCAAAGGGATTTTCCATGACTCGCCTGTGCTCTCGTCTAGAGCGCGCCCTGCCAAACAAACGCATCAGCACCATCATCCAACTCCTCCCCCAATCGCAGAGATGGGGACTCATTTAGGTAGCATCCGGCGTGGACGCTGGGAGTTTTCCCTTCCAATTCATCTTTGTTGTTGCTGCCGCCCCCGTTTTCTGTCATCAGGCCAACTGCATCAGGTTTCCATATGATGTGGTACATTTGTCATGATGGTAATTCTTTCCTACTGATGTCATCTGGAGCGGGGCCCATCAGGAGCAATTTTCTATCTGTTTTTGCAATGATTGTTTTGCTATGACCAAAAAATGGCATCAAATGTATTTCATGTCATAGGCATGCCAGGTTTTCCGAACCACATGGTCTTACATGGAAGAACTCCATGTTCCAAAATGTAACCTACGGAATTTATTTTGAAATATAGGCCTATCAAAGAAAAATGTTGTTACTGTTAACCGATAATAAGGGCCTTAAACTTTTATTAAAAGCACATAACTCTCATAACAGACTTTTCATGAGTACATTTGTTTTTCTTAATCACTGTTTGCTAATATTCAGTGAGTTCAATATTTAGTCAGATCTCTATCAGTTATGCAATACATCTAATTCTGAAAAATCCTCTGCAGAGCTGACCCTTGTGGATTGCATCTTTGAAACACACACACTTAGTCTTTCCTCAGGTCACAGTGTGTCCAACAACAATATTGCATGTTTCTCTAATGGCTCCCATCAGCAGATGAGAATCATAAATAATTTCCTTCTCTTTGTTTATCCCATCTGCATCTCCTTGGTGACACGCCCCCGTTGCCAACGCTGCTCTACTCAGAGCCACTTCGATGTCAAGTCAAGTCAAGTCAAGTCAAGTCAAATTTTATTTATATAGCACCTTTCATACACAAAGGCAATTCAAGGTGCTTTACAAAAAAAATAATCGAAAAAACAAGCAGCAAAGCAATGCACATATAAAAAAAAAACACATAAAAAACACAGCCGACAGTTTTAGTTAAAATATATACTCAAATTAACAAACATGAAACATTATTTCTGTTTTAAATAAGTTACAAGGCATTCTTCAGTATTATTATTACATGCACAGTCCATTTGTTGGAAATGTACAGGAATCTTTTTTTTTAAATTACAGGCCGAGAGAGGCAGTAGTTTAGTAGCAGTTAAAAGCAAGAGTAAACATAAAGGTCTTTAGCTTGGATTTAAAAATAGGCAGAGTAGGGGCAGATCTAATGTGTTCAGGGAGTTTGTTCCAGTTATGAGAGGCATAGTGGGAGAACGCGGCTTCACCATGTTTTGATTTGGTCCTTGGGACAATTAGTAGACCAGTGCCTGAAGATCTCAGGGATCTGGATGGTTCATAGTGTAGAAGCATTTCAGAGATGTAGTGTGGGCCTGACCCGTTGAGAGATTTGTAAACTATTAGCAGAATTTTAAAGTCTATTCTAAGATTTACTGGCAGCCAATGCAGGGATTTGAGAACTGGTGTAATGTGTTCAGCTTTCTTGGTTCTTGTTAGAACTCTAGCAGCCGCATTCTGAATGAGCTGTAGTTGTTTAATAGCTTTTTTGGGAAGACCATTGAAAAGACTGTTGCAGTAGTCTAGCCTGCTAGAAATGAAAGCATGAATTAGTTTTTCAAGATCTTGTTTGGACATATAGCCTCTAATCCTTGCTATATTTTTTAGATGATAGAAGGCAGATTTTCTTATAAGCTTGATGTGGGAGTTGAAATTTAGATCAGAGTCAATAATAATGCCAAGATTTTTTACCTGGTCCTTTGGCTTCAAAGATAGGGATTCGAGGTGAGCAGTAACTTTGAGCCTATCTTCTTTTTTGCCGAAGACAATTATCTCTGTTTTGTCTTTATTAAGTTGGAGAAAATTCTGGCACATCCAATCATTAATTTGCGCAAGGCACTGACACAGTGTCTCTATGGGGGCATAGTCATCCGATGAGAGGGCTATGTAGAGTTGGGTGTCATCTGCATAGCTATGATAAGCTATTTTGTTTTTTTGCATAATTAGGCCCAGAGAGAGCATATAAAGGTTAAACAGGACAGGACCTAAAATTGATCCTTGGGGTACCCCACATGTCATTTTGGTTTGTTCAGATGTGTAGTTGCCAATGGAGACAAAGTAGTTCCTGTCTTGCAGATAAGATCTGAACCACTCTAGGACCGTGCCGGAAAGCCCGACCCAGTTTTCCAGTCTGTCCAATAGAATTTCGTGGTCAACCGTATCAAAGGCAGCGCTGAGGTCTAGTAACATTAAGATTGAGATTTTACCTGAATCAGTGTTCATTCGGATGTCATTTATAACTCTGATAAGCGCAGTTTCGGTGCTATGATGGGGTCGGAAGCCTGATTGGAAGGGATCTAGGAGATCATTGGAGGATAGAAAGGTATTGAGTTGTTGGTAGACAGTTTTTTCGAGTATTTTGCTAATAAAGGGAAGATTTGATATTGGTCTGTAATTGCTGATTATAGAGGGGTCGAGGCTACGCTTCTTAAGCAAGGGCTTAACAACTGCAGTTTTTAGAGATTTTGGAAAAATGCCTGTAAGAAGAGAGGTATTAATTATCTTCAGTATGTCGGTCGCCAGGCAACTGTAGACATTTTTTAGAAAGCTTGTTGGCAGGGTGTCTAGGCAACACGATGAGGATTTAAGGCCTCGTATCGTTTCTTCTAGTTTCTTATGGTCAATGACATTGAACTGAGTCATGTTAATTAAGCACCTATTTTGTGGGTGCGGCGGAGCCACATTTGTTCTTGATGTGGAAATAGTTAGTCTGATATTTATAATTTTATCCCTAAAGAAGGTCGCAAATTCATTGCATTTGACATTGGATAGAAGATCAGGGGCAATTTGTGGGGGGGGGTTTGTCAGCCTGTCAACAGTGGCAAAAAGAGTGCGAGCGTCATTGGTGTTTTTGCTGATAATGTCGGAGAAGAAGAATTTTCTGGAATTTTTTAGTTCCTGGTTGTAGGAGTGAAGACTATTTTTATAGATGTCATAATCGATGTGAAGTTTAGTTTTCCGCCATTTGCGCTCGGCTTTCCTACAATCTCTTTTTTTGTTATTTACAGAGGGAGCGTTTCTCCATGGTGCTTTTTTCTTACCGGAGATTAGTTTAGATCTAATGGGAGCTACAGCATCAATAGCCTTTAGGGTTTTAGAATTGAAGTTATCTAGGAGATCATTGACAGAGGCTGAGGAGAGGGAAGGGGCCAGCGAGAAAGCCTCCATGAACCGTGTGCTAGTGCTCTCGTTGATGTGACGCTTTTTGATGGTTTTTGACCGAGTAAGAGCGATAGGGGTGACCTTGAGTTCAAGAAAGATACAGAGATGGTCGGACAGAGCAACATCACTAGCTGAAAGAAACGATGACTCAAAGCCCTTGGTGATAAATAAGTCTAGGGTATGGCCTCGATTGTGAGTGGGCCCAGAGACATGTTGTAACAGGTCAAAAGTGTCAAGGAGGTTATTCAATTCTTTGGCATTATTATCATTGGGGTTGTCAATATGAATATTAAAATCTCCTGCAATAGTTAAACAGTCGTGTTCTATGGAGATTATAGAAAGGAGTTCTGAAAATTCATCAAAAAAACTACTAGAGTACTTAGGTGGTCTGTATATAATCAGTAGTAAAATAGAGGGAGAGCACTTCAGAACAGCGGCCAGATATTCAAACGATGAAAAGTCGCCAAACGATACCTGCTTACATTGAAAAACATCAGAGAAAATAATAGCTACTCCTCCCCCCTTCTTACCGACTCTGGGGGCATCAATGTAGTTAAAGTTAGGTGGGGCTGACTCATTAAGAACATATTCCCTGTTGTTTAGATCAAGCCAGGTCTCTGTGAGGAACATGAGGTCCAGTTTATGACTCGTAATCAGATCGTTTATTAGAAGCGACTTGCTTACAAGTGACCTAATATTTAGCAGTGCAGCCTTGATACTTACATTGCTGGGTTGATTTTGTAAATGCTTTTCGGGGTGTCCCTGGAGAACAGATACTAGGCTTGGTCCTGGAACAGGACGTGCTGAGAGATAATCTTTGTTTGTTCTGTAGCTAATCAGAACAAACAAAGATCTGTGACTGAATATCAATAAATGTCATCAACTCAATGGCCCTGATTTATGATTTGCCCTCAGCGTCATGGGCATGGCATGCTCAGCGACCTCCCAAAACCTGCGTAGGAGTGGAGAAGTGCAATTTTTGCAAAAGCACTACGTTAAGGAAAATTGCGTTACTTGTTTATATCCGCTCTTCACAACAAAATGGCAAAAGCAAAACTGTCTTTTTTTGTTCCCACACATGCAGACAATGCATTCTCTCTCTCACACACACACACACACACACACACACACACACACACACACACACACACACACACACACACACACACACACACACACACACACACACACACACACACACACACACACACACACACACACACACACACACACACTCTGACCTTGGGAGGGAAAGGTCATTTGAGTCCATCTTAAACTCTTATTAGTTACACTGCACTTAACCTAAGCTCTCTAACATTCCAGTCCACTGCATTAGGGTGTTGTCAGCTCCTATCGCAGCACCAGTGTCATAGTTACTGCATAACATCATCGCCAGTGCATGACCCCACACTGATGACCCACAACAAGGGCCTTGTTAGTAGGGGTCATCTGACCTTAATGTGATTTTACCCCCTAGAGCCAGAGCACAGCTAAAAATACTTTTAAAGGCTAAAAACAAGTGTGGAGACAGTCCATAGGATTCAATTGATATCATTTTTTTCAGTTTTTCTATGTATCTCAAAAATAAAAAATAAAAAGCTCTGAGGCACTCTCTATCTCTTTACTGACTGAGAACTGCCTTAGTTTAGCCTGCCTGGCATATAACAACATCCCATCATTAATTTGCAATCACAAAGTTATCATTCAATCACAGATATGTATGCAGGCCAAAAGCATTTCCTGATGTTTGTGATCCTATCAGTTTCTTTGGGCTTGAGCTTTGGAACCATCAAAAATATGATACCAAGCCTGCCATCTAGTGTTCTTGGAATGGCTACTGCAGCGTTTCATCCAATTTACTGGACAGCTGCTGTATACAGTGCAGTGTACCAATCAATTTGCCACAAAACATGAAAAAATAGGTTTTTCTTTTGATGGAAAATGTATGGAATCGTTTGACAGGCTTTCTTTCTGCTTTGGGGTAACTGGGATGATCATTTGCGGCGCAAGGGGAAAACCCCTCTGTATTATATATATACAGCAGGCAGACATGTTTATATCCACCAATGATAGATTTGTGTGTCTGTGTACATGGGTACATGTATGTGGTTGGTGAAGTTGTTTAAACTCCCATACTGTAGGTCTTGTGAATTTAGCTGTGTGTAGTCACGGTCGGTAAAGCAACATGTTTGTATGAAGTCATGTCTTTGATTACGATGTGGTTGCCATACTCTCAGGATGCAGGGTAAGAGGGGGGGGAGGGTGAGAGCCTAGGAGGGACAGTGTGGGGGTGAGTCACAGACGGTGGGAATTTGGGATACCCCTGCATATCCACATGAGACGTACAGTCTCTGATGTTTTCTCTGTTTCTGATTATGTTTGGGGTTTTACCAATGGTCTATGACTTGTTTCTTGTTCTTCACAATTGACAGATTCTAGTTCAGCTTATCTTCAAATGTCTAAAAGAAGTTTGTTGCAAACCGCCTTTTGAAAGACATGAGTGACTCATCAATCATACAGTAGCAAAGGCTAAAACAAGGATAGTCTGTAACTTAAATCCTACGTTCAGTCAGACTTGTTCCTCTAATTTTATGAAATATTGAATGATCATCAGGATTTTTTCCTAAGGAGATACATAGTGTTAATGGAACTCTTTAAATAGAGATTATAATTTTAGCCTGTCACCATTGAATGCATTCAAATTAAGCTAAAACATTGCAGATTCAAATACAGAGAAATGTGGATTAAGTGTGTGTGTGTGTGTGTGTGTGTGTGTGTGTGTGTGTGTGTGTGTGTGTGTGTGTGTGTGTGTGTGTGTGTGTGTGATACTTTTATAGTATCAAGTGATATTCTAAACTCCATCCTTTCATTTTAGACTTCCACAAATAGACAACAGAATATACTGTAATGTGACACTACTTTGATCCCATATGGAATCTTTTGTGCTTGCCCTCTTCCAGAGGTCAGGCTACAGAGCAGTAGGGGAGAGTGGGGTGAGTTGTGCCAGTGGGGAAGTTGTGCCACCCCTTGTATCTAGAAAACCATAGAAGAAATTGGTCATGTGACCACACATTTTTGAAGAGGCATCCATTTTACTCACTCTGCAAAGAAGGGAGGCAGATGGCACAAGAGCTAAGCACATTTAAGTTAAAAAAACTGTTTTTTGCCCCTCAAAGTAAAATTTTTATGATCAAGGTTTATTGATTGTTATGTCTGAACAATTATAGACAAGCTTGAAAACATTTCACACATGTGTTAGTGTTTTAGTAAGCTACAATATGAGGCTATACTGTTAGCATGATGTTAGCTCCAAACCAGCTATATGATACAAGTTTGTTAAAATGGTGGGGATGGGGTGATTTGTGCCAAAAGGCCTGGGTTAAGTTGTGCCAGTGCAGTTGCAGTTGATTTAGTGAAATTTTATTTCATTTTGTTCTTAAATGTTTAAATATACCTTGTTGAAGAATATTGCAGTATTGGCAAGTGTAGCCTGGCTCTGTGATAGTTGATTTTGTTCATTTTGAACATAATTTTTATTTCTGAAAATGTTAAATATGTAGGTCAACTGCTGCTACCGTTTAGCCTTGTTTAACGCTGTTATAGTACACTGGACTTTAATGTTATCTTTATTTTGTCTTGCTTTGATATAGCATTACAGTATATGAGATGAAAATGTTCTGTTTTACTTCAATAATCAATGGCACAATTTACCCCAACGTATTCTCTCCAAAGGCACAACTTACCCCGCACCGGGGGCAAGTTGTGCCAAGAGACCACTTTTTTAAGAATAGCCATATTTTTTTAACAGTTGATTTAAGATCCAAAGGGAGTGTTCCCAGTGGTGCACAACATCCTGAAATATATTTACATATTGTAGTTGGAGGCATTACTGTCATGCCCTCACTTTAAAGACACCTCAAGTAAAAAGTGGCACAACTCACCCCACTCTCCCCTACCCCTGGAGCTGGTAAGGATCGGTACAGTCTATACAGAATAAAGTAGGTTCACCCAGATGCTGCTTTTCCTATATTTTTAGTAAAAGTGAAATTATTGATCGAAAGAGAAACGTCTGAGATGCCAGAATCATGTACAGGGGAGCACGCTGGAAAATGTTTTATCATGTTGTTCAAACTGAAATAACCCTTTGACCGAGCACAGTAGGATAAAATTGTACAAATAACATTCATATTTTATGATAGATCAGCAATGTCAAACTTGATTATGTTCCCTGCTGATGGCTAGCATGTGTTCCCTCAGTGTGCTACTGGAGGTCAGCCTGCATTCCTTTGGCTCCGAGTCTCATGACGTGGCTCTGGAGTACGGTGGGTTTTATCTTGCCCCAAACGACCTTACAGGTTATACACCTCCTGCATGCCATAGTCACACCAACTCACTGAGGTCTACTGCACTCAATGACCACCAGAGGCTGCCAGGAGCGTTATATATCAACATGAGCAGAAAGAGGACATCTGGGTAGTGCAGCGTTAGATTACCTGCCTACCAACACCAAGGGTTATGGGTTCAAGCCCCTGTGTTACCTCCCTCATGAAAAAGTACTACTGAATCCCTACACAAAACCTATTTGTGTAGTAGCTATGTAGTGACATGTAGGAATGGGGCAGTGAATCTGTAGTTTATACACTACTCACGACCCTCCAGTAGAGTAACAGTAGTGTTTCCAGTAATCAAGCAGTGAATTTTGCTACTTGATGTTAGTAGTGGAAAAAGGTGTTAAAACACTACTGCTTCACCACACAGACATTTAAATAATAATCATGTAGAGGTTTTACTACTTGCTCATATTGTGAATATGTAGTCACAACACTACAGCAACACTACACATATTTTAAGTAGTGATCAAGTAGAGATTCTACTACTTGGGCAGGGCTAACGAGGCCAGATTGAGGGCAGATCTGGAGGGAAGCAGCACACAAGGAAATGACAACACCAAACTAGACAGAGTTCATGACAACTACAAAGCTAAATGTTTCTTTTTCAATGTTGTAAACGTATAGAGATGTCAAGCAGAGCAGTTTCAGCAAGAAAGAAGCTCAAAACACCCAATACAGCGAATCCAACTGTGACAGCGACAACACAATAACTGTAAGTAGAAGGCATAGCAGCTAGCTAAAACTGATCTAAGCCTGTTAGCCTGTGTTTACTTCATCAAATATACTTTATACATGATCGGATATGAGGGTGTGTAGGGTGGTTGTGGTTGCCGTTGTGTGTGAGTGGAGGTCAGCTTCTCTTGAAAGTAATGCCAGGCCAAGGTGTCTAGTGCTGATTGTAAGGACGTCAAGTGGACTACCACTACCAGGAAACTGGAGGCAGTTGCTGGTAAGAATAAGCTATTATTTTTTAAATCTTGTCTCATGAGGTTGGCCTGTTTGTAAATTCCCACATGTGACTTACAGGTGGCTGTTCTGTGCATTTTTCATATAGGTTACATGATGGAGAAGTGTGACTGCAGCCTGTTCTGAAGATCGATAAGCTCATTCTTGTTGATAAGAATAATTTATATGCACGAGAATGTAGCATGATTCTGAATAGGAAAACTAGTAGCAAATGTGTCAGTTTTCAATAGTGATTCAAAAGGGTTTGTGTAGAAATGAAAATAAATTCAATAGTGATCTGTAGTGATAAAACACTACACATATAGAAGGATATAGTAATTCCATAGGGATTGTGAAGGTATACAGAAGTAAATGTGTAAGCATTGTGTAGTAATTCAATCATAAATGTGAAGGGATGAGTAGTATTTGTATAGTCATTTCCAAAAAACCAAATAGTGAGACAGGGTAGTGGCGCTCTGGTGAAAATCAGGTGAAAAGAAGCGGCTGGCGACTGCACATGTATCAGGGGAAGTATAGATGGTTTTCACCAGAGCGCAACCCCACAGCACTTCCTTTTTCTCAGCATTTGGCAAACTGCAGAAATATTCACTCGACATCGTTACTTTTGTTTTCGCTGCTCAGCTGTATAGACGGTTTTCACGGAATGGTCAGTCCTGCACTTGAATGATTTTTTTTCTTTTATGTCCATAGCAAACACTGCAACAGGAAGTGAGCGGGGGTTCAATTTAGAATGTTTTTGTTGTCAAGTTAAAACCGTCTATATGCTACAGTAGTCTACAACTCTCCCCAGATCAGCAGAGGAGGTGGAGCAACGACTGGGACAGTGAATTGGCCAAGTACAATTTGGGAGAGAGGGGAGGGGTCTGAAAAAAAGAAGGGGGGAAAAACCGTGCTAAAAACATGAGCAGAAACGCATTGAACCCAAAAGTCTGTCATTTGATTACGGTGGAGCCGGTAGAATAAATCTTAATTTAGCCTTTATATTGCTTCAGGCATCTTAACATGTCTGCCTTTTCTGCCAAAAGGTCCAATGACAGGAAGACACATGTGCAGTTGGGAAATAAATCATTTTTTATGTTGCCAACTGTACATGAGTTCTTTATCAAAAGTTATCCTCATATTATCAATATAATAATGGAATATGGAGAGTGGTAGGATAAAAAAAAATACATACCGTAAGTGAGGTATGTTTTATTTTATTTGTTTTCAAATGTGTATCCATTCCCTCACAGAAAAATGAAATGGCAGAGTACAGTAGAATGATGACATTTTACAGATACAATATTTCATCAGTAAGACAATAATTCCTGATGCATATTCTGTCTATCAAAAACACATACAGGAGACAGTAGAAGGGACATGTGCACTATACTTTACAGTATTACTTTGCATATAAAAAAAAATACATTCAAAATGGCATCCAGTGCATGTCAATGGCATGACAATTACAGTATATAACCTTTTATGTATATTCATTATTTTTCATTAACTCAAATAATATAGGAGCTTTTTCCCCCACAGTCCAACATTATGGCTTTCAATGTGTGCATCAATCTAATTAGAATACAGCAACAAAGCAGTGATTGCAACAAGCAGGCATCCTAAGCTGTAGGTGGCGCTGCTTGTTGAATGAGACATGGTACTGGAGGGCTTTCTGATGCTGATCCCTGGCCTGCAGTGACTACAGTCTGTACCACAGAAGGCACAGGATCCCCTCATGTGCATCATGTCGGAGTTGTATGTCTTTATTGCTCTTCTCGCTGTGGGACACGGCAGATAAGATAATCGGAAATTATGATCATTAGTACGTTATATATATATATATATATATATATATATACAGAGCAACAGAGCAACCTCAAACTGAAGGAACATGTTCCACTTGGAACTTTCAAAAATCTAATGAGAGACGTAGAAGTAGATTCTTTTCGTATTTGCACATGTTTTTTATGAACGTTGTAACTGCTTTTACCTGTTTTATTGCATGTTTGTGCATTGGTGTTTGTCTATTTTAATGTTGTAACTTTATCTCTTTTATGCTGCTATCTTGGCCAGGCTTCCTTGAAAAAGAGGTATTTGTATTTCAATGGGACTGACCTGGCATCTAAGATCCTGCTGGAGATCATCAGACAAAGACATTATCTGGGACCTCAGATTGCAGAAGAGCAATTTGGCTTTATGCCCAGCAATGGAACGACAGATGACATCTTAGCTCTCAGAAATATCATCCAGAAAGTGGCGAAAAAGCAAGATGACGAAGAACTGTGGCTTCTTTTTGTGGACTACTCTAAGGCTTTTGATTCTGTCATCCATGACACCCTGTGGAAGACTCTCTCAGAGGTTGGCAATCCAAAACACGTGATTTGGATAGTTAAGAAGCTATATGACAATGCCACTTGAGCATTTCCATTTTGAAAGGTGAGTCATACAAGCCTGTTTGATCTCGCCGATACTTTTCAATACAATTAGAGAAAGGATCATGAGAGAGGTGGAGATCAATCTCCCGGAGCGAAGTGGGAAGGCAAGGGCATCGGAGGACGAGCTGTTTGGAACATCCGTTATGCCGATGACACAACCTTGATCGCAAATAATGACCATGGCAAACCATCTCAGGCAATCGAGCTTGAAAATGGGTCTTCACATCAACAACTTGAAGACTTCTACCATGAATATGCATGGGAATGGAAATGTGAAAATCCAGGATGTGAAAGCTGGACCTTAAGGAAGGCAGAGGAAAGGATGATTGAGGTCTTGGAGCTGTGTCTGTGGAGACGAGCATTGAGAGTCAGTTGGAAGGAGAGACAGACAAATTACTGGGTAAGGGCGAAAGTGGGGATAACTGTGTGGAGCAAGGAATGCTGGAGGAAGTAAAGAAGAGGAAGCTGAGAAAATATGACCACTGGAAAAGACGAGGCGACAGCTTAGTGTTGGCAACAATAGAGGGAGAGGTGTGTGTGAAAGGACGATGGGGGAGAAGACAGACAGAATGGACAGACAACATCAGACTGGAGAGGAGATCTGTCATCTGCAAGAAAGGCTGCCATCGAAAGGAATGCCCACGGACCATCATAGGGCTAAGGCAAACTGAACTTGTGTGTGTGTGTGTGTGTGTGTGTGTGTGTGTGTGTGTGTGTTGTTTTTTACAATATTGGCCAGTACTCAGTGGGTCTGTAAATCGAAAGTTTCTGGATTTTGCATGCATATTAACCACTTGGGGAAAGACTAAGCAAACAGCTTAGGAGGATAGTTATATGCATACTATGAAACTGCAACAACTCGTGACAACACTTACTTGGCTCATAGTAGTCGTACACCTGCACCACAGCATTTTGTACATGGGCCACTCTGTATTCTCTGATCAATGGAAGTGTAATGCACACCTCTGACTTGGTAAGCTGCAAAAGGACCCAGGAAGTGAATGATACATACTGTCTGTAAACACAATATAGTAAATATCATAACTCTAGCTACTAATTGTGCATTAATGTGCTGGTGGGAAAGACCAACATCTAGGACTTCCAAGTCGGCTGCTCACCAGCGTTGCAATTTTTGTTGTTGTTGAAATTACTGTAATTAACACAACATATTCGTTATGATGGTTAGTCTGGCTAAGGTTGAAAACGTGCAATAAGTTTGCATGTAACATTCTGCCATGTTGAATAGGTTAATCATCCACCTTTGAAGGGCATTCATGTGAAATGTCCAAGTGGGAAATTAATTTTTCTGATAGTCGAGAGCACATGAATGCACAATTAACTGGAGAAAATGTGGTCGTTTGGCTTTGAGGTCTAGCAATCAATCAATCAATCAATCAATCAATCATTTTTAATACATGTCCCAGAAGGGCACTTTGGTTTACATCAGGCAGTAGTGGTTATTAAACGCTCAGAACATTATTACTAGTTTGAAAGTAATAAAGGCACACTTCAGTATTGAGTATTGAGCATTGAGGTTTAACTCAACCAATGAGATTATGCGAGGAATGTTTGTAGACATAAAACTCTAATCTGCCTCCAACTCATCTACCTGACCATGGAACGACATAATGCTGAGCACTTACTGAATCTAGGTACAGGCTGATTTTCCCAGGCGATGTCTCCACCTTTCTGATGAGGGCATCTGGGGCAGTGGTCCTGGGAGCAAGAGTGAAACCACTGAGCACGCCCACATCTGCCATCACCATGCCTGTTTGAGCTATCACTTGATTTTCCTGTAGTCTAGACACACACACACGCGCACACACACACAAATCAGATATTGTGTGATTTGAATACCCTGGTATTGTATAATGTGTTGATACGTACAATGACTAAATACAGAAAGATGGATGCAGAAGTCATACAAAATGATGTATACAAGTAAATATACATATATAGAAACTGCCATTTATAACTTGTATTGTCTACCAACATTCACTACTCACCTGGTGCATATAGACAACAGTATGTGATCGGGGTCTTGAACCAAGAGCTCCACATCTAATGAGAAAGCCTCATGGGCTGTGGCATGCTGGACATCTCGTGAAAGCACTCTGCTCTCCAAGTTGTAAAAGACATTCATCTGGATGGAGTCATGAACATGTTTAAGAATGTGACTATTGAGATTTAGTAGTGTGTTCGTTACAGTTTATGGGAGCACCCAACGCCATGACCAGGGAATATAATGATCCTTTAGATGATGAAGTGCAAATGCCTCAAGGTCAGGAAACAATATCACATTAACTGCTAAAGTCTTGAGTCAACTCACCTTTACATAAAGCCAACCAAATAATGAAAGACCGAATCTCTGGATTTGTTCAACGCATTTCAACATAATGGCCCTAAATCAAAGACACGGTAAAAAACAGGATGTGCAGTAAAGGGGGTCTGGAGCTGAAGACAACACAGTGAAAAGATTAACCTTTCGCCATACTCCTCTGTGTGATATTATCTGCACAAACTCAACGCAGACAGGACATGAAGCTATGTGTTCCAGATGTTAATTGCTGAATGAATGCACGCCATTATCATGCTGCATTTGCATCGACCTGTTTTGCTTTAGCATTGACAATACAGTACATTGTGCTAGGCGGAGCTATCATGCACAGCTGCTGCGTTCAATTCATTCTGGGCATGCTCCAGTTGTCAAGCTCAACTTTGTGTTGAGGTGAGAGCGCTGGATGCATGGAAACATCCCTGCTTTGCAAGTAAGGAGTAGTTTGGCGTTGTGGTGTGACATTTTCCTATAACATGGATAGGTTTAGCAGAATTTGTGCAAAATTGTGTTCTGCATTTTACCACGAAAACGTAATCAGCAGTACGGAACTGATTCAGCACAAGTAGATAAAATAGTATTTAAATGTACATGCAGTACCTGAAATAAGGCAAATCCTCTTCCTTCCATGTATATATCTATATGTAGATCTTTTTCTGTAACAATCTAAGAAACACAGTCAAAAGAATATGTAAAAAGAAATATGTAAACACAGCATCCTACAAAATAAATATTTTCATAATTATTTAATAACTAAATATTAACTTCTATGTATGAGATACAGTAAGAAGCCCTACATAAACACACAGCATCAGCTAACATTTTCACCATTTAACACACTGTTATATACCTATGTATATGGATACAATTCAGAAACATCAGATGATCTGTATTCCACCCCGGTGAATCTATTACCTCCTGTCTCTGATACACCAGGTAATTAGAGGAGTTGATACGCAGTTGTGACATGTGGTTAGAAGTTGGGATGAAGATCCTGAGGCCAAGGTCAATGGCGTCAGCCCCACTGAAGGCAGCGTAGGTGCTCAGGGCCTGCAGGGCAACCACTGTGTCCTGAGGAAGACAAGGCTCATTTCACTATGTGTCAATTGGTGCAAAACTGAAACTATTTGCTATAAATCTTTGGTGCCACAGTTGGTCAAGAAGCCAATTGCAAGGTAGATTTCCTGAAGGGGTTAAGGAGGTCTGGCATTACCAACAGCAGCAACAATAAACAATATGCCTGTCCAGTCTGGCATGGAAATCTAACAGAGGGCACTGTACTGTACGTCTAAACAGATAGAACATGTCCAAAAACGTGCCTGCCGGACCATTATCAGGACGCTCCACCTTCAAGAACTGGCTTGGCAGAACGCCCCCCTGAGGCCAAATATCCAAACGACAGACCAACCAAAATACACAATTACAGATCCTCAAGACGCGAACTGAAAGATACAGGAAGTCACTCATCCCCTTTTTAACACAACTTAAAGGTCCCATCTTGTGTAAAACAAGATGTCCTTGCTTCTGTGATTATAAAGGACTTGGGCGTGCTGCTATATAAACATCATGGAGGTCTCAAAACTTGACTTCTGTGATTTTGTGACATCACAAAGTAACACTCATTTCATTTGCCCGCATACAGCACCACCCCGCCAACTGAATGTGGAAGACCAAACCTTGTTGTCTGTAGCATAGCTGTGTAGAATGGAAAAATATTACAGAAACTTCAACTGCACCAAAGATGGATCTATCCCAACAGATCATCTTCTCATCATATCTTATCAAAACAGCGCATATATAGTTAGGAGAGACAGAGCACATAGAGAGAAGTCTCACAGAGGCTGGATTTGTTTTGTTTTTTGTTTTGCAACATAATTTGTAACATTGTTTTAAAGACCCATGAGACATGTTTTATACAGTTAAAAATAGCATGATATGGGGCAAGCCTACTTAAACTGGACCCGGACTGCTGCCGCTGCTGCTCAGCAGTCACGCGTACATGTTTCAACAATGGGGAGTCCGTCAGTCAGCCCCTGAGATGTTCCCCGCTTCCCTGAAATTGGCTTTTCTATTATGTTCAGGACATTTTGGGGGTATATACATTGCTGTGGGTGTGGCCAGAGGTGAGCTAGGCTGTGGCTATCAAGTTGAGATGCAGGGATGTCATAGAAACAAAAGGGCTAAGAAGTTGCACAGAGTTGCATAGTTAAATATCAGTTCCTTGATGAGAAAATGTTTTAGCCTCACCTGTGTGGTCCCAAAGCCTCCTAGATGGTTTCTCTGCTTGCTGAGCCACTTCACGAGGAAAAAGACCTCCACATCGAATTGGACACGCTTATGACGAGCCAGCAGCACATAAGAGACCATCTCAATATGTGCTGCATGCAGCTGCCCATCATCTGGCTCCACGCCATCAGAGGATCTCCACATCTTGACTCCATCTGGAGACAAAATGACAGTCAAGGTACAGTAACGTGGTCACAAACGGGGCATTCTGCTGCAACTCGACAGCGCTCCTTAATCCAGAATCTTACGTTCTAAAAGTTCCTTTTGCAATGTAAAAAAACTGGTCCATTGGAGTCAACAGAGATGTCGCAAACTCTTCTGGTGACATCTTACGTGGCATCACGGGCATCACCAGTGGTGTCATGACTCACTGATGATGTCACAATGTCACCAGTGACATCAGAATCTCCTGAGAGCTGATAAGACACTGCAGGAGACATTTAACTGTAGTTGAGAGAGTATTAGCGAACGTTGCTAGACTATCACATTATACTACGATTATAAACAGGTCTTTATAGCCAGGCTGTTATCTAGGCTTTTAGAGACGAGGACATGGAGAGAAAAAAAGCTGAAAATCTCTGGCTGGGGAAGAGGAAGACCAAGAAGCCATAGGTGCTACTATAGTGTACTCGTGGGAGTTAGACCTCCTCCTGGGTGTTAGATCCCCTCTGGTTTGGAACAGTGGTCTCCAAAGCCTCCAGGACACACTCACACCTCACCACCTTTTTTTCTTTTTTTTTATACCATCCTTTTATATAAAAGGAAGTGGGTTCTGCGATTTTGGTCACGTTTTTGGTTACACTTGGCAAATTGCGATGTCACTGATGATGTCATAGACAATGTGACATCATCACTGATGATGTCATGGACATTGTAACATCATTGTCTATGACATCATCAGTGATG